>NC_138597.1:8874187-9175004 GCF_964289735.1 Phaethon aethereus | reverse complement strand
TTTCCTGCCGTTGCTGTGGCAACTGGCTCTGCTTGCCGGGGTAGCTTCCCAAAAGCACATTGTCACATCCGCTCCAAGCCAAAGCCCGGCAGGAGCCGGCAGGACAGGGAGCAGCCCTGTGCCGGCAGCATCGCCAGTGTGCGTCCAACCTGGACCTCAGCGGTGCCGTCACCCTCTGCCCCCTCTCCTCCAGGGCAAAGAAGGTGACGAACAAGGCGACGCTGTGGTATGTGCCGCTATCCCTGAAGAACGTGAACAAGGTCCTTGAGGTTCCCCCATCCAGGTAGGGCGGCTTGCTTTGCTCCCCGAAAACCGGAGCTCGCCGTTTCCACGGGAATGGCACTAACCTGGCCCCATCAGCACCCCTGGCTGCACCAGTGGCTTTGCCAACCCTGTTCTTACCGGCCTTCCCTTCCAGTATGCAAGAAAGGAGCAGGAGGATGAGGGAAAGAAGCGTTATGAGGAGCAAAAGCTGGATCGGCTGGAAACTAAGCAGAGAAACGGCGACGTGATCTTCCCCGTCATCAACCCAGGTAACGTGAGCAGCATGTGGCCTGTGGAAGCATCCCGGCGGTGTTGGGAGGGCAAACTTTTCCTCAAGGCAACTCCGGCCACCCCCAGGCACCTGTGGCTGCGAGTGCACACTCCAAAACACCACGTTGGGGATGGGGATAAGAGTTTGGAGCCCCGGTGCATGGGCAGAAGGAGAGTGGGTGGGTGCCTGTGATCGCCCGCTGGGGCCAATGGGTGGAATGCCCTCTGCTGCAACTCTTCCCTTCTGAAAATCCCTTTCCTACCGAAAGCATTGCCCTGGCTTCTGGAAACACAGTCCGGTGCTGATAGCTGGCCGAAAGGGCAAGTGGGCAGTGGCCTCCAGGACTGGCTGTGGTCCTCAGGCAGAGGTGGAGAGGAGGCGTGTGGGAATCGTTGAGGGGCTGATGTGGGATGAAAGTTGCTCAAATGCTCTCTTCCCCTCTGTTCTCCCTGCTTGCAGATAGGCAGACAAAAGGTAAGACTCTGCGGGCACTGCTGCGCGGGTGTCCTCCCCGAGGAGGCGATGCCGAGCGGGTGGGAGCTCGGCTGGTTATCCTGTGCTAAGCGCCTTTAGCATCTCTCATTAGATGGAAAATGCAGCCACCCCGAGAGTGGTTTTCCTGTGCTGGCAGTCAGATGGTTCTGTCACCTGGATTTAGTGGCGAGTCAGATGTCACCAGCATGTGCCAGGACTGAGAGGGGGCTGAGGTCTTCACACCAAAGGGAAAGCGTGGCTCTTTGGAGATGCTGCTAAGCAACATGTTTGGGGAGATTCGGCTGTGGCTGGTGGCCCGAGGAGGGAAAGTGTAGCGCCACACATCTGTCCAGTTCACTTCTGTTTGCTTTCGGGCTCTTTGAAAGCTTTAAAAGAAGAAACGAGCTGAGCTGGAATAAAATTGATGGGTGGGCATTAGAGGGAGGTGGCAGCCCACCAGGTGGTGAAGAGCCTCTGCTCTCAGGACTTCTGGGCTGATTTAAATGCTGCTTTGAACATATTTCAGCTTTGCACAAGGCAGCCCCATGTTTTCTTCCTTCAGAGGGTTTAAGATAGGGGCGTACGGCAGCGTATGGGTGCTGGCCGAGCAGCTCTGCCCTCTGCTTTGCTCTCTTCCTCTAACCAGAGCCGCACACTGTTGGCTACAGCCAGTCCAGCCTGATCCACCTGGTGGGACCATCAGACTGCACGCTGCTGGGCTTTGTGCACGGAGGTGAGTGAACGCTGCTTCAGTCAACGGCTGGGTTGGTTTTTCAGTTTGAGAGCGACTTCTGCATCTCAGTGTTTTTGGGAGACAGGCTCTGCCGCTGAATGTGCGTGGGTCCATGTCCACCGTTTGTAAGGTTTGGTGTTGCTTCAGCTGAGACAGAAGCTTTGTCTTTTTCTACTCTTAAAAAAGGCCCTGAAAACTGACAAACTGTAAATCCTGCAATTTTATCACCGTCTCCTGAACTGCAAATCTCAGATTATAAACACCCACGTACAATGACTGCAATTTGCTGGAGTAATTTCCTCTTGGCTGGCAGTGCCTGTTTCTTGCCGGGCGGGCAGGGCAGGGCAGGGAAGGGTGGATGTGTGCAGTGTGAGCACAGGGAGAGGTGCATTCGCCCAGGGCTGGGACGGTGCCAGATGCTGCTTTTCATCTAACTGCATCCTTAAAAAAAACACAAACCCAAAGCAACAATGTGGCTCAGAGCTCTTTCCAAGCAGAAGGTTTGTGGGACTCATCTTGCTTTGTGAGGCTGAGGTTTGCTCAGGGAAATTTGGGAGAGCCAGAACTGGCCTACATCTTAAGGCCAGGTCTGTGAGGATGTTGCCTTGACTGGAGTCTTTGTGCCAGTAGCAGGGTTTTCCTGCAGCTGGGATTCAGTCTCCGGTCCAACTCCTCAGCGTAGCTTTAGTCATGCCTTAACAACCTACGTGTGGTTTTTCCCAAATCCCACCAGCTTCCCTGAGACGGGACCCTCTGTCTCCACCCCCCTGCAGGTGTCACCATGAAGCTTATGGATGAGGTCGCTGGGATTGTGGCCGCCCGCCACTGCAAGACTAACATCGTCACCGCCTCAGTGGACGCCATCAACTTCCACGAGAAGATCAAAAAAGGTGACGAGGGGTTGGTGTGCTCTTTGCCCTCCTGTGGTGCCACATCCCCGCTCCCTTGTGTGCGTGCTCGGGACACATTGGCAGAGAAATTTAGTCCCTGTTAGGCTTGTCCTGTGCCAAGAAGCTCGGCTGAAGACGTGGCTTAAGCATAAAACAAGCGGGACCCCTTGCTCCCTTCCTCTGAGCAGAAGTCGGGGCCACCTGCTTAACCAGCCCCCCTCCGCTTTGCAGGCTGCGTCATCACCATTTCGGGGCGCATGACCTTCACAAGTAATAAGTCCATGGAAATTGAAGTCTTTGTGGATGCTGACCCATTCGTGGACGAGCCTCGGGAGCGGTACCGTGCTGTCAGCGCCTTCTTCACCTACGTCTCCCTGAGCAAGGAGGGGAAGCCCCTGCCTGTCCCGCAGCTGCTGGTAAGAGCTCTCCCCACCACGCTGCCAGCCAGCTGGGCCAGCCCCTCTCCTGCTCCTCCCAGGGCAGACTCCAGCTGGCTTTTTTGTCCAACAAATCCTCTTCCCTTGAATTATTCAGCAGAAAACCCCGAGCATTATTGAGCCTTTCCAGAGCAAGCTTCAGGGTTGTTTTTTAAAATTTCTTCTGGTTGAAAATTGCTGGGGTGGAGACTGGGGACTGTTTTCTTTTCTCGTGGTCGAGGATGGCTGCGTGCAGGCTCTGCAGCTTCCCCTCCTGCCTGGAGATGTACAGGAGGGGGCCGTGAGCGGCTACAGAGGCCCCCACATCCCCCATCGCCACTCCCTGCTGCATCCCCACTCCAGCCCTCCTGCCTGATTTTAGCTCCCCTACTCCCAACAGGGCTTTGCTGAGGTGGTGCTGGTGCCCGGGGGCTGTTTCTTGATTAATATTTTATCCCGCGTAGGTCTCCTCCTGCTCTGCGCTCTTCTGCTTTTCTGAGTATTTTGTCGGCTAATTATACGTTATCTGTCAAAACACATATCTCACGGAGTGCAGGATTTCCTTTACATTTCCAGTGGCTTTGCTTTCTTTCTCTGACAGACGGAGACAGAGGATGAGAAGCGGCGCTTTGAGGAAGGGAAGGGCAGGTACCTCCAGACGAAAGCCAAGCGGCAGGCGCAGATGCAGCAGGCTGCCCAGCAGTGATCCCGCCCCGCGCTCTCACGGCCTTTGCCCGCCAAGCATCCAGGTTCCTGTTAGTGTCATGTCCGGTCCGCGCTGGCCTTGCGCCTTTGCCCGCCCCAGCCTGCCGCTGGAGCTGCTGGTTTAGCGCCATAGACCTTGTGCTTTAGGTGGCTTAAGCGCCCTGAAAGCCTCCGGAAGCCTTCCTGGTAGCTCACCGTTTGCATCTGGAGACCCGTTTTCAGTTTAATCCCATAAACGAAGCTCCTGCCTGTGCTGGAGCGGGGCAGAGGCACATGGCGGCAAGAGGGATGCGCGAGGCCACGAGTCTTTGTGTTGCTGTGTTAAACTTGCCGATATGTCCTAAAACTGCACACCAAAGCTTACATACGATACTCGCAACGAGAAATGCACCCCAGTATCGTACTGAATGTCTGGGACCGTTTTGTTGATATCTCTAGGTAGTTTCTCTGTGCACTTCTAAGTTATTTAAGAAATTCTGTGGCATAAATAAAGTCTGTTGTTGTTGACTGAAATAAAACGGGTGTCGCTTTTTTGTTTTTGCCTCAAGCAGCAGCAATTCTGGCTTAGGACCTTTATTCCGCAAAATTGTGCTGCTTCCCCGCTCCTGGCTCCACCCCACCTGGATCCTCCCAGGGTCCCTGAGTGGCGCAGGGGGCTCTCGCCCTTGTTTTTAAGAAAGTTTGCCACTTTTAATGGGCATCGCAGGATCGCTCCTCCGGTTCGGCAGCCATCCAATGCGGCTCTTCACCCTGGGGCTCGGAGGGCGGGAGCGGGCTGTGCTGAGCCGCGGGGATGGCGGCCTCCCAGGTGTGGGCCTGGTCCCGGAGAGAGCCCCGGGGACGCGGCGGGAGGGGGCGAGGGGACGGTGGCCCGAGGTTTACAGCCCGGGCCGGGAACGGTGCCTTCGCCTCTCGGAGAGGCTGTGCCGGGCGGCGCGGGCTGTTCCGGTTTGTGATATTCAACAACGGAAGGCCAACCCAGCCCCGAGCCGGGGGGACGCTCCGGGAGCTCCCTGTTCCCACCGGCAGCGGCCGCCGCGCCTGCGCAGTACCGTTTCTCGCGGAATGCGCGTGCGCGGTGCGACTCGCGAGATCGCCGCCGTTCCTAGGGGTACTGCGCCTGCGCGGGGCGGCGCTCTCGCGAGAGCGGTGCAGCCGTTTCCCCGGCGACGTGGGCGGGGCGGGTGCCGCCATGATGGCGGCGGCGGCGGCGGAGGATCCTCGGCGGGGGCGGTTGGGCCGGGAGGCCCGCGCCAGCCTGGCCGCCTTCCTGTTGGGCGCCTCGGTGGCGGCGCTGCCGGTGGCGCTGGGCTCTCCGCCCGCCCTGTTGTCCGGCCCCGGCCTGCGCGGCCGCCTGGCGCTCGCCCTGCACGTGGCGGGCGTCAACGCGGCGCTGCTGCTGCTCTACCCGCGGCCGCTCTACAAGGTGCGGGGCGAGGTCCGAGGGAGCCGGGCCCGGGGGGCTGCGGGGGCCCTCGGGGGGCGGCGGCGGCAGCGCTTTCTCCCTTCCCTCTGCTTGCAGATCGCCGTCCGGGCCTGCTTTCTGGGCTTCGCCTTCGGCTGCGGGCTGCTGCTCAGCGCCGGCCGTTCCGCCTGGCGCCACTTCGGATGGTAAGGGCAGGGCCGGCGGGGGCCGGGGGAGCCGGGTGGGTGCGGTGGCCCTCGGGCCGGTGCGGTGGCCCCCGACCCTGCCAAGCGTTCCCTCCCTCCCACCGCAGGTACATGTGCTCCCTCTCCCTCTTCCACTACTCGGAGTACCTGGTGACAGCCATCAACAACCCGCGCAGCCTCTCACTGGACTCCTTCCTGCTCAACCACAGCTTCGAGTACAACCTGGCTGCCCTCTCCTCCTGGGTGGAGTTCACGCTGGAGAAGCTCCTCTTCCCAGGTCGTCTGCCCTGCCCCGCCCTGCTGCCCACCCTCCCACCTGCTGTCCCCTGGCTCTGCTCGGCTGCACATGGCTTGCCCGGGTCCCACCCATCTGGCAGCGAAGCACTGGTGACCCCGGCTTAGCTGACCCGTGCTGGCAGCCAAGGAAGGCTTTGATGTGGCCTTAATCTCTCTGTGCTCAAAGCCTCTCAGTTTCGGTCTCAGGGGGCTGGGGGGATGCCCCCCTCACTTGGACGTGCCAGGCCGTCTTTGCTGTGTAGTGGGTCTTTAGTCTTTTCCTGCCTGCATCTTTCAAGCCGCTTTGGTGGTACAAAGAATGATGCTTCAGTTACATCTGGGCGTCTTCTCTTTACCTGGAATAAAATCAGATTGGCAAAAAGCATTGCTGTTTGCCCAGTCTGGGGTGCTGCTTTTTTTCTGGGAGGGGGGAGATGTTCTCCTTCCTCGCATTATAGTGCCAGTGTGGGCTGTGGAGCTCCCCGCATCTGGCCGGAGCACGTCCGCTTGTCTGTGCTTTACGTTGGCTTTACCCTACACCGTAAGGCCGGGCTCTGCCTTGGTGCTGCGAGGACGTATGGACGCTGTGTCGGGGGTGACTCCATGGCAGGGGACGCTCTTTTTATTTATTTTCGTGACGGGATGGCGGTGTATGGAGCGCTGGCTGTGTTTTACATGTTGTCGCGCTTTGAGATGGGGGAGGGGGGGAAGCCAACCCACCGCCCCAACCCCCTGTGACCCCCGCAGCGCGAGCGTGACCTGTGCAAACCTGTTGTGACCCGTCCTTATTCACTTGCAGAGCTGAAGCAGATCACCTGGCTGAGTACTGTAGGGTTGTTGATGGTGATCTTTGGGGATTGTCTGAGGAAAGCGGCCATGCTCACAGCTGGCTCCAACTTCAACCATATTGTTCAGAATGAGAAATCGGATACTCATACTTTGGTGACAAGTGGGGTGTATGGGTGGTTCCGACACCCGTCTTACGTGGGATGGTTTTACTGGAGTATTGGAACACAGGTACTGTATACAACGCACTCAGATACTTTCATCTTATAACCTGGGTCTTTCTTCTTAATGCTGCCCCACACCCGTAACAGGATGCAAACTGCTGGGGGTCAGCGGCAGGGGTAGCTCGGGCGCGGATTTTGGTGCCTCCTGCCTCCCACCAGCATGCGGGGGCTCAGGAAACCCTGAGCGCTCTGCCCTGCCACGGTTTTCAGGAAGACCTTGTTGCCTTAATTTTCTGTGCGGAATAAGCAGGGGCGGTGGGGCTGGGGTTTGGTGGTCCTTGGAGGCTTGGGGTGCGATCTGCTCCTAGCCTAAAGCTGGTGTCCAGAGTTTCCTTGCATCCGTGTGGTCAAAATGCTTTCTGTAAGTGGTCGGACTCGACCTCGCTTCTGCCAACTACTGGTCCTGTGCTGGATGGCAAAGAAAACTCCCTCTAAGAGTGCCCAGGGCACTGGCCAGAGCGTAAACTGGAAGCCAGCTGCGGTTGAGCTGTAACTCGGCGCTGCCTTAGTTCCGCTTTTCTTGTTGTTGGCTGGTGGTTGGCGTTTGGTTTTATCTCTGTGGAAAGAGACCATAAAGACTGCATGTGGAGCAGCACGTGGCGCTCTTAGCCGGGGCAGTGGGAGCCGGCAGCTGTCTGCAGGCCGCTTTCTTCATAAGGACTAATTTCTCCCCGGAATGAAAGTCCACAAAAGGCGCTGGGACCTTTTCTTTTCTTTGGAGAGCATTTAGACCTCATGGCAAACTTAATGAAGGGTGATTAGCCTGCAGGGGGCAGCCTCGTTTTTTGGGGGAAGCAAGGGGATGCTAACCGCCGGTGTCTGTTCGCAGGTGTTACTCTGCAATCCCATCTGTGTGGTGGGCTACGCGTTGGCGTCCTGGCGCTTCTTCAGGGAGCGGATTGAGGAGGAGGAGATCACGCTCATTCACTTCTTTGGAGAAGAGTACCTGGAGTACAAAAGGAAGGTGCCGTCGGGTCTCCCTTTTATTAAAGGAGTCAAAGTGGAACTGTAATGTGGGGTGACGACCAGACTGGCTGAGCAAACGCCCGGCTCCAGGTGCTGTGGGGTGAGGGATAATGCGTGGTGCCGGTAGTAGCCCGTTGGTATTGCCCGGCTGCCCAGGAGGAGCTGTCGAAGGGCTGCGGAGCTCAGGGGCCTACCGGGTCACTTGCAGATCAGAAGCTTATTCATCTTCCTCGAGATAAGCCCTTCGTTGCACATTCAGGGGTCTTCCAGATAACTTAGCCTCTAGTGACCCTAAAGAGAATCGAACCCTTCTGCCTGCAGCAGCTGAATCGTACTGAAGCACCTCCAGACCAATTCTTCCGGAGAACGGCTCTGCCCTCCCGCCCCCGTACCAGAAAGGTGCCAGTCAGCAGCTTGTTCCTATGGCATAATTCAGTTTGAAAGCTTTTTGACCTTGCGAGCCAGGCAAGCGCGGCTTTAATCTCTTTAGGCCCGATTCCGCAAGCTGGTGCTCGGGCAGCTCGCAGGAGCAGCTCCAGCTCTCCGCTCTTCAGGTGCAGGGACTGCGTGGAGAGCCAGCAGCATGGCACCGACCAGTTCTCTCCCAGGCGTTAACGTTCACAGGGAGGGCTCTTCTGCTCGCCTCATGCCGCTGGATTGGGAGTGCCTCGGTGAAACACGGCAGGAGAGTGTGCCCGCTCCCTCCTCCCTTGGCTGCCGCTGTGTATTTGGGAGTCACCATTCCAGCCGCTGCCTTCCCAAGCCTCCCCGCCGCCACCTGTGTTCCCTCTTCCTGCTTCCAAATCACACTGCTTCCTATCCTGCCAGGCTGCCTCCGTCCTGCAGACAACCCAGGACTTTGGGTTGCAAAAGAACTGCAACTGCCGGGCTTGCCGAGGGCTTTAGCACTCAAGATTCTTGCCTGCTTTTTTGGGTGAGACCTGGGATGTCGGCGCGACTAGGAGATGCTTCTGGGGAAATTCTCCAAACGGGGAAAAAAGTTTGGCTAGCTATGCTATTTTAAACGTTACCATTTTGGAAATGGTTCTTACTCGAGCTTTGTGGTATAACTTATTCTGTCGTTATATACCAAAGAGGTTCACTGTTTTCCTGAGTTTTACGTTATTCTTCCTAGCTGGAATGGAAATGAGTTGCTTGTCAGTTAGGGCTTGTAGTGTTCCTTGGTGATGGTGCCATGGTACGGCTCAGGAAAGGGGGCGCTGATGGAAGTTGCTTTGTTTTTTTTCTTTTTTTTATAAAAAACAAGAAAAAATATTGCCGACTTTTGTCTGGTGGTTATTTGGAGATCTCTTGAGGTGCCGGTGACATGATTGAAACGGGAATCCTTCCTCTTACAGTTCCCAGCAGCGTTTCAGTACACTCCAGTGTTGCGGTGAAGCATGCCCGTGACTTGCAGTGACTCACGGGGCTGCGCAGCCAGAGAGACGAGGCGGATTCTCCATCTCTCCTTGCTTAGAGCATTTTCTGCATGGAGCATCAGCTTAACACCGCCGTTGGTAATTTGTGTTTTACCGAGCATTGTTTTAGCTTGGGAGAAAAGAGCAAACATGAAAATACAGCAGCTGGATAGTGCCGATTTCTCTGCGTAGTCACTCGCAGAGCTCACACTTTTTTCTGCCTCCAGCACATGTCCTCATGGAAGCTGTGACCTGCTGTTATAGCCAACTTTTCTCAGGCAAGTTAATTTTTAACTAATTTTTTTGTAGACATTAACGTTTCTGCTGTGAACTTGCACAAGTGCACTTGGAAACAAACAAAGCAATTGTCGCTTGGGTTTGACGTGAGCCAACAATGGAAACTAAGCTTTATTCTCAAGTTGTTCTTTGTAGTGAATGCACCTTGGTCTTAATTTGCTGGTGTGCCAGTGCTAGCTCTGACCCTGGTTCCAGCCGTGCAGCGGCAGGGTCTGCTCACATCCGGATGCACTGGCACCAAAAGAAAGGGATAAACTTCACCTTGAGCAAAATCTTCAGTGCTTTTGAGACCTGCAGCCTCTCTTAACCTTTTATTTTCCTCAATCCTGTGACTGGAAGCTTGGTGAGGAGACAGGAACTCACCAGGCATGGGAAAGGCATCTGAATCTTTAGTGAAAAGCTGGAGTCAAACCCTGCCCTCTTGCGCCGCAGCAGTTGTCAAGTTTTTACATAGCACAGCTGCACAAGGAGCAGAGTGCCTCTTTCTAGCACCCTGCCTGCGTTTTTGCCTCCGCTGCCTGTCGGCAGTTCACAGGATGCTTGTGACCCTGCGGTGAGCTCCTGGCTCTACCCTACACGAGGGTTGGTTTTGTTTGTTTTATTTTCCCCACATTTGGAAACTTTGTGGTTTTAAGAGTGGCTGGCCGCCCTGAGCTGGCAGGCCCATTTTGCCCGGGGCTGCAGAACCAAGCAGACACGTGCACTTGCGCCCTTTTATTTCACTTCTAACATAGGAGAGGAAGAGTATAAATACAATTATTTTCTCAGATGAAAAGGTCGCCCTAAGGCAGGCTTTTGATACGCTGCAGACACTGTGTGCCTGGGCTGTGTTTTCCTGCCTTCGCTTGTGGCACGAGGCAAGAGGAGCTGGACAGTAACCGGGGCACGACTTTTGTGCAGCAAGTGTCAAGCGGCTCCGTGTGCTTGCTCAGCATCAGGCTCTACAGTGCAAGCTCTTTCTGGGTGGTGGTCTTGGCCCCGTTTTTCTGCTGGCCCCTGCAACAGTCTTTGCTTTTTGGGGAGGAGTCTCCGGGGGTACCGCCGGGCATGCAGCCCTCCCTGGGGCTGTCCGGAGCCCCCTCCTTGCCACCGGGTGAGGCGTCCCTGGGGAAGGGAAGGCGCCTTGGCAGGGTCAGCGGCCAGGAAAGGCGAAGGAATTTGGCACCCAGCCACTCGCCATCACCTACCTTGGCACGGCTTCGCTGTCGTCGCAGATCTTGAGCAGCATCTGTGCCTGTTCCTCCTTGGGCTCCCGGGGCTCCTGCAGCCTGCGGTAGGAGGGGCGTGAGCCACAGCTGGGTCCCCCCAGCCCCAAGAGCCACCCCGTGCCCCTCACCTGGGCTCCAGCCGCTCCTTCACCTTGGCGATGGAGCGGACGTAGGGCGCGATCTGCTTGGTGATGGTGGTAAGGCAGCTGTTCTCCTGCCGCAGCTGCAGCAGGTCATGGAGCTGGGCTGGGGGGGTGAGAGGAACGGGTGGTGGCCACGGCTGCCCCCCTGGAGTGGGCACGGGGGGTTTGGGGCCAGGGGATTGGGATCACCTGTACCTTCGTAGATCTCCTGCTCATTTGCCACCCGCTGGTACATCTCCTCCCAGACCTGGAAGGGGGAGAGGGAGCCGGGTAGCGTGCCGTGGCACGGCACAGAGGGACCCCGCTCCGCCGGGACGCGCGGGCCGTACCTCCTCAAAGACACTGCGCATCATCTCCACGGCGGAGTAGTGAGCTGCGATCTGCACGTCCATCTGCAGGGACTTCTGCAGGATCTCGCTCATGATCTCCGTCTTGATGAGCGAGTGGTGCTTGGTGAGGTCACGGTGCAGCTCCTGCACCTGGTCCTTCAGGCCCTGGATCTCCGTCTGCAGCATCTGCAGGGCCGGGGCACCGCCGCATCAGCAGCACCCGCTGGCCCCGGCCCACCCCACCCCAGCCCGCACTTCCTACCCGGTAGGTGTTCTCGTAGTTGCGGCAGTGCTCGGCGAAGGGGGTCTCGCGCCCCTCGGCCAGCAGGACCTTGGTGCTGATGTAACGGTGCATCGTTGGCTTCCGCACCATGGGGCCAGCAGACATTTTATCGCCGGTGGGGGGGCAGCCGGGCACCATGAGGGTCTTGGAGCATTGGCTACCTGGGAGCCTGCGTGGAGAAGGTGACAGTGGCGCGCTGCAGGCAAACAGCGGTGGGGGCGAGGTACCAGGGACTGGCGCCCTCACCCCCGGGTCCCTTCCCTTGCTCAAGCACCCGGGGTCAGTCAGAGGCGCTGTACGCCACCCCAAAAATCAGGTTTCCGTGGGCCGCTCTCCCAATGCCTGCGGCTTCGGGACCAGCTGCGGCAGGGAGCAGGCAGGAGCTGAGCTCAGCACGCTGTGGTTTCTAGAGGGAAGGATGTGGCTCACTCCCGCTATCTCCTGGCCCCTTGGTGGGTGCCACTGCTCCTGCATCTCCCTCCATCCTGCAGCCTCCCTGCGCTGCCCACCACCTCGGCTCTGCTGCCCCACCGCCATCGGTCCTACCGTGCAGCGCCGTGTTCCCCCTGCCTGCGCCGTGGCTGGCAGCCCCCACGAGCTTAGCCGCCCTGCCACGCTGAGCCTGGCTGGGGATGAGGAGCGGTCCCCATGGGGCTGCAGCGCCCGTTTGTCCTCTCCGGCCGTGGGTGCCTGGCAGGGCTGGTGCTGCCGTGACATCAACAGGCCTAAATATATCCCGGGCGAGGAACGGCCGGGCACTTCCCTGAAATTCTGATAAAAATAGTGGCAGGCAAAGAGGCTGCGGCGCCGCGGGTGAGCAGGAGCTGGCCCCGGCGCAGTGCCTGCGGCAGCAGGGGCAGAGCCCTCTGGGGACTGTGGTGGGGGGCTGGGCTGGGGAGCGGGGTGCAGGCTCACCCAGGCACGATGCTGCCAGCCCTGCTGCCCGCCCGCCCCACTTCCCAGAAGTGTCACTTGAAGCCCCCATGCCTGTTGTTCGTCAGTGCAGCTGTGCTCCGTGCCGTCCCCGTGCCACCACCGAGGTGACAGGCTCAAGGGCAGCAGCGGGGGCAAGCTTGGTACGGTGGCATGCCAAGGGGGATGTGTGGCAAGGGACACGGTGGCACCTGTGGGCAGGGTGTGCCCCAGCCCCGGGTGCCATCCTAGCACCTCACATGTTCGTGCCAGCGATGCCAGGACCGATGCCGCCAGCGCTGCCCACCACGGAGCGGCGCGGGCTGAGCATCAGCAGGGGCTCCAGGCAGCGGGCAAACTCTGCCCGGTACTCGCTGTTGATCTGGGGGGTGAGATGCGTGTGAGCATGGCTGGGGCCGGGGCAGAGCCAGCAGCCGGGGCTGCCTGCTGGGTCTGTGGGCAGCGGCTCGGCCCCGGCCGGGCAGCAGGACTCTACCTTGCTGGTCTGGGCCGGCCGCAGGCGGTGTGGCAGCTTGACGATTCTCTGCAGCCTCTCCATCAGTTGCTGAAAGGCAGCGGCGAGGCACGGTGAGGGGTGCGCAGCACCCTGCCCGTCAGCCTGGCACTGCAGCGGAGGGCACCAGCTGCCCCATGGCACTGCGGCGGGAGCCCCCGGCCACTCTGCAGCGCCGGCATCACTCACGTAGCCCAGGTCCAAGAACTCGGCTTTGTTGGCGGAGCTCAGGAATGCCGAGCAGGTCACCAGGTGGACCTGTGTGTGGGGGATGTCACTGCCAGCACCCCGCGGGGCTGTGGCAGCCCAGCCCTTGCCCGGCCCAGGGCCCTACCTGCAGGGTGGGCAGCAGGGAGGCGAGGTGGGCAAGCTGCTCCTTGAACGCCTTCTCCTTCTCCTCGTGCTGGCTGCAGCAGAGCGGGGCCTGGCACAGCCTTTGTGGGGCACCAGGGAGCCATCCGGCTCCAAGGCACCCCCAACCCACCCCGGGAGGGGGTTCAGCCCACGGTCCCTTACCTCTGCACGGCTTTCAGGAGTGTCTTCTTCCTTTCAGAGAGCTGCTCCTGCAAACGGCATGGCTACCCTGTGTCCCGTGGCCACCCTGGTCCCCTCTGGCTGCCCCAGCTCTGCCGAGCCCGTGCATCGGGCACCCAAGGGCGCAGGGCATGATGTGCAGGCAGTTGCCCCACACCTGCATCCGGCCGAAGAGGGAGTTGATAGCCGCCTCCTCCTCGCTGGCACTGTTGCGCACCTCCTCAATCATGGCCTTGAGGAGGACGATGGCCTCGCGCGTGGAGGTCTGCAGCTCCTTCACGGCCTGCCCGGGGGCGGCGGGGTGGCTGCAGCGCTGCAGGCAGCACCGCACCCCTGTGCCCACCGTGACCCGCCAGCCCTGCCCACCATCACCGCCTGGTCCAGCCGCTGGCAGCCCTGCATGTACGCCGTCTCGATGTCGATGCAGTGCGCCCGGCTCTCCCTGCGGGCACAGGCGTCAGGGCACGGGATGGGATGGGGCAAGGGATGGCACAGGGGCCGAGGCTGCTCACCCTTGCATGTCCCTGAAGCAGTTGATGCAGAGCATGGACTTCTTCTCGGTGGAGAACATGATGTAGGGCTCCTCATGCAGTGCTGCAAGGGACGGCGTGGCAAGGCGTGGCGCAGCATGGCACGGTGCGGCGTGGCGCAGCACGGCATGGTGCAGCACAGCAAGGCACGGCACTCACGGCACTTCTTGTGGATGTCTTTGGCGCGCTTGGAGAGGGAAACGATCTCGTGGCGGGCGAACATCTTGGCGCGGTGGGTCTCCTCACGGCACGGGGCACAGAGGGGCTGCCCGCAGGTGTTGCAGAAGTACATGGTGTCTAGCTCCTGTGTGGGGAGTGGGGCAGCTGCTGGTGGGCAGGGCTCTGGTGCGGGTCCCCTGCCCACCCAGCCTGCCTGCCCCGCTGCCTTCACCGCCTTGGTGCAGCGCCGGTCGCAGTTGGCGCACTGCACGTCCTCCTCGCTGTCGGCCGAGCTGTCCACCAGGAACTGCAGGAGCCGGTCCACGGGGGGCAGCCCCGTGCCCCCCCTCACCACTGAGGGGTGCCTGCGGGGACAGGATGGGATGGGGACAGGTATAAGGATGGGGACACCCACCCAGGGCAGGCAGGGGCAGCTCTGGGGACACTGGGCGCAGTGCCAGGCTGCCAGCTGCGTGCCCTGCTCCCGGTGTCCCCCCAGGCAGGGTCCGTCCCCTACCCGCAGAGTGGGCAGCACAGGCGGCCATCACTGGCACGGCCCCGAAGGCAGCTGGCGCAGAAGTTGTGGTAGCAGTCGAGCAGGCAGGGGTGCTGGTAGGGCTCGTGGCAGAGCAGGCAGACCAGCGGGTGGCAGTTGGCCTTCTCCAGCTCCGAGCAGCTCCCCAGGGGGGAGAAAATGCCACCGGCCATCTGTGAGGTAGAGAGCAGCCCCCCGTGCCCCACTTCACCCCCTGTGCCTGGGGGGCCCTGCATGGCACTGCTTCATGCGAGCACCGTGGCCACCGTGGAAAGGGTGAATCCTGCTCCCCCTGAGCTGCCGCCTATTTTTAGGTTATGAGCTGCGCTGCACGAGGCTGCCCCAAACGCGCCCCTTCCCCCGGCACCGCAGGCTGGGGGCAGCAGGGCTGGGTGGGATGGCCCCCGTGGCGGGGTATCCCCTGTGACGGGTGTCCCCAGAGCAGGAACATCCCTGTGGATGGGGTGTCCCCTGCAGCAGAGCATCCCCCAGGACAGGGGCGGGGGATCCCCCAGGACTGGGTGTCCCCCATGAGGGAGCAGCAGGGCATCCCCTGCCCTGGGATGTCCCCTAGGATGGCAGCCCGGCAGCAAAGGCAGCCAGCTGCCCCACACGCTGGGGAGCCCCCGGCACGGGGGCACCGTGGCCGGCGAAGGCTTTACCTCTCCCTGTCTGTAAGCCAGGGGATCGGCCGTGCCGCTGCTCCCCGCGCGCCGGCTGGAATGAGGGCGATGCCGAGGCGGCAGGGCCCAGCCGCCCCGTGACGTGGGGCCCCTTGGCACTGCCGGGCGGCGGCCACGCCACAGCCCAAAAATAGCCCCGTGCGCTCCTCTGCACCCTGTGCGGCAGGGACGGCCCTCAGGGTGTGGGGGCTGCGGGGACACGGGTGTCCCTGCGGCCTGGTGATGGCCCCCAGGAGGTGGGGGGGCGCCCGGCGGGCAGTGGCTGGGGAGCAGGGACGTGCACCCCATGGGCAGCACGGCACCCCGGGGTACGCCCTGTGCTCCGGAGAGGTCCCAATCCCTCAGTCCCTGCCGGACCGATCCCGTTGCCCTTGCTGCCCCCGACCCCCTGATCCCTGCCGGGTCCGATCCCCGGTGCCCCGATCCCCTGGCCAGCCCCTGCTACCAGGCCCCGCCCTCTTCTCCCAGATCCCGCCCAGGGCAGAGGCTCCGCCCAAGCGCCCCGCCCACAGCTCAGAGCCTCGCCCAGCGCCCCGCCCAGCGCACGTGTCCCGCCCCAACCAGGCAGAACTATGCGCTCGCGGGGCAGTCGGAGGCGTGCGTGGGAGGGACCGGAAGCGATCGATGCTCTCAGCGGTCGGCTAGGGCGCCCTGCGCGCGGCGCGCGGTGCGCGGTGCCCTGCGCGCGGCCCGGCGGCGGCGTGGGAGGAGGCGGAGCGGCGAGCGGCGCATGCGCCGTGGTCGCCCCAGCGTGTTTCCGCGCATGCGCGCGGGGCGGCGCTCCCTTTTTGCCCCTTCGCTGGAGCCGCCATGGCGCCCGTGGTGAGTCTCCGCCGGTGGCGGGCGGCCGGGTTGGCCTCCTCCCGCCCTCCCCGCGCGTGGCCTGATGGGCCTTCGTCCCCCCAGCCCCGTCTGCCGCGGTCCGATCTCCTCTGGCCCGGTGCGGCGCGGCCTGGGCCCGCGCGTGGGGCTGGGCCTGGCTCCGGGCCTCCTCCAGGCCCAGCCCGCCAAGCGCCGGGCGGCCGGCCGTGGGGGGCCCTTCCTTCTCCTCGCTGTCCCCGGTCCGCATCCCGTCCCAGGCCCCTTCCTTCTGCCCCCAGCGCGGAGCTCGGCCCCCTCCCTCTTCCCTGCTGCCCTCGGGCCCGTTGCCTGGAGCCGGTCCCTCACGGCCCTCTCTTTCCCCCCACTGCAGAAGAAGCCCGCAGCGAAAGGTGGCAAAAAAAAGAAGCAGGTGCTGAAGTTCACCCTGGACTGCACCCACCCCGTGGAGGATGGCATCATGGACGCTGCCAACTTTGTGAGTGTAGGGCCTCCCCGGGGGCCGACGTGATGGCCCTGCTTGACCCCCTGGGCCTTCCCGGAGGTGGCTGCTGGCTCTGCTCCCAGCAGCGTGCTGTAAGCGTGGACCCGACAGGCCCCACCGCCCCTGCTGTCTGTTTCTGCCTCTCACCATGGCACAGCATAAAAGCCTGCGCCACTGGGAAATGCCCTGCAGACAAAGGGAGCCTGGGTGCTGCTGGAGGCTGTGAGATGTCTATTGTTTTTAAACACTTTGTAGTGAAAATGCAAGCATTCTCCCTGCCTGTGGAACAGCGCTACCATTCATCCTTTGTGGGGCAAGTTTTCCGTTACGCCATGAGGAACGGCAAGGGCAGGGAGTGTTGCATGTCAGCGCTGTCTGCTGAACCCATTTTCATTCAAACTGCTTGAGCACGGGTTGGCAGTGCAGGGCTGTGGCCGAGGTGTCCTTGGAAGATCCTAACCCCACCATTGCTTCACTGGCTGCCCCTTGGGAGGCAGGGAGTGTGGCCCTACCTTGCTAATCCCGTGTGTTCAGACTTGAGAACCTCACTTATGTGCAGCTCTGAATGGGCTGGTTGGGTTAGCTGTGGAAGGTGCTGGCACGCTTGGAGCCTCTCGGCCTGCCAGCTTTCCCTGGATGTAACAGCACTTCCCTCTCTTTCCTGGCTCTTAAGCAAAAAGCCGAAG
This sequence comes from Phaethon aethereus, assembly GCF_964289735.1. Taxonomy (NCBI): domain Eukaryota; kingdom Metazoa; phylum Chordata; class Aves; order Phaethontiformes; family Phaethontidae; genus Phaethon; species Phaethon aethereus. Next base: position 9,157,854 of record NC_138597.1, on the reverse strand, counting down.
TGCCAGGCACGACTGAGCTGGGAGGCTTTGCCCAGTGGGAGCTGGCGGCCCCAGCTGAGTGGCAGCGTTCCTTTCTCACAGGAGCAGTTCCTGCAGGAAAGGATCAAGGTGAACGGCAAAGCGGGAAACCTGGGTGGGGGCGTGGTGACTATCGAGAGGAGCAAGAGCAAGATCACGGTCACGTCAGAGGTCCCGTTCTCAAAAAGGTGAGGCAGCAAGGAAGCCCTGCGTCCCAGCAGTGCTGGTCACTGACACGAGGCTGCTGCCGGTGCCCAGAGTCGGCCCTCGATGGGGGATCGCCGGCATTTGGTTGGGAGCCTGGCTGGCGGGAGGGCCCGGTAGTGATGAGATTCTTGGTTAAACGCTGCGTGATGCTCGGTGCAGTTGCTGCTGCTCCTGAAGGCTCTTTGAGAGAGAGACAGGGTCGATATTCCTGCTGGGGCGGCTGGTGGTGTGGGCAGCTGGGGAGGACGTGCAGCTGAATGGATGTCAAGTGTGGACTTTAGGGGTTGACCCTTGGCCAAGCTCTTCCACCCCTTGTCCCGCTGGGCTTCTGCCCGCTGCCTGGCCTCTGGCTGGCTGATAAACGTGGCTTTAGCTGCTGCAGAGAAGGCACGTGAGGCAGCTGGAGGTCTAAAATGATGGGAGGAGAACTGTGTGTGGTGTTGGGGCAGCGCCATGCTCTGTGCACGCCTCTGTTTACCTGATGCATTTTCTCCATGTCTGTGCTGCACCCGGAGCCGGTAACGTGTAGCTGCTGTCTGAACGAAGCATTTGCTGCGGTGTGTTGAGCCAGTGGTGTGGAAATCTGGCATGTGGTTGCGGCCTTGGGGGGCGGGGGGGTCTCAGGTGCGATTCCCGTGGCGGCGGCATTTCCTGGCGGGACCTTTGCTGGGAGGTACCTGGTAGGACGTGTTGGTGGTGGTGAAAGCTGGCAGGAATGGGGGAATTGTGTTTGCCAAAGTGGCCGTGCAGGGGTCCTGCAGAGGGGTCATGGGGCTGTGGCGAGAGAAGCACTGCAGACTGCGAGCAGCAAAACCTCCTTCAGCCCCTCTTCTCCCCACAGGTACCTGAAGTACCTGACCAAGAAGTACCTGAAGAAGAACAACCTGCGCGACTGGCTGCGCGTGGTGGCCAACAGCAAGGAGAGCTACGAGCTGCGCTACTTCCAGATCAACCAGGACGAGGAGGAGGAGGAGGAGGAGGATTGAGCTGGCCTGGCGGCCATTTTGTACAGTTTTGCTTTCCTGGAATAAACGGCGGGGAGAGTTGTTGATAGCCCGCGCTCCGCTGGCGGATTTGGGGGCTTTTCGGGAGCGCCGGGGGGGGGCCTGGAGGGCGTGGCGGGAGGCTTGGGGGCGTGGCCGGGGGTTGGGCGGGGCGTTGTCGCCAGCGTCACGGAGTGGGTGTGGCGTGGTGGCCGCCATCTTGGCGCGGAGCGGCCGCGCCCGGCGCTCGGCCCCGGCGCTCGGGCCCGGCGCGGGCCGCTGCCCGGGATGCGGGGCCCCGCGGCCGGCCGGGAGTTGCTGGACGACGCGGAGAATGAGGAGGACGTCTCGGGTAGGCGGCGGGAAGGGCGGGCGGAGCGGCGGGGTCTGCCCCGAGGCCCTTCTCCGGGCGCCAGCCCCGCCCGGCGGCCCTGAGGGGCGGCCCTGCGCCGAGCGCGGCGGAGGGCAGGCTACCTCCCGGCGGAAGGGCTTTTCCAGGTCCCCTCCCGCGGCGGGACCGGGGGCTCCAGGCACTTCGCGGGAGCAGCTGGGCCAGGCCCGCCGGGGGTGGGTGCCCGCCCTTCCCAGCGAGTTCGGTGGCGCTCGGGCGCCCGCCGTGCCGGGGCCTGGGCCGGCACGGCTGAAGTCCCGCGCGAGAAACGCCCCGATGGCGCCGGGCTGTCGTTGCTGTATGGGCTCGGAAATTGAAAAAAGGAGAAACGCTGACGTGGGTCCTAAACGCGGAGGCTGGGCGGGTGCTGGGTCTGGGGCCTGGGCCGGGGCCCGGGGCCGGCCAGCACAGCCGGCTGGGTGGCCGTGGCACTCCCCAAGTGTGTGGAGCCAGGGCAGCACAGTCTCCCGTGGGCTGCGGCACCCCGCTTCCACGCGAGGCCTTCCTCTCCCTCCTTCACTTTCCGTTGAGTCTGTTGTAACGGGCTCCGCTTGGAGATCCGAAAGATAACGCCTAGTGCTCCCCGATTACCTGCAGACCTGGATCAGCAGGAGCAGGCAGCACGCGGGGCGTCCCTCAGCCTGTCTCCTGAGAGCGAAATGCAGGCCACCGAAACCTCGGGTGTCTGTGTACAAGTGGCAGCGGGGAGCTGGGCACGAGGGGTGCCAGCTCCTGGGCAGGACTTGGCCAGTGCTCCTTCAAGGGGCAGTGGCGGAGCGGCTGCCAGTGTAAGGGTGTCCAGGAGAGACTGGGGAGTGCCCTGTCCTGTGGCCTGATGCTGCTGCTTGGGCGTGCTCCTTGAAGTGCGAATGTGGTGTTCTGCATGCCCATGCAATCTGTCTGCGTGAGCTGTCCCTTTTGTCCCCAGAAGAAGACGATGGGGTGCTGGAAGGCCTGGATGAGTTTTTCATGGAAGAGCGAGTTGATGTGCAGAAAAAAAAGAAATCTAAGAAGCTGAAAGACAGCAAGGCTGCCAAAAGCAAGAGGAGGAAGAAGGAGGTAACGCTGCATGCTCTTGCACCGGGCTGGGAGGCTGCGCTCAGCTACGGTGCAGAGGCTGGCTGCTCAGGGCACTGCTGGCCAACACCTCTTGGGTGTCTGGGCATGGAAAGGGGGGGGTGTTATTGGGGTATTCCCTCGCGAACCAGGTGCCCTCCTGGCCCTGGGAGGGGACCCAGAGCCAGGGTGAGAGTGGTTCTTGTCCAGCTTGGGTGCCTTGTGGTGGAAATCTGCCCTACGAGTAGTCTCTGGAGAGCAGCTGGGGGTAGAAGTGGCCACTGCGCCTTCGGCAGCGATGAGGCTGCCGCCCCCTTGGAAGGGGCTCTGCTGTGGTGTGTATGTTGGTGTGTGCGATGGCACTGTCTGTCCCTGTTCGCTGAAGCCCTCCTTCCTGTGCTGCAGGGCAGCACCTCCTTGCCGTTGTCTCCAGGGTCAGGCAGTAAATCTTTCTGGCATGTCCTGTACCGACACAGTGTCTGGGGCTCGTTTTTCTGAGGAGGGAGACACAAACTGCCGTGTTGGGTGTGTGGCCAGGGCAGGGCATGGAGGCTTCTGTGGATATTAGGGTTGGCCACAGTCATCCAGGGCGTTTTGCAAGTGAGAAAGCATAAGGACTTGGCACGCGGAAGGGCTGTTGGGCCTTCCATAGGAAAACAAAGACGAGGCGTCGTGTCCTTGAGGATCAGGCCTTCGCAAGGCCATGTTGGGAGTCCACTGTCTGGTCAGGAAGGCTGTCCGGTGCTGCATGTGCTCTTCCAGGGCAGCTGGAAGACACGGCATGGTGCTGGAGCTGGGCTCGCTGCTGTGTTGCACCATGCAGGCTCTGCCTCTCGCTCTCCCATCCCCGGGCAGTGCTGGATGTGAGGATGGGAGCAATCTTGTGCGCTGGCCCCTTTGCTGACTACATGCAAATAGGCTGTTGGGAAGGAAGGCCGAAGAGCGGAGGTTCTTCATCCCCTTTCCTTCCCCCGTTACGCGGCAGCTGGGGGGAAGTTGCTCATCTAGCACAACTAGATGCATCCTCACCCCTTCCCTTGCCGAACCAGGGCTGAGCGATGCCGATCTCCTCCAGCCGCTCCCCGTGGATTTGTAGAAACAGACTGGCTGGATGAGGCAATTAAAGTGTTTTTGCTACTGATGGGAGCGTGAAGAGCTGCCAGTTGAAAGAAAGCTGATTCCATCCTGCACTGTGTTAACTGCCAGCCTTTTGCAGAAGTCGTGGCCCTGAGGAAGCTTTTTTTTCCCTTTGTCGCCACGGTGATGTTGTTCTCTTTCTGCAGATACCACACAAAACTGGCTCAGGCCCTCTGCCTCCCTGTGCCTCTTCCATCGTTGGACACGTTTTTTTCCTGTGCTGCTTTTCAGGGGAGGGAAATAAAATAAAACCTGGTGGTATTTTCACGTCTGTTCCTTTTCTGTCAGTGCGGGCCTGCTGAGCCCAGCAGTGACATGTGCAGCTTGTACTGAGTCTGACTGCTGCCTTACTGGGGGTGGGTAGAAAATAACAGGCTGAACATTGAGCACGCTTGTATTTAATTAATGCCTTGCGTGGGCAGTGTTAACCAGCCTCGGTTCCGCCTCGGCCATCGAAGCCAGTGAGAAGCTGGTGCTGCAGCTGCTGGTAGGCAGCAAGCTGCACGCAGGCTGCCTTTGGGGTGAGGAGATAAAGGGTAGGGGACCGTGAATGGGCCTTCCTTGCCCTAAACCCCTCCTCAAGGGTGCTGTGGGGTGAGTGGAGTTTCCCCCTGCTAAAGGAAGGTGGGAGCGAGGTGCGAGCCCGTGGTGTGGGGCAAGTGCCTGTGTCATAACTGCCTGACGCCCTGTAGGCCGCGTGGCTTTGTCATTGGAGCGGGGGGCAGGAGCGCTGCCACGCCGCGCTCGTGTGGGGATTCGGCTGCGTCAGCCGCAGTGGAACCTGTTCCATTTGCAGCAGCGCTGACAGAAGCCCTGGTGCAGGAATTGATGCTGCAAACCCCCAGAAAAATCTGCATAGAATACCCAGGCTGCGGTTTGAACCTCGGCATATGGAAATGAAGGCCCTTCTCAGGGAAGGGAGCGGAGAGGGGGAATTTCAACCTGTACTGCAGCAGTTACCATGGCGACCAATTATTCTGTGCCAAATTACAACTGTTGATGGCCCTGCTGAAGGGAAGGCTTGGTCTGTTCTGAACTGAGGAGGACCAGGACTCCGTTGTGGCCGCCCAGCGAAAGTACACCTCAGCAGCCATTGCTTTTGGGCGCTGCGATAACTCTGGGGCTGTGGCTCTGGGTGGAGGGGGCCTGCAGGACGGCGGGGCCAGGCCCTCCCCATGGGGCTGCCTCCAGCTCAGCTCTTGTGCTGCTCCGCACTCCGGCCTTGAGGGCTCCGCCGTCCAGGTGTGGAGCCCTCCGGGCGGGACAGAGTGCTGGCCTAATGCGCGCATCCTCATCCTCGGCCCCGAGCGCTGCACCCCGCAGGCGGCGGCGTTCGTTAGGATGGTACCGTGGTCAACATTGTGCAGTGGATCACGGAATTTTGGTTTCTTGGTGGGAGAGAGACTGCCTGACCAGCCTCCCCTCTAGCTCTCCCCCGCATGGTGTAGCTGCCAGAGCCAGGTCCCTTCTGACTGCAGGGAAGCAGAAGGCATTGGGCAGCCATCCCGCAGGCCCAGGCTCACCTCGGTGCTGAAGCTGCCTGTGCCCAAGTCCCCATTGGAGACAGGAGGTTTCATGTGGCTGCCTGTCTCTGAGAGTGAGGGGATTCAGCAGGGTTCACTTGACTTACTCTGCTTTCCTGCCCCGTTCGAGACTCCTTGTGCTTCCCCCAGGACTATTTTCTTCATGTGACAGCTGAAATCCTGCCGTGGTCACACGTTCTGCTGCAGCACAGAGTGCCCAGCTGGGCAGAAAAAGAAAACTGCAACAGAGCAAAACCTGAGCGTGATGTCTGTCTGGTGAGCTTGAGGGTTGCACATGACTAGAGAGGTTTTCCTTTCCTTTAGTTTCTTACCTCTGTATGCTCTGGTGGAAGAATGTGGCTTTGTGTAAACCCATAAGCAAACACAGGACAGAACATCACATGTTACCTGTGTTATAGCAATTAAAAATGTTGCCTAAACATTGCCTGTCTGCAAATATAGGATCTTTTAGCGGAGCAGTTAGCCACCTCTCAGGAGTTGCTCTTTGGTTTACTACGCAGCTATTTTGAAGGCATGCCTTCACTCACTTGGCTTGCTGTCTTTGGGCTTTCTGTTTGTGCCACTGCTCACCAGAACAGGACCTGAATGCTGTGGCGTTGCAGCGGCTGGGCGCTTTCAGAGGAGTACGTTATGACAGGGAGGCAGAGCAGGCAGCTGCCTGCATGGCTGCGGCTCAGCATGGCTTCTCTTGCCCCCTTTGGTGAACAAGTCTTGAGGCAAAAGCATGAAGGTTCCGTTGCGTCGTACCTTGGCCTAGACAAGCTTTTCCAAAATACAGCTTTATCCGTTTTGCATGATCTTCTCCTCTTTTTTTTCCGTAGGGCGTGTGTTGCCTTGCGTGCGCAGATGTGTTTATAGCGCTCCTGCAATGGAGAGGGGGACTGGCTCCGTTGACAGGCGGGGACTTGGGGCAGAAGGTTGGCTAGGGATCGCAGAACTGCCGTGAAAAAACGGCTCCACATGAACCACAGATTTCTTTCTGTCTGTGTCTCCTGCAGTCAGGTGCTTCTTGCCGTTCTCAAATCTCATTTTCATGGTGTTTTCCCCCAGCTCCCAGTGTAATGGCAGGGTTATTCGAGGGAGGGTTGGCTCTGGCTGGTGACAGCGGTTGTGTCGTGCTGGCTGGGAGGGTCTGTTGGAGGAGAGGGCAGATGAGGCAGGCCCTGCTCTTTCTCCACTGTCGCTTTCCGTTTTAGGGGAGCAATGATGAAACATCGGACAATGAGGAGGAGATTGAGGAGAAATCTGAGAGTGAAGGGAGTGACTATTCCCCCAACAAAAAGAAGAAGAAGAAACTGAAGGACAAGAAGGAGAAAAAACCAAAACGGAAAAAGAAGGATGAAGAGGAGGATGACAACGAGGACGGGGGTCTAAAGGTACCAAACATTCCTTTACCCCGAGCTGGTGTTAGAGCATGAGACCTCAGGGTGCGGCCGGATCCCTGTAGGTTACCTCGTTCAGAGCCGAGCCATGTTTTCTGGCCATTTGCCTTGCGCTGGTGAGTAGTTTCCCTTTGTATAAAGCATGACAGCGTAAGCAAGGTGCTCCCTGGCAGGCTGGGGGTTCAGCCACATGGCGATGTGCGCTCACAAGTCCTCCCGGTACCTTTCGTGGTGATGGAGCCAGCGTGTTTTACTTTGAGGTTGGAGGCCTGGTCAGGTAGCTTGGATCTTCTGACAAATGGCAGCTTCCCAGTCTGAGGCAACTTGCCTTCTTGCATCGTCTGCCCATGTCCCAGCAGTACCAGATTAATCGTGTCTGTCCTCCAAACACAAGGACAGAGAGTGGCAGAGCAGCTCGTGCTTTGAGAAGGTGACGTGGGGGTGTCACGAGATGCTTGTCCCAGGCTTGGCGAGGAAGAGGGTGCAGGCGAACGACTGGGAGAGGAAAGGCTGTGTTTCCCTGTTGTTTATCTTGCTTTCAGAGAGAAATTGAGTTTCCTGGAGACGCGAAATCTGCCAAGGCTTTGCATTGCATTACGTGGTATAGGGAGCATTTGGATGGTGCCACATGAAATTGCTTCTTTGAAGTGTGTGAAGCATTTGTTTATTAAGCACTTGTGCCTGCTCGGTTTTTTAAATCACCGAAACAAATCCCTGCATGTCGCTGACTAGGGAGAGCTTGACAGCCCAGCTGGTCTGCAGAGCCACAGTTGGGTACGTTAATGACGTCTCTCTGTAAATCTACAGGAGCCCAAGAGCTCAGCCCAGCTGATGGAAGAATGGGGCCTCGATGACGTAGATTACATTTTCTCAGAAGAAGATTATCATACTCTTACTAATTACAAGGCTTTCAGCCAGTTTCTCAGGTAGGAAACTGTAGGTCTGGATGGGGCCTTGTGTAGTGGTTGAGACTTGGGCGTTGCTCAGTCAAATGGGTGAAGTTGTGAGGTAAATTAGGCATCACGAGCTCCTTGTTGCTTCTCTCTGCCTGACTCGGGCCGCAAGACTCCATCTTAATTGTGGGATTGACTGGAAAAGCACTCAAGTGTTTGCTTCTCCACTCTCTCTCTTCCAAACCCCCATTTTTTGTGTGTGCTTATTTGAAAAGCTTTGTGAGAAAACTTGAGTAACAGTAACGAATTTTTGCTTGTACTGCGAGCCATTCAAAACACAACAGGCCTTTCGGGGAAAGGCAGTCTCTGAGGAAGTTTAAATGTGCTTCTATATGTACGTTTACTTGTTTAAGAAAGCTCTGGTTTCTGCTGCCTCTCCAGTGGAGCTGCTACCAGTGGGCCACAGCAGCCTGCTGCTGTGAGGCGTGCAGCACTGGTGTGTTTCTTGGGCAGAAGTACCAGTGCACGACGAGCAGGAGCAGACGTGCAGCGAAGCGTTTCTGTTAACACGTGGTTTTCCCTCTCCCCTGCCCTGCAGGCCTCTGATTGCCAAGAAGAACCCCAAGATCCCTATGTCCAAGATGATGACCGTGCTGGGTGCCAAGTGGCGAGAGTTCAGTGCCAACAACCCGTTCAAGGGCAGCTCGGCGGCAGCAGCAGCAGCAGCCATTGCTGCGGCTGTGGAGACCGTCACCGTTGCCCCGCCACTCGCCGCCAGCCCCCAGCAGTCCGCCTTGCCTGCTGTCATCAGGAAGGCCAAGACCAAGGAGGGCAAGGGTAGGTGCTGACCGTGGTGGGCTGAGCGGAGGGGCTGCTCTTGCACGCCTGCTGGGCCTGCGGGGCTAGCCAGCCACATCTTCAGGCTGGCAAAGGTGGGAGGGCTTCTCCAGGCAGGAGACAATGTGCTTCAGCAAGCTGGGCAGTTGAAGGTAGTGCCAGAGGTGTGTTTGCAGCTCCCGTTGCCCTTTCAGAGGTCCTGGAGGGGGCTGTGGTTTGTGGACCATGGCAGATCACCCTGGTGGCCTCTGGACCTTCTGGACTTTTGGCAGTTTGTGGCAATTGATGTTCACCTTCATTCTTAGATCTTAAATAAACGATTGGGTCGTGTATTTCTGTGCCATGTTCTATCATGGGGGATGCTGCAGGGTTGTAAAGGCCTCCAGAAACCAGCATCCGGTGTCCAAGCTGAAGAAGATTTGTGGGTTAGCAAGGCTAAGGCAGATATGCGTTGGCGAAGCAGGTATGGTCTGGCCAGATGAAAGTGCACTGTTCGGCGGTCGAGCCAGGTGCTTTGTCTCTGAGGTGGCAAGGAGTCCAGTTATGGAAAGGCACTGGCAGTAAGGCTGCAGCTCTTTTTCTGAATAAAGGGTTTACTCTCCTGGCAGCTGGGTGAAAGGTGGCTGTCTTCAAAGCCCACTTGCAGGGAGTGAGCCAGCCACATAAATCTGCAGTAGCTCCTCTGGAAGTAGTCTGATTTGTGTTGAAGGGGTCTCTTGCTGTCAGTATTTCCCTGTTGCTGATGGCAGATTGGTGCTGCCTTCCCCACGCTTGGAAGGGGCTGTGCGGATCACTGTAGAAGCTGGGCAGCAGTGGGAAAGGGAGGGATCTCCCTTTGTTAGCGCCATGTTCCTCCTTGGGAAGGTTGCTGTTCTGCTTGTGCTGTCGTCAATTCCTGCTGCCTCGAGAGGTTTTGAACATGTGGCTCAGAGCTGGTGGCTGACCAAGAGCACAGCTTGCAGCAGCCTTCCTGCACGGTGGGCTTGGCGCAGCGTTCCTGCCTCTCTGTGGCCGCCTCTTTTTCTCCCCGCCTTGCAGACCCCGAAGTCCCTATTTGGTATTTGCAGCCCTGTGGTCCGTGGGCTGCGGTCCCTCTCCTGGGTCCTGGGGCAGATGCTTTCCTCCCCTGATTCTTCATGAGTGCTGGGTCTGGGCTTGCAGACTTTTGTGCCAGCGGATGTGCTCTGTGGATGGTGCTAGCCGCTGCCCTGCTCCCTGCGGTCCACAGTGCTTTCTCACCTTCCCTGTAAATCCTGGGATTGGGGTGTGGGGTGATTTGGGGGATGGCTGTTTGTAGAGTACCAAACAAGTCTTCCGTTTCTCCAGGTCCAGGCGTGCGGAAGAAAATCAAGGGCTCCAAAGATGGGAAGAAAAAGGGGAAGGGGAAAAAGATGGCAGGCTTGAAGTTCCGGTTTGGAGGAATCCCCAGCAAAAGGAAAAAGGGCTCCTCTGTAAGTGTGCACCGCCCTTTTGTGTATGCGGCCTTGGCTGCGGGGGCTGCAGCAGGGAAGTGCTGGGACAAGCCCTTCCCTAGAAGCCTGCCTCGTGTAGGAGTGTCACAGCCTCGTTCATGCCCCTCTGCACGGCGCCAGTCTCCCATCAGCACATTCATCCATCCTTTTGATGGAGAGCTGTGTCCGGGATGAGATTTGTAAAGACCTTGTGCTGGGGCATGATTTCTGCTAAAAACCATATAATCACATTTACTTCCAGTGATGAGGTTGGTAATGCCATCATTTCAGATTTCATTTGCAAAGGAATTCTTCAGGGCTTGCACTCCAGCTGAACCATACATCAAAGAGAATTACCGAATGCTTTAGTTACGTCAGAATAGCCTGTCTCCTGGCACCTGTGATCCCGTGGCATAGCCCAGGGGCACTGGAGCTTCCCAGTAAGAGCGTGGCAACGGGGCTTGACTGCAGTCTGTGTGCCGTGTTGTTAGCGCACAGATATCAGGCGCGTTTTAAAGAATAGCAAAAAGAAGAAATCTCTTCAATAACTCTTGAATAGGGCTGGAACTCTTGTAGGTCTTGATAATATCGCTCAAAGTCCCATTAGTTCACCCTTTTTAGAGCTCACTGACTTTCTAGCTCTAGTTCACGTAACAAATTATAAATAACTTTGTGCAGAGGTTGAAGCAAAAGGAGCAATCCGAGGCAGCTGCTCACTGCTGTGGTTTTTCAGTTGCACGTCACAGAAGATTAATCCTGTCTCCAGGTGCACTCTAGATCTGCGCACTCATGCTTCTGAAAGTTACAGAGCTTGGGCATGCTCCTGCAGCTGGAGTGCTAAGCTCCCCGTCAATAGCATGTAAATTGGGGATTTGCGTGCGTAAGGCTCCAGCGCAAGAATTCAGTCGTGTCATTACAGATGCCATTGAACGCCAGCCTGCTTAACTCCTTCAACGTTACAAGGAAGGTTAAGCGTGAATGCCTACGTGCACGCACACAGACAGGCTGACACAAGCTGAAACGGGTGTCGAGGGAGAGAGGGAGCCAGGTTCTGCCAGGCGGTGGGAGTAGGGGGTCGTCCCCCCATGTATCTCCATTTTGGGTGTCTGTGCCCATGATAATGTCGCAGCAGCGTGGGGTTGCAGCTGTCTGATGCCCGATGCCTATGAGATGCTGAGCCTTTCCCAACGTGCTTGGCCGTCCACACCACGGGATATCTCCACGCTCTGGGCTTGTGAGGATCACAGGCTGCAGGGGAAACCCAGAGCCCACCTCTTGTCAGGGACGTGGCCCGTTGATTTACATATTTTAAATGCGCTCTGAAGTTTGCTCAGTGATTGCACTTTGGTGCTGTGAACTGGACAAGCTGCCACTGTGCTGAGCAGTGCAAGGTGATTGCCTTCAGGCTGTAGTGATAGTCTGGATCTGTGCTGATTGATTGCCTGGCTGGGACGTCGATCTGATAGAGGAGACTTCCCTGCTTCCTAACGCCTTGTGACACCCTCCTGTGAACCCCGAATGTCGGTGCCAGCAGCGCGCTCACCCTCCCATCATCCCTGCTGCTCTGGCTACTCGATTCATGCGGGAAGGAGGGCAGCCCGAGGAGCTCGGCTGCTGGCCGATGATCCCACATGAGTTTATGTGGGGCTTTGGGGTTTGTTCCGCTGCAGAGCGGTGTTCTCTGGGAGCGACCACTGAGATGCCAGTGCTTGGATTGTGTGTGCTTTGGTTTTCCTCCCTGCAGAGTGAAGAGGAGGAACGGGAGGAATCTGACTTCGACAGTGCCAGCATCAACAGCTCCTCAGTGCGCTCCGAATGCTCCGCTGGCCTGGGAAAGAGAGGGAAGAGGAGGAGAAAGAAAAAGAGGAGTAGGCCATCCTTTGTACTCTGTTCCTGTTCTGTTTGGATTTCCCTTTTCAGAGGGTGCTTTCCTGGCCTTGGCAGCTCCAGGCTATGTCCGGTGCTGGCTTGGTGGGAGAGGACGTGCTTGTCCTTGTCTCTGTGTGTGGAGTGTGAGGTGCTTTCTTGGTGTCCAGGCCTCGCTGCTGGTGGGCTCGTTCCCGCAAGAAGGCAGCGAGTGGATCCCGCTGCAGGGCACTGGCTTGCCCTTACAGTGCCGGTGGCGGCAGAGCAGGCCGGCAGCAGGGCTTTTCCGTCGATCCGCAGTCAGCTTTCCCTCCTGGCCTCTCTCCAGACATCAGCCACTGCCTGGGGCTCCTCTCCCCTTGAGCCAGCTCTGTGTTGCCGCTCGGAGTTGCTTCGGGAGAGCCGTGGTTGCGGTGCTCTGCCCTGCTGCGGCTTGCAAAGCCTTCCTGCTCGCAGCCCCCTGCCTGCCCCAGGACCCTGCCTGTGCTTTGGGCACCGGGGTGCATCACGGGCAGTGTGGGCAGCTGGCACCCTGCCTGCATATATGATCCTGTTGGGATTTGTCCCACAGCAGTGAAGTTCCAAAATTTGTGGGGCTTTCAGGGAAGCGATTTTCTGAGGAGCAACCCCTGGAGAGACATGGCTTGCGGCAAGCTCCCAGTGGGAGTAGGGCAGGCTGGGGGCAAGAAAGTGTTAAGGGACTTTTTGTTTGCGAGGGGTGCAGTCAGGCAGTGGCAGATCTATGGTAGCGATGTAGGAAGAGGGAGGCACGTGAACAGCGGCGAAGAGCATCTGTCGGGGTCTCCCAGTGGCTGCGTGGCCACGTTTGTGTGCATGTTCCTTCATCCCTTTCCTGGTGGAAGGCTGCGGGTGGATTCTGCGTGATGACATCTCCATCCCCACACTGCCGTTGAGAGCAACCCCCCTGTGTTGAGCTGCCCCAAGCCCTGCTCCAGCCCGGAGTGCCGACAGGGACTGCCGGGGCCCGTTGCCGCCCTGCCCGGCTTCCCACGCTGTCTCTGCCTCCTGCGCTGCAGCAGGACGCGTGCTGCCTTTCTGCCTTGTGTCCTCATTCAGGATGAGGTGCTTCAGATCCAGGTGCATTCTTTGGCTTCTTAGCTTTGCTGATGGGTTTTTGCTTCTGAGAAGTGGAAGGGCAGCTTCTGGGCTGGAGGACAGTTGGGGCATGATGCTGGCCAGCTTCCCTGTCGGTCTGTGAGGCAGGGCTGGCCAGCTGGCTCTGCGTCTTGTGTGTAAAGGGCGTCATTTTGCCTTGTGGCTTGTCACCGGACGAGGGCCGTGCCGGAGCTAGGCAGCTCCTGCCACGTGCCGGATGAGCGGAAGGTCGGAAGTCCGTGCTGGCAGTTTGTGGCAGAGCTGGGAATTGAGACAATCCGTGCTAGTGTTTGCAAGGCTTTGTCTCTCCCTTCCTCTTGCTGTCTGCGCAGAGTTGAGCGAGCTCCTGCCTCCGTGCCAGTGAGCACCCAGGAAGAGCAGAATAGTCCCAGGAGAGGAGTCCTCCTCCTCCTCCTCGGCCGTGTCACCCTTGCATGGTGCGTCTGCAGTTGATGGCGCCGGGACCTGGGGAGGTTTCTCTGACTGGCCTCCCTTGCAACCTCTCCAGGTTCTGGCATTCTCCATTGAGAGCCTGAAGGAACCAAAGGATGATACAGTGTGGAGAGAGAAAGAGAGACAGAGGTGAGATGATGCTGTGTGGAAAGATGGAATGTGGTGCTGAGGGATAGAGAGGTAGGGGGACGTAACAGGAGGGGCCCGAGGAGAAATGTTTTCCTTATTTCCTTAACTGTATCGTAGAGGAGCAAGCGTCCCATTCCCTCCCGGGAGAGCAGGCAGCTCTGCCATCCCTCTAACTGTACACCTGTCCCTTGCTTGCAGTCGAAGAAGGGGACGGGTACGAGACGGACCACCAGGACTACTGTGAGGTGTGCCAGCAGGGAGGGGAGATCATCCTGTGCGACACTTGTCCTCGCGCCTACCACCTAGTCTGCCTGGACCCTGAGCTGGAGAAGGCCCCTGAGGGCAAGTGGAGCTGCCCCCACTGTGTGAGTGGGGTCAGGGCCCTGTGGGTGCGGGCGGGCAGCCGGCAGAAACCCTCAGCGTTACGCTGGTTGTGCTTCCCCAGGAGAAGGAGGGCATCCAGTGGGAGCCGAAGGAGGAGGAGGAGGAAGAGGAGGAAGGTGGGGAGGAGGAGGAGGATGACCACATGGAGTTCTGCCGGGTCTGTAAGGATGGAGGGGAGCTGCTGTGCTGCGACACCTGCCCGTCCTCCTACCACCTCCACTGCCTGAACCCACCACTGCCAGAAATACCAAATGGTGAATGGCTCTGCCCTCGCTGTACAGTGAGTGTTACCAGCATTCCTCACCCCGTCCCTGCTCCCCCACCTGCCTGGCCCGGGAGCGGGTCTCCTGGCTGCTGCTGCCCCTCGCACCGTCTCCCTGAGCCCTGCCGCAGGGCTGGCGTCATGCTCCCTGCCACAGCCCCCTTCCCTGGAGGACCATCGCTGCGGGTCGCCTGTATCCGGGGGGCCTGGACGGCTGTGCTGCCTGTGCAGTCTTCTGTGGGGATTGCCGGCCAGCGACTTGCCTGCCGGTTTGTAGACGGGATGTCAAGCCCCATTTGATGCGTGGCATTGTCTAGAGGGGCCTTTCTTGCCCGGTGACAAGGCCTGTCCCTGCAGGGGACACAGCACTGTCACGGACACTTCTCGGGCATGCCTGCGCTGGCCAGCCTGTGCCCGCCCTGCGCGCCCTCACCGCCTCCTTGCTGTCTGCCCCATTAGAAGTAGCAAATGTAGCTCTGCCTGGGACCTGGGCAGCGCTCTGCTTGTGCCTGGGGACAGTGGTGCTGGCAGCAGCCCCCGATAGTCGCAGGCAGGGTCTGGGACTGTTCAGGTCACCTGGTTTGCCATGCTTGGCTCCCCAGGGCTGGGGGTGAATCCACGGTCGCTCTCTGCCCTGGGCTTTCCCTCTGGCAGCAGCTGTTGGCACAGGCTGTGCCGGCGTGTTCCCCAGAGCCCTGGCCGTGCTCTCCCTGCCGTGTCTGGATGGCTGCTGTCTGCTCGGCATTGTGAGACCGTTTCTGCCCTCTGGGTCTGCCCTCCTCCCCATGGCCCCTGACAGGGGCTCACCTTAAACTCTGTGCTCTTGCCTGTTTGCTTTTGTATCCCCAGTGCCCCCCCTTGAAGGGCAAAGTCCAACGCATCCTGCACTGGGTCTGGAAGGAGCCTCCAGCCACCCCGCTCCGGCCTGTGCTGCCCACCCCAGATGCGGAGCTGCCTCTCCCCCTGCCGAAGGTGCTGGAGGGGATCCCGGAGCGCGAGTTCTTCGTGAAGTGGGCAGGCCTCTCCTACTGGCACTGCTCCTGGGTCAAAGAGCTGCAGGTGAGCCAGCGCGGCCGCGGCGTGCCCCTGCCCGGCCTGCTGCCCCGCCACCCACAGGCTGACCGCAGTTCCCTCCTGCCGCAGCTGGAGCTCTACCACACCGTGATGTACCGCAACTACCAGCGGAAGAATGACATGGACGAGCCGCCGGCCTTCGACTACGGCTCTGGGGACGAGGACAGCCAGAGGGAGAAGCGGAAGAGCAAAGACCCGCAGTACGCCAAGATGGAGGAGAGGTTCTACCGCTATGGCATCAAGCCCGAGTGGATGATGATTCACCGCATCCTGAACCACAGGTGAGGAGCCGCGTGCGCGGGGGTGCGTCAATGGGCCACGGAAAGGCGCATGCCAGGGTGCCTGAGCCCCTGGTAGTGCTGGCGCTGAGCGATGCCGTTGCAAGCTGCGGAGGGAAACAGCGAGGATGAGCCCTGCTGCGCTCACCGGGACCCCTGCGAGTTCTGCAGATGAAACTTTGAACAGCAGGTCTGTGCCCTCTGTGGGTTTTCCCTTCCTGCGCAGCTCTCACACGGATGGTTTATGCTGTTAGCTGAGCCTCTGGGACTGCCTGCTGTGGGATTTCTGTGCTTGGCTGAGTTCTTACCCACGGGGCCAGGAACTTCTTGCTGTCCTCTGCAAAGCCAAAATCTCAGGCTGGCTTGTTTCGAGGTCTCTGTCACCGTGGAGGCTTGCTCCTGAAGCAAAGCCCAAGCCAGAAGTGAATCGATGTCTGTCGTCGTTTAACCCCAGCTGGCAACTAAGCACTACAGCTGCTCGCTCACTCCCCCCAGGGTGGGAGAGAATCAGAAGAGTAAAAGTGAGAAAACTCATGGGTTGAGACAGTTTAATAGGCAAAGCCAAAGCTGTGCACGCAAGCAAAGCCAAACAAGGAATTCACTCACCACTTCCCGTCGGCCATCTCGGGACAGCAGGGCTCCATCACGCGTAGCAGTTACTTGGGAAGACAAACGCCATCACTCCAAATGTACCCCCCCTTTCCTCCTCCTTCCCCCAGCTTTATATGCTGAGCCTGATGCCGTATGGTACGGGATATCCCTGAGGTCAGTGGGGTCAGCTGTCTCGGGCTGTGCCCCCTCCCAGCTTCCTGTGCCCCCCAGCCTCCTCGCTGGTGGGGTGGGTGAGAAGTAGAAAAGGCCTTGACTGTGTGTGAGCACTGCTCAATAGTAATGAAAACATCCCTGTGCTATCAATGCTGTTTTCAGCTCAAATCTAAGACAGAGCCCCACACTAGCTACTGTGAAGAAAATTAACTCTATCCCAGCCAAAACCAGCACAGTGCCTTATTTTCCTCTGTGCTATGTTGTATGTTAAAAATAGAGATGGTAAGTCTTCCTAAAGGTGGCCGCACAGAGTTGTTCCACTCTTTGCAGGCGTATTGTCTGGGTGCCTGTCACAGCCTAATCATTCCGCAGATTTCTGCTGCAGCCGGTGATGGGTCTGGCTTCCATCGATTGTGTCCTGTGGCTGCAGCCGCTCACCTAAACTGCTTTGGAACAGCAGCTCATTTCCCTGTAAGTCAGTGGTTCCTCTCAAGCCAGGAAGCCCTTCTGCACCCATGTCAAGTGTGGGGCACCGGCGGGGGTTTGGGTATTGCTATGCATGCCCGAGCGCTGCATTGTTCCCACTTAACGTCCCTTGAAGCTGCTGGGGACGGTGCCCAAGGAGAGGAGCTTGAGCAGGTGCCTGGCTCTCTTACGAAGCCTTGACGTTGGCGCTTCTTTCCTGTGGAAGAAATTTCCTGCATAGGAGATGTGCTGTGCAGATGGTTTTTTACATCGAGTGGCGAGAGACACCTTTTTGTGGCATTTCTGTGTTACAGGTGGCCACTTGAAGTTTCAAGTGACAACTCTGCTTGAAGGCTGCTAGGCAGAAAATAAGTAAAGTTGCTTGGCTAATTTTCACGTGAGCTTTACAAGTCTAATAAGGCAAGGGTTTTTTCCCCGTAGGCATGTAACCAGACTCGATACTGTGTTTTTTCATTTTTCAGTGTAAGCAAATCTTCATAGAGCAGTGAACGGTGCAGGAGGAAGAGGATGAGCACTGGTACTCATCCAGTCCTGGCAAAACAGGACTACAAGGTTGTTCAGTGGAGTGGAAGAGCAGCCTTTAAAGCTTAGCGGTTTAACACATGCAGCAGACTGAGAGGCATTTCTGCCAGCAAGTGTCGATACTTTCTGTATGTTTTTCTAGCTCTGCTTGGATGTCGTGGTCTGTAGGTAAAAGCAGAGGGTGCAGCATCCAGGTTCACGGAAGCAGGGTTGGGCTAGCTTCTTCCCAGGGGTTGAGCGGCGTTTCACCAGCTTTTCGTGCCCTGTCTTACAGCTTTGATAAAAAGGGAGACATCCATTACCTGATCAAGTGGAAAGACCTGCCCTACGACCAGTGCACCTGGGAGATCGATGAGATAGACATCCCGTACTACGAAAACCTCAAACACCTCTACTGGAACCACAGGTACGCCAGGCCGGTGGTGGGACCGCAGCCGGGCTGCTGCAGCCCGGGAGAGCCAGGCAGAACTGGGGCAGCCTGCGCAAGTGCTTGGGACGGCCCTTTGGAACATGCTGGCACTGCCCGCTGGGACCTCCCTTCAGAGAGCAGCGTCCGAGCGCTTTTGGAATGCTGGGCCTCTTGAAACGCTGTTTCAGGGCTGCTGGGAAACCCTGCCTCCCTGCTATTTTCCAGCCTTTGCTCCCCTTCCCCTGCCTTTATACTGCCGTAATGTTCATGGTCTCGCTGTGCTTCAGGGCGGCTCCGTGGCACTGCTGCCTGTCTTTTTTGGGGAAAACCACAATGTTCTGATGAGATTGCTATTCTTCATTTTGGATGGTGTTGTGTGGACTGTTGGGAGGGGAAAATGAATGTTCCATGAGTGCCTGTGCTAACTGGGCCAGAAGAGAGCTCCTGTAGGGAAAAGACGGGGATCTGAGCGACGTTTCTGCCCTGGGCTTGGGGGCTGGGAGAGGAATGCCTGCCGGCCTTTTCCTGATGTGCCCTGACTGTTGCAGGGAGCTGATGCTGGGGGAGGACACGCGCCCTCTGAAGAAGCTGAACAAGAAGGGGAAAAAGCTGAAGGAGGAGAAGCTGGAAAAGCCTCCAGAAACGCCTCTTGTGGATGTGAGTCGGAATGGTGGGGGCAGCGCCGACGGCGCGTGAGCCCAGGGAGAGGGAGGGCTGTCTGACCCCCATCCTGTTACATGTTTCTCCTCCTTCATGCATCTTTTCGTTCAGAGCTCTGGGGTGGCTGTGCTGGGGACTGTGTCTGCGGCTCTTTTGGGGCCGTTCTATGTCACGAGGCTAAAGAGGGATTTGCTTGCTGCAGAGAAAGGGAGTCGGTTCTTATTGCTTTGCATCGTGTGTGTCTCTTTTCAGCCTACAGTGAAATTTGACAAGCAGCCATGGTACATCGATGCCACAGGAGGCACGCTCCATCCTTACCAGCTGGAAGGGCTAAACTGGCTGAGGTTTTCCTGGGCCCAAGGGACGGATACAATCCTGGCTGACGAGATGGGGCTGGGGAAGACGGTGCAGACTATTGTGTTCTTGTATTCCCTGTACAAGGAGGTGAGCGGAGCATCCAGCAGTCCCTGAGGTGGCCGAGACCTCCTTGGCACGGGGTGAACAGCTTGGACTTTGTCTCCCTGAGCAGGGTCACTCGAAAGGGCCGTATCTGGTCAGTGCCCCTCTCTCCACCATCATCAACTGGGAGCGCGAGTTTGAGATGTGGGCGCCTGACTTCTACGTCGTGACCTACACAGGAGACAAAGAAAGCCGGTCGGTCATCCGGGAAAATGAGTTTTCTTTTGAAGATAATGCCATCCGGAGTGGAAAGAAGGTCTTTCGGATGAAGGTGGGAGCTAAGTCTGTGCCCTACCCAGTACTTTAACCGTCAGTGAGAAGGAGAGCGAGCAGAATTTGACCTGGAGAGGGAGGTTGGCTAGATCCCTAAGCAACTGTTTTCCGAAGAGAGCAGCTGGCACTGTTTACAAATGCAGGAGATTGGTGATGAACTTTAAAGATTTCTGCCAGACCCTTTTCTGTTTTTGAGGTCCCCTACTCTGTTCCAATGTTCAGATGGGTATAGATTTTCTGCTGCTGCGACTCCCGCCTTGGCCCTGGCACTGCATGGTGCAGTGCAGGCAGCCCCCCCCCTTTTCTCCTTGGGTCACGTGCAGCAGCAGCAACGGTTGAGGCCATCCCACTCCCTGCTCTCTTATCGTGGCTTTTCTCTCTCTGCTCCTCCAGAAGGAAGCCCAGATCAAGTTCCATGTCCTGCTCACCTCCTATGAGCTGATCACTATTGACCAGGCGGTGCTGGGCTCCATAGAATGGGCCTGTCTGGTGGTGGACGAAGCACACAGGCTGAAGAACAACCAGTCCAAAGTAGGTAGCAGACGTTTGTGAGTGATTTTTGTGGTGCAGCCAGTGCCACGAAGGTACAACACCCCAGCACTGGGGGTCTACTGCTCTGTGCTTTCCTCCCTGGGAGTAGAAGGATGTCCTCACCTCGCACAGGCTCTGCCTGGGACCTGTGTTGTGTTAGATTTGCTCTCTTTAACATCCTCTGGCATTAAAAGTCCTTCAGCAGTGGAAGAGGTGTCAGCCTGGCTGCTTGCCTGGCAGCCTGACAGTCCTTCGACGGACTGTCCTGGAAGGGAATCAATCCCTGTCCTTCCTCTGCCCTTTACCTGAGGCTACGTGCAGTCTCTGGCCCCTGGGACCTTCATGCAGTCCCCAGCACAGGAGCAGGCAGGCGCTGTGACCCGAGGACGTTCAGGATTGCTGCCTGTGCTCGATGGGGATGGCTCGGAGCAGGATGTGCGAGCTGCGGTCTGCTCTGTGTGCCCAGTGCGGGGGAGAGGTCACTGCTGAGTCTCTGTGTGCACAATCTGCAGAGTCCCCAGATGGCTGATGGACTCCTCTGAGCTCTTTTCACTTAACCTCATTTGTTTCCCCAGTTCTTTAGAGTATTAAATAGCTACAAGATCGATTACAAGCTGCTACTCACTGGGACTCCACTCCAGAACAACTTGGAGGAGCTCTTCCACCTGCTCAATTTCCTGACTCCTGAGAGGTTTAAGTAAGTTGCCCTAGTTCCCCCCTCCCCGAAAAGGGAGAGCGGCTGGGCCGTGGTCTCTTGCCAGCCAGTGGGGTGGCTCAGCAGAGGTTTTCCAGTTCCCTGGGGCTCCTGTCTGTGGGGGTGCCTGGATCCAATTACTCCTGTGCCGCTGTCACCGATCTGCACCAGCGGGCAGGTGGCAAAGCGCATCACCCCTGTGGTCTGTTGTAACGGCTACATGCACGCACGTTTTTGTGCAACCCCAGATTTATTCCCGTGGGCTGCTACTTTTTGGGTCCTCTGGGTAGCTCTCACCTTGCTGTCGGTCAGGAGACTTGTGAGTGAGCAACTGGGACCTGCCTTCTCTTCTCTCTCTCTGAGGAGAGGCAGGCACTTTGGGGAACTTGTTCAGACCTTGTATTAGCACATTTACTGCAGATTCCCCCTCAGCCATCAATGTGGCTCCTTGGTCTGGCTTTTACTCTGCTCAGACACAGGCACGGGATCGTGACCTCGTCGTATACCATGAGAGCTCTGCCCTTGTTTTTAAGTCTTAAAGCAGCAGGTTTCTTTGCTCTCACGTGTCCCATTATCGCTCAGCGCTCTGTGGTTTTGGCTGCTTTCGCAGTAACCTGGAGGGGTTCCTGGAGGAGTTTGCAGACATCTCCAAGGAGGACCAGATCAAAAAGCTCCATGATCTGCTGGGTCCCCACATGCTGCGGCGGCTCAAGGCAGACGTGTTCAAGAACATGCCGGCCAAGACGGAGCTGATTGTGAGAGTGGAACTGAGCCAGATGCAGAAGTGAGTAATGGCAGCATGGCTCCCCCGGGGTGGCTGGCTTCCCTCACTCCGCCTCATCTGCAGCACGGCAGGGCGTCCCTGGGGTTTGGCAGGTCAGAGCTGCCCTGCTGTCCTCAGGCCTGCTGTGGGAAGAGCTGGAGCACTTCGTGCCTCACTGGGGAGTGCGTTCAGCCTGGTTAAACCAGGCTCTGTGCAGCCCTGGCTGCTCAGCAGGAAGCATTTGATGCTGGCAGCCTGTCAGCGTGGCTCTGCTCGTTCTGGGGGGCACAGAGGAAACACTGAGGCTGAACCCCCTTCTCCTTCTGCTCTCGGCACCAGCGCACCAGCCTGTGCTGCTGGCTTGCCTGGTGTTTGTGTGGAGCATCACTGCTTCCCCGGGGGATGGTCGCACAGCTCTGGTTTGGGCTGACTTGCTTGGCTTCAGTGGCATCTTCTGCAGAGTTTGTGGACTTTCGGGGAAGGGCGCATCGCTTCCTCCTGGCGCGGCGGAGCAAGGCTGGGCTAATGCCTAGCAGCAGGGAGCGTTCCTGGCCACTGTGCCCCTGAGCCCGTCCTGCTTACAGGGGCTGCAATGTCCACAGAGCAATCGAATTGACCTGTCCCCAGGCTGAGGGCACGGTACTGTCGCTTTTAAAGACGTCCAAACGTCCATTTTGAAGTGACGCAAGAGGGGTTTAATTCAGTGCCATCCTGTTTGTGCCAGTCCTGCATCTGGCCAAATTAATAAGGGTGTCTGTCCCGTCCCTATTCCTGCAGGAAGTACTACAAGTTCATACTGACAAGGAATTTCGAAGCCCTGAATTCGAAAGGTGGTGGGAACCAGGTCTCGCTGCTCAACATCATGATGGACCTGAAGAAGTGCTGTAATCATCCGTACCTCTTCCCTGTGGCGGCGGTGGTACGTAGCTGTGTTTGCACTGTGGAGACGTTTCTCAGAATATTGTGTGTGAGCCGTCGCTGGGGGCGGTTTCCACGCTCTTGCTCTGGTTCATGCTCTGGGTTTTCCTGCAAATGGTTTTGTACAAGGATTTTGTCTTTGAAATGCGTGTGAATTTCTCTGTGAAGTTAAGTGAGTGTTGTCCTCGAAGAGGCTAACCAGGATGCCTTCGCAGGAGGCCCCGGTTCTGCCCAATGGATCCTACGATGGGAATTCTTTGGTCAAATCTTCTGGGAAACTGATGCTGCTCCAAAAGATGCTGAAGAAGTTGCGGGATGGGGGTCACAGAGTTCTGATCTTCTCCCAGGTGAGCATAGGGAAGTATTAATAATAAATACGTTTTTAAAGGAATTTTTTTTGTTCTGTACGAGAATTTTGTGCTAGGAACAGGTAGAGGTAGGTGGAAGAGCTGGTGACAGCTTGTCCCCCAGATAGCGTGGCAGCTGTGGCAGTTGCGATGGATGGACTGTGTCCCAGCTCTTTCCTGAGGGAGTGCCTGTAGTGTTTAAAGCCTCTTTTTATCTATGGATAAAGAGGAGATAATAGTAATATTGCTCCCCTTCAGGGAGGGCTATTCAGACACGATTCCCTCTTGCTCGCAAGCTGCCCCTAGAAGACAAGACGCGAGTGTCGTTCCTCTGGCAGTTGCCTGTTGGCTGTACTCTGCCGTTGGCGGTGCCGCCACCACCTTGGCCTCTGGGCTGCGGGCATGGGCACGGCCGGGGGAGGCAGGGAGCCGGGCCGTGCAGAGCCGCTCGTGCCAGGGTCGCCTTGCCCTGCAGATGACGAAGATGCTGGACTTGCTGGAGGATTTCCTGGAGTACGAAGGCTACAAGTACGAGCGGATAGATGGGGGCATCACCGGCGGCCTGCGCCAAGAGGCCATAGACAGGTTTAATGGTACTCGTGTTTCTGCCTCGCCGAGGGGAGGGCGCGGGGTGGATTTGCAGCACGCAGCCAGCAGCGGGGTCAGCTGGCTGCGCCCGAGAGCCCCAGCTCGCCCGCAGGACGGGCGATGTGGGGTTGCCTGCGCATCGGTTGTGCTGTGCTGGCAGATCCAGCTTCCTGTGGCACAATGGGGGCTGCTCGCACCATGTCGTTAGGCCCTCGAGTTGTGTCCCACAATGAACCCTGCACGTGCCAATGGCAGGCTGCTTAGTTTGAGGGACTCCAGCATTCCCCTTCAAGGCCTCGGTAGACGGCAGAGCTTCCCCTTCAGCTCTCGAGTTGCATTTTCTCCAGTAATGGGTTCCCAGGGGACGATGTATTTTAACTCCTTGCTCTGGGCCCATTGCTTGTTGTCTTAGACTGACAGTTCCCACTGTTTTATACCTAAAGCGTAGTACCGCGCCTTTCTGCATAAGCCGTGCTCCTTTCTGTCTCACTGTTTGCCACCTCTGGGTTTGTCTTTCTCAGCTCCTGGTGCTCAGCAGTTCTGCTTTCTCCTCTCTACCCGCGCCGGCGGTCTGGGCATAAACCTTGCTACGGCCGACACAGTCATTATTTATGATTCTGACTGGAATCCCCACAATGACATCCAGGTTTCTGACTTTTCCTTTTCCTTCCCATATAGTAAGTACCTCTGTGGCTCTGCCCTCTGTTTGCACGTTGCACAGAGAGGTCGGTCTCCTCTCTTGAGAGTGGCCAACCGTTTCTGCAGGATTTACGGGGCACATTTCTGCTCAGGACCTCCCTTCCTGCTTCCACCAGCCTCGCCCTGGCCTGTCCGTGTCAGGGGAGAGACCTGGCGTGTAAAACTGGCTCTCTTCCGCGGGCTTCCTGCTTTCGCCTGCTGCTTATTAGCAACCAGGTGTACCCCCCCTCTTTTGGGGAGCTTCCACTTGTGTTTCCAAAAGCCCAGGGTGGACCCTAACTAAGGACTGACCACCAACAGGAAATGGCAGCTGGAGCGGGCGAGCGGCCACTGCCTCAGAAAGGAATGGAAAAGCAAAGAGAAAGGCCTATCCCTCCCATGCTTCCCGGCCAGGAGACTGTCCTCTCCAAAGCTGCGCCCGCTGTTGCCATCTGTTGGTGCCAGCGTTCCCTTTCCCTGGGTCCTAGGCGAGAGGATGTGCTGGCGCAGGGCTTGAAGAAGCGGCGTGGGCCTGGTGAATCCACGGCTGGAGGGTTCCTAGGGGGAACGTGTCCTTGCTGCCTGCCTTCGGACCCTTCAGTTAGGGGCCCATGTGGGGAAGCTGGCTCGTCTGCAGTCAGCCGAGGGGGCCGGCGCAGTCAGGTTGGCTCTGAGGAGCCGCTCCCGCTCCACCGCCCCGAAGCAGCCTTGAATGCCGAATTCAGCCTTGCCCTCGCGGTGCCTTTGTGCAGCCTGGAGGGGTGAGAAGCTCGGGCCCTGCGTGGCACGGTGCTGCCTGTGACAACTTCGTTCTCTGCCCGCAGGCGTTCAGCAGAGCTCACCGCATTGGGCAGAACAAGAAGGTGATGATCTACCGCTTTGTGACCAGAGCCTCCGTTGAAGAGCGCATCACCCAGGTGGCCAAAAGGAAGATGATGCTCACCCACCTGGTGGTCCGCCCGGGGCTGGGCTCCAAGTCGGGCTCCATGACCAAGCAAGAGCTGGACGACATCCTCAAGTTCGGGACGGAAGAGCTCTTCAAGGATGATGTGGAAGGTGAGGTCGGGAAGGTGCTGGGGATGCTCTGTGTGAGGCGGGGCCCTGTCTGAGCTGCTGGGACTCCTTCTCCTCTTCTCCCGCCTGCAGGCATGGTGTCTCAGGGGCAGCGGATCGCTATGCCCGATGCTGTCACCCCTTTCTCTGACTCCCTGTTGACCAAAGGGGGTGCAGTGACTCCTGGCATGAAAAAAAAGCATGGCGGCACCCCACCAGGTGTGTAGCCCCCCGTGTTGGAGCGACCTGACCTCTTCCCTGGCCCTGCACCCAGCCTGAGCTCGCCTGGCTCTGGGAGCGAGCTTGTCTCTGGCACGGTGGTTTGCGCTTCCACCCCCCTCGCTTTGCTCTCCAGGTGACAATAAGGATGTGGATGACAGCAGCGTGATCCACTACGATGACGCTGCCATCTCTAAGCTTCTGGACCGAAACCAGGATGCGACTGATGACACAGAGCTGCAGAACATGAACGAGTATCTCAGCTCCTTTAAAGTGGCCCAGTATGTTGTGAGAGAAGAGGACGGTGTGGTAATGTGACCAGTATCATGTCTTACAATTGCACCTCTTTGTACGTCCCTCTGTGTTTCTTCCACTCCCTTTCCTGTTCTGGCGAGCGTTTCGGCGCGGGGCACGCCTCCCTGCTCTCTGTCTGCGACTGTTGTAGATTGTTCCAGGTTTGGGGGTCCCAGGGCTGGTGAGACCGGCTGCAGGCAGAGGAAGCACAGTCGCCTTTGTCCCGTGCAACCCATGGCGCAAGCCGGGCTCTGTCCCTGCTGGCACAGGACCTCCTTTCGGTCAAAGCATCCATAGGCGCCTCTGTCCTTCAGAAGGCCCTTCCTCAGCAGAGCGGGAATGGGCACGGGCATGGTGCTGCTTATGTACCACACTGCTGTCATTTGTTTTCCCAGTAGCGGACTGACTTATTTCCTTGGTCTGTTGATGAAGCTGAGGGTAGGCTGCTATTCTGGGAAGCCTCTGCGGATCTGTAGCTTTTCCCTCGATATGAGCGTGGGCATTGCAGGGTGGGATGGCTGGCAGTGTTCGGAGGAGCTCTTTCTGGGTGGGAGGTTGTCTCAGCCCTTTGACAACCTTGCACCGAGGTCAGCACATCTGGGCAAAGACCCAGGAGCCAAATTCCAGCCAGTGGCTCAGTGCGCTCTATCCCTCTCTCTCTGGAGTGCAGTTAGAGGACAGGCAGTGGGGCAATGAGGGCCGGTCTGCGGCTGCCTGATCTCAAGTCTCTTGTCTCTTGCTTTGCAGGAGGAGGTGGAACGTGAGATCATCAAGCAGGAGGAGAACGTGGACCCTGACTACTGGGAGAAGCTGCTGCGGCACCACTATGAGCAGCAGCAGGAAGATCTGGCCAGGAACTTGGGGAAAGGGAAGAGAATCCGCAAGCAGGTCAACTACAACGACGCCTCGCAGGAGGACCAAGGTACGTCTGCAGACGCTCGGCTCCTGGCGGGGCTTGGGGTGGGCAGTGGGCCCTGCGGACCGGCTCTGAAAAGCTGCGCAAACAGGTTCCCTGAAGGACCTATTGGCCGAGTCGTTGCTTGGTGTTTCTCTGCAGTTTGGTAGACCAGGTGGCTCTGTAGGCTTTTTTCTCTTTAGGCTCTTCCCAGATTCCTAAACTTTCCAGGACAGAGATTCTTCAAAAATTTTTTCTTTTTTTTTCTTGGACTGTAAACTCCCTTTTTGCCAGAAGAATTGAGGAGAAACACGGCTGTGAGCAAAATAGTTCAAATTGGTTTTTTTCTGTATAGGAGAGTACTGATTTTGGAAAACCTGAGAGTGTGATTTCCTGCTTGTTGTGTCCTCCTCTCTTGCTGCCTGCAGCGGGTGCCAGCCGCATCTGCGGGCAGGCTCTCGCCGGTCCTGCGTGTCCCTCCTGGCCAGGGTCCCGCTGCTCGGGCACTCTTCTAACCTGGCCTCCCTTGCGGTCTGCAGAGTGGCAGGACGAGCTCTCTGACAACCAGTCGGAGTACTCCATTGGCTCTGAGGATGAGGATGAAGACTTTGAAGAGAGGCCAGAAGGTCAGAGTGAGTTAATGTGTTTGATACTCCACGGGATTTTGCTCTGCGGGAAGCCCCTGGCACTCAGGCGCAGCAGAAACGTCTGGGTTGGAGGGATGGCGTGCTTCTGGGCCTCCGTTCAGGGGGAGGTATCCCCACTTGCCTGCCAGGTGAGCAGATTCCCAGGGTGGGGAAGGCATCCGGCTGTTTCCTTCACTGGCCCCTGCAGGACCTTGGTCTGGTCCTTGCGGTGGAAGGATGGGGGCCGCAGGAGGGACAGGCCTGGTAAGGGCAGAAGAGTGCCCCGGCTCGGAGAGGCCAGCGGGAGGGGTGGAAGGGACTCTGTACCTGGGCTGCTGCTCTGCCCGGGTCCTGCTCCCATTGGGAGGGCATGCAAGAAGCTTGGGGCTCGCGAGCACTTTGGCTGTCCTTCCTCGCTGCCTGGGCGCATCCATCACTGAGGCCGCTTGACTCCAGGTGGCAGAAGACAATCCCGGAGGCAGCTGAAGAGCGACCGGGACAAGCCTCTCCCTCCTTTGCTGGCAAGAGTTGGGGGCAATATCGAGGTGAGTGTCGGCCTCAGCTGGAGCCCGACTGGGGCAGTTGGGCCAGGGCTGCCCTGGCCTCGCGGACTGGACTACTCCGTGCCGAGACGCCAGTGCATTAGTCCCGGTCCAGCATGCCTGTAACAGCCGCGAGGCTGTGAGGTGTGCCACGCGCTTCCGAGGCCCTGTTGCGATCCCAGCAATACCTCCGCTCCCTGCAGGTTCTCGGCTTCAATGCCCGCCAGCGCAAGGCTTTCCTGAACGCTATCATGCGCTGGGGCATGCCACCCCAGGACGCCTTCAACTCTCACTGGCTGGTCCGGGATCTGCGAGGGAAGAGTGAGAAGGAGTTCAGGTATGAGGGGCCCGGGCAGGCAGGGCGAGGTCTGTTCTGGGCTCTGGTCGATCACGGCGAGCGCTTCGCTGGTGCCTTCAGGATGAACTCTCATCACCCTCCTGTCTTGCCGTGTCTCCATCTCGGCCGTGCTGCCCCGGGCAAGGCAGAGGCTGCACTGCCACAAAGCCAGCTGGGCAGCAGTAGCCCAAGTGCCTGCACACCCTCCCCGCAGTTTTTTTGTGGGGAGGCAATGCCTCTTCCGTTGAGAGGGCTGCTGTTCTCTTTACGATAGGCTAAATCTTAGCCTGGGCATCAGACTCTGCCCTCGCCCACGGGTGAAAGCGGATGGTGTGGGTGCTTGGCTCAGCAGGGAGTCGGCGGGCGAGCTGGCCTGAGGTCTGGCTTTCCTTCCGCAGGGCGTACGTCTCTCTCTTCATGAGACATTTGTGTGAACCTGGGGCGGACGGTGCCGAAACCTTTGCGGATGGTGTTCCCCGGGAAGGGCTGTCACGCCAGCATGTGCTGACTCGCATAGGAGTCATGTCACTGGTAAGGAAGAAGGTGAGTGAGCAAAATTTTTAGATGTGTCCTTTCAGGTCCGTTCTGGAGACTTGTGGCTTTCATTGGCCGCTGAATGCCTCTCACCAGAGATCCCCTGCTGAATCTCCCAGGCACTGTGCACATCCATTTTTGTCATAAACATATAGGTGATGGTAATGCAAACCGTCTTTCAAAACCTGCTGCTCCTTTCCCTGGGAGGGACATAGGAGGAGCAGGTATTTAATAGTCTGGCAAAAAAGAGAAGTTGGGTGGGACGCTGGTGGGTCTCAGAGCTGTAGCATCAAATGTCTCTGGCAGGGTGGGTGGAGCGATTCCGCCACTTCGTGAATCTGCGGTGAAGCAGCCTGAATGTGCCAGCTCCACAGCACCGGGCTGGAAATGTCTCTGCTGTGTTTGACTCAATGGTATCTGTCTGCCCCAGGTCCAGGAGTTTGAGCACGTCAATGGGAAGTACAGCACCCCAGATCTGATTCTCGAGGGCCCGGAGAGCAAGAAGTCCAGTGAGATTGTGTCTTCAGGTCCCAACACCCCCATCCCGGCCAGCCCAGCACATATGCACACAGGACCTGTGGCCCTTGCAGGTAGGTGTGCCTGCAGGCTGCCGGGGAATCGTGGCTGGGGTTTGGCTTGGGAAGGGAGATGGGCCAGGACACCAGAAGGTCTTGCAGGTGTCTGCCTACCCTGGCAGCATGCGTGGCCCCCGGGGACCCCATTCAATAGCTTCCTTGCTTTGCTGTTGCTACAGACAAAATAGAAATGCAGCTCGGGTTCCAGGAGGAAAAGGACCCAGCAGAGCAGAAGTCCAGGAAGGTGTCTGACAGCCAGGTAGGCTGGTTTCTTTCAGCATCTCCTCTGAAGATGCATCTCCTGGCCTGCCTGGAAACTCGGAGCGCTCCCCGAGGAAGGGCCGAGGCTGGGCTGATCTGGTGTGGGTGCTTTATGTTAAGGTGCCTGCGAGTGCTGAGAGGGTGGAGAGCGAAGAGCACCCAGAAAGCTGCGACAGCAGGGAGCAGCCGAGAGGAGAGAAGCAAGAGGAGAGTGAAAAGGCTGAGCCTTCTCCTGAGCCCCTGGTGAAAGGCGAGTCCCTGTGGCTCGGATGAGCATGATCCCCATGCACGGGCTCCCCTCTCGGCCATGGGTGGGTCTTCTGTGGGGCTGTGACATGCAGCAGCGGCATCGGTTTGCGCTGGAGAATTTCCACAGGTGAAGCTGTGTGGACGCTGGGGTGTGCACCCTACCAGTCTCGGATGCGCCGGCGCTCCTGACAGGCGAGCCTTCCCTCCGTGCTTGCACCTTGTTTGGGTCTTTCTCTTCTCCCCATCGCAGTGGGAAACCTGGATGTCATAAGGCCCGGTAGCAATTCCTGGAAAAACAACAGCTCCAGGTTGTAAATTACGAGAAGTGCTCAGTTTGGGAGGCGTTTTCTGTTCCTAGCAACGCCTTCCTCCAGATGTCTCAAGGAAGAGGGAAAACTAAATACGTTTTCTTGGTAAACTGCAGAAGAATATTCTGTTAGAAGTTTTTCAAACGCCTGGAATGTACAAACAATATGATCACTTTACCCCAAAAGGGAGTCTGTCCGGACAAGTGAGTTGTGCAAAATGCTCTTCAGGAAACGTCAAGCTTTTCTCATAGTCCCGTTCCCTTCTGCAGATGAGGGCGTTCAAGAGAAAGAGAAGCCTCTGGAGAACCTGGAGTTGAACAGCCCAGGGAAGGGGGAGGACAAAGAAGTCAAACCAGGTGAGGTGTGAGGAGGCTTTGGGGTGAGAAGTGGTGTGAAGTGTGTCCGAAGCCAGGCCGGTGCCTGTCGTGGAGGCGAGGGACCGTGTCCGTAGGGTGATGGCAAGGATGACTGGCAGCAGCCGCAGCAGCCAGTGCTGATACCCTGATGGCGCGCGGGAGCCACGAGTGGCAGCAAGACCCCGTTGCGGTGGGTGCTGCCTGTACTTGCCGTGCAGACAGTAGTCCAACACCTGTTGGAAGAGGCAGGTGGCCGGCTGCTGTGGAGCAGAGTGTGGGCTGGTGGCTTTTCCAATGGTGACTGTAGCTGGGGTTCCTCTGGCAGATGATGGGGCAAGGGTGACACCGCTCGGTCTTTTGGCGGAGTACGATTAGACAGGTGCCATTTCTTGTGTTTGCCAAGCAGAGGACGCCAAGGTGGAGGAGAAGGAGCAAAGCGAGGCTCAACAAAATGGTGACAAAGAGGAAGAGGAGGATGGAAAGAAGGATGACAGAAACATGAACTTCCGATTCATGTTCAACATTGCTGATGGAGGCTTTACAGGTAAGAGCAAGAGGTGAGGTGTTGGCCACCCCCACAGAGCTGCTGCAGAGAAGCTCTGAGCCTGTGCAAGAAGCGTGAACCAGAAGCTGTGTGGAAAGCAGCAAGGTGTCTTGGTTTTGTGCTGCGCCTGTGGTCCCCCGGGAAATGTCATTGCTCGCCCTGCCTGATGCGCTGTGTGATGTCCCCAGCAGCCTCGCTGCCTGACTGGGCTGTCTCGCTTCTGCTTCCGCAGAGCTGCACACGCTGTGGCAGAACGAGGAAAGGGCTGCCGTCTCCTCCGGCAAGATCTATGACATATGGCACCGGCGACACGACTACTGGCTCTTGGCAGGAATTGTCACGTACCCTTTGACTTGGTGGGGGCAGGCAGGCGAGGGAGGCCTCCGTGGGGCGTGGGACCTGGAGTAACGGTGAGGTGACAAGTAGCGAGGGGGTTTGGTGACCCGGTGTCACTGCGGGGCGGTGGGCACACCATTGGCTGGCCGGTTCTCCCCTTGACGCGCCCTCCACACCAGTCATGGCTATGCCCGCTGGCAGGACATCCAGAACGACCCGCGCTACGTGATCCTGAACGAGCCGTTCAAGTCAGAGATACACAAGGGGAACTACCTTGAGATGAAGAACAAGTTCCTTGCCCGGCGGTTCAAGGCGAGTTGCAGGTCCAGGGCTGGTGAGTCCTTAATGGCATGGGGGGGCCAGAGTGGCGCCCCAAAGTCAAGGGCGAGCCTGCCAGCACCTTCTGGGAGTGCAGCAGGGAGCAGTTGCGGGCTTTGCGAGGGGCTCGCAGTCACTGGAGGAGAGCAGGCACCCAGCAGCTGGGGCTTGGTCTTGGGCAGCTCACAGGCTCTGCAGTGCAGTGCACGGGACGGGCCTGGCTGCTCTGGGCTTCTCTCTGCGGGTGGGCTGAGTGCTCTGCCTGCTGCCAATGTGTGCATTGCTGTGGAAATGCTGCCCACATCCCTTTATGGGATGCTCAGCATCCCAACGGGCCCTTATTTGGGATAAGAAGACATAAGGGCTAAGCCTCTTCCCCCAGGAGCTGTTGGGGGTGAGGCCAGTGGCGTGCGTGGCAGGGCAGAGGCTCTGCTGGGGCAGACGGAGCTTGCGGAGTGGTACTGGCTTACGCTGGCATGGGGTCTGGTCCTCAATCCTTCCCCTCCCGTCCCTCCTAGTTGCTGGAGCAGGCCCTGGTGATCGAGGAGCAGCTGCGGCGGGCTGCATACCTCAACATGACCCAAGACCCCAATCACCCGGCCATGGCATTGAACGCCCGTCTGGCTGAAGTGGAGTGCCTTGCTGAGAGCCACCAGCATCTCTCCAAAGAGTCCCTGGCTGGGAACAAGCCCGCGAATGCCGTCCTGCACAAGGGTGCGTGCCAGCAGAGGGGGGCAGGAGCCTGCCCCAGCGTGCGGGGAAGGGTTTGCCACCCTGACGGAGGGGAGATCCAGCCGGGAGGCTGTCCCTGCCTCACCTTCCCTTGGCCAGGAGCCTGCTCCTCCCCAGCTCACTTTGCCAGCCAGGGCACGGGAAAGCGGGACGCCACAGCCAGCGGCAGTGGGGATCCACAGCGCTCTGCGCCATCGGCTCCCAGCTGCTGGGGCTCGCTGCTCCCCAGGGCTGGGACCTCCTCTTGCCTGAGTGCTGCCTTGCTCTACTCACAGTGCTGAACCAGCTCGAGGAGCTGCTGAGCGACATGAAGGCCGACGTGACACGCCTGCCCTCCATGCTGTCCCGCATCCCCCCCGTGGCCGCCCGGCTGCAGATGTCGGAGCGGAGCATCCTCAGCCGCCTGGCCACCCGGGGAGGGGACCCTGCCACCCAGCAGGTCAGTGGGGACGGGGACGGAGCCCCTTGCCAGGGCTGGCGGCGGTGGGCCCGGGGCTGCAGCTCAGTGGCTCCTCTCCCTCCTTGCCTCCCCAGGGCTCCTTTGGCTCCTCCCAGATCTACAACAACAACTTCGGGCCAAATTTCCGCGGTCCCGGGCCGGGCGGGATTGTCAACTACAGTCAGATGCCTCTGGGACCGTACGTGACCGGTAGGTCGGGGTTTCGAGCCGACGCTCCCGGGGCAGAGAAATTCGGGGGGCGGATTGTAGCAAGCCAGGAGCATTGCCAAAGGACGGTGGGCAAGCAAGGTGTTTCCTCTCTCGCATCACAGATATTTAGCTGTTCCCACGATTTTCCTCTGCAGCTCCCGTTTCCAGCTGAGGTGAGGCTGCGCTCGCTGCTCTCTGCGTTTCGCTCGCGGGAGCCTTGTGGGAACATGCGTGCAGACCCGCGGTGGGGTGGGGGGCTGTATGAGCACTCCGCTCTGGGCTGCCTCCCCGAGTGCTGGTGCCTGGATATGGCCTCTGCCTTGAGCAACTGCAGCGGGTACCGGCAGCGGAGGCGGGAGCAGGGGCAGGATCCTTCCCAAAGCCCTCCGGCCAGCTGCCCGCCCGAGCTGGCTGTCCCTGCCTGGGGGGCTCAGTGCGCTCCCCTCGCCCCTCCTTTGACGTGGGGAGGGTCTGGAGCCCGGCTGACGGGCAGCTCTCCCCTTTCCTTGCAGCAGCCCCTGGGGGCCACTCCCCGGCCCCCCAGCCGAAAGCCCCCCTGTCGCTGGAGGAAGGGCGGGGGAAGCACGACGGCGTTGCCTGCGTGGAAGAGGAGCTGCTGCCGGCACTGCCGGGCTCTCCCGCTTCAAGTGTGCTTCGACCAACGTGACCCCTGCCGTCGCCGGAGCGGCTGGCATGGGGCTTTCATTTCCGTGTACATTTTTTGCACTTTCTTATTGAAGACTTGAAGAGTTTGGCTGGGCAAGGTGGGCTGAGCTGAGAACCGAGGTGGAGTCACAGTGTTTGTGTCTGGTTCTAGTGCCACGTGCGGGCCGGGGGGAGGCTGGTGGGCGTCCCACTTCCCGGCTGGCTGCTCCCGGGCGCCCGCCCGGGGCCGAGCTGGCTCCTGCTCCCAAGCTTCCCCGTAAGGTCCATTCCTGCGTCCTCGTGGTGTTTGAGCAAGTGCATGCGTGCTGCCAGCCCCGCTGCCGGAGCCTGCTTGCCCAGCCCCGGCAGGAGCACCGGCGTGCGCCGGTGCTGCCGCGGGGAGCCCCAGCAGAGTCCCGGCCGTGGGGCCATAGCAAGGCTGGGGCTCTGGCGTGCCGGGCTGGGGGCACACAGGTGGAGGGGACGGTGGGAGGCGGGACAGGGACACCTGCGAGCGCGGTGACACCGACTGCGCCGTGGTGGCAGCCCCTCGCTGGAGGCCGACGGCAGCTGTAAGCAATGCCCCCGCATTCACTTTGTACTCCGTGTGTCCCGGTTTCTGTTCTCTGTGTTTTAATAAATCCTTTGGGAAGGATGCAGCGGGAGCCTGGCGGGGGCGAGGGCCCTGCCGCGGGGGGTGGAGGCGGCTGCACTGGTGATGACGAGGGGGTCCTGGCTGTGGTCACGGCCCCCGCACTGTCCTGCGCACACGGGCGCACATGCAGACAGACGTAAATGTGTGTGCGAGCATATATATGTAGATATATATTGTAATTGATATATGGGTGCATATACACACACATATGTACATGTATCTGCATAATCCAGGTAATATGTATGTATATACCTCTACAGAGATACATAGGTGTGTATGTCTGTATGTATGCACATCTGTGTAGCTAGACATAGAATTGTAATTTTGAAGACACACGTGTGTGCATATATATTTTCATATAAGCATGCATAGCTTTAAGTAGGTACTGATATATAGGTGCAGCTAAAGGTACAGCTATGTCTATGGGGGTGTGCAATATATATACGCATCTGTATTTTTATACACGTGTGCATATAATGTTGTAATATTAATACGTGTGTATGCTTATGTACACGTGTAAGTAAATTATATAGGGGGTGTGTATATAGAGAGGCGTAGGAATGGGTAGATAGGCATAGATATATGTATGTAGGTATGGATTATACACACATGTATCTGTGTAAGTATACATACGCAGAAAAAACTAAATTTATATATATACACACATCCACATGTAGATATACATCTACATAGTTACATCTCTGGACATACAGATCTATATATCTCCGTGTGTATATATACAGACGCACACGTTTTTGTAATTTTTATATATTTACACACAAGTATAGATATGAAATAGGTACAGATGAAGGTGTATAGATACAGCTGCATGTATAGTATACATATGTGTGTATACAGATATATGTAATTTTATAAGTGAGTATATATGTTTATATATGCATGCAAACATCTGGGTAGCTCTATAGAGATACATATACAGAAAAAGGTATGTAGGTATAGGTACAGATAAATCTACGTATTTGTAGAGGGGGTGTGTGTATATGTGTGTGCTTGTGTACGCAGACCCCAACAAACATGGAGACTGGTGGTGTTCTTCATGTATTATTTGTGAGAGACTGTGTATGCACGCGTGGGCGTATGCACATACCCCCACCCCTATTGATATACATACACGCACACAGCTACGCTTTGGTACATACATTTATAATTTTTACATTCATGTGTGTGCATATATTGGGACCTGTGTGTGTATGTATATATGTGGATATAGAGACATGTAGGTATTAGCAAAGATACGCATTTCTGCAGAGAGAAAGAATACACACATACATATATATAGTTATCTATAGCTGTATCTAAATTACAAATATGTGTATGTGCATGTATATATATAGGCATGTTTTTATATATATAGCTATAGACATGAGTATATGGTATAGCTACATCTGCACGTATATCTGTATATACACACATTTACGTATGCAGCTATTTCTAATTTTCATAGATGCGTGCATATCTATACCTACAAATACATGTGTAGCTGTATCAATATATTTACAGGGATATGTACACATCTATACATCTACAGCTGTGGATATATACGTACAGCTGTATAGATATGTATAGGTGTATAGGTGTATACACACCTTTATATGTGTGTTTGTATACATACTATAAATGTAATTTTCATAGCTGTGTGCACATATATCTACATACATATATATAAATAGGTATCGATGTCTGTATAAAGGGTGTAACTATAGGGATGGGGCAGAGGGAGATCTCCATCTCTATATAGAGCTGTACATATCTGTGGGTACGTATAGACGCACTTGTAATTTCTCTGTGTGTGTGTGCACCTGTAGCTCTATATGTAAATACAGCTATAGGAACGTGTAGGTACAGCGCTGTACCTGTGCAGCTGCTTGTGGATACACTTATGGATGCCTGCGCACAGTGCTACAGCATGCGCAATGCACATGTACCCATAGGCGTGCACGTGTGGCTGCATACATGCACGCTCGCAAGGCGTGCACGTGTGGCTGCATACACGCACGCTCGCACATGTGCCCCCCCCCCCCCCCCCCGCCCTGTGTGCAGCCAGAGCCCCCTGGGCTCCCTTGGTGGGCGGCTGTGGGGCACTGCCCCCCACCCACAGGGCCACCCCCCTCCCTGTCACCAACCCATCCTGCCCCCTGCCCCCCCCCCCCCCCCCCCCCACCTTGGGAGCAGGTACTCCCAACGGGACTGCAGCCCCTGTGGCACTGACGGCAGGTTGGTGGTGCCAGTGCCGCCGCAACGCAGGCAGGGCAGAAGCCAGGGGCTGGGGCGCAGGCTGGGGAACAGCTTCGTGTTGTTGGCCTCGTGGGCGTACAGCACCCGCTCGCGCCGCCGCGCCCACGCCACTGCCTCCAGCAACGCGGGTGGTGGGAGCGACGCATGCAACGGGTCCCCGCGCCGCACCGGCAGCACCCGCGGCGGCTTTGGCTGTGGGCAGGGGGGTGGGGCGGCGCGGGGCTCGCCCACGTGCGCTCCCTGCCAGCGGCCGTCCCTGCGCTCCAGGGCCACGTCGGGTGAGAGTGGTAGGATGGTCCGGGGCAGCGCGGGTGGGAGCACTGGCTCACGGCGCTCGCGGCGCGTCAGGCTCGCAGTGCAAACCACACTCTCCACTTTGCTCCAACAAAGCGTAAGCAAGCGAACGGGCGGCGAGGGCTGCGCGGTGGGCTTGGGCACGCGCTTAGGATCTGTAGTCCTTCTTGCTGTAGGGTTTGTTGCCCAGGATGCTATCGATCTCATGGACGATGGAAGACGACAGCTTTGGAAGGACCTGTGAGGGACAGAGGACACTGCTGGGAGTCGGGATTGTGCCACCGGTGCATGCAGGAGGGTGTGGCCTAGTATGTATCCACCCCACCACCTTGATGCCGTAAGCGCCAGCTTGCGGGCTGAGCGACCCAGTTACGGAAAGCCGGGACTGGGCTCATCCCCTGCCTTCTCAGCCCAGCAAAGCCTCTTCTCAAGCAAAACCCATAGTTTTTGTTTCAAGTGAGGTTTGCAACCTCCTCCTCCACAGCGGGTGCAGCAGCAAAGCACGCGCAGGCAGCTGCTGTGCCATTAAAGCCCTGTGTGCGGGGCCTGCTCGCTTCCCCGCGCGCCGCTGCCCAGGCGGGGAGCACTGACCTGAATTGCCCCGATGTTCTCCATCAGCTGGTCGGCGTTGGAGGCTCCCAGCAAGACGGAGCTGACACCCTCGTTGCGCAGGCACCAGCCTGGGGCAGGAGGAACAGCGGAGCCTGAGCGTGGCTCAGCTGCCCTCGGCGTTGCCCCCACGCCCCTGGGCCCCCCGACCCCCTTACCGATGGCGAGCTGGGGCAGCGTGCAGCCCAGGCGCTCGGCGATGGCCTGCAGCTCCTTCAGCTTCGCCTGCTGCCGCCGGCCCTCCTCGCTCAGGATCTTGTCCTTCAGCCACTGGTATCCCTGGGGGGCGGCGCGGTGGGCTCGGGGCATACCAGGACCCTGCGCAAGGCAGGTCCTCCCCTGCTCACCCCCGGCCCCTCCCACTGCGACCGCCGGCCCCAGCCAGACTCACCTTCAGCGAGGCGCGGGAGTAGGGGGGGATCCCCCCGTCGTACTTGCCCGAGACGATGCCGCAGGCCAGCGGGGACCAGGTCATGGCTCCGACGCCTGGGGGCAGAGCAGAGCAGGGGGTGACGTAGCCGCCCCCGGGGACCACGGCATGGGGGCTGGCCAGGCGCGGGGACCCCTGCTGCCATACCTATCTTGTGGAAGAGCTCAGGGAGCTGCACCTCCACCTTCTCCCGCTGGAACATGTGGTACTCAGCCTGCTCGCAGATCGGCGGGATCAGGTTGAACTGCCGGGCCACCGAGTATGCCTCCTGCCAAAGAGCCAGGACCCTCAGCCCTCGCTGCCCCCCGAATCCCCCACCGACCCCCCTGGCTGAGCGCAGAGAGCTGCCCTGAAAAATAATTAAGGCTTGAGCGCATCTGCAAGTGCTTGGCTCCTGACAGCTGCTGTCTAATTAAATCAGCGTCACCGGCGGCAGGGCTGCTCTGCCACGGCCACCCCGGCCCCCTGGGCCCCTACCATGATCTCCATGGAGCTCCAGCGCGAGGTCCCCCAGTACATGGCCATCCCCTGGTTGATGACGTGGGTCATGGCTCGCACCGTCTCTGCCGGGAGGGAAGGGGAGAGCGGCAGGCGGGGGTTAGCGGGGCACCGTGCCGGCGGCTGGCAAGCATCCCGCTCCCCCAGGCTGAGGCGGGCGCTGGGGTGTGTCCAGAAGATGCTGTCAGAGGCGCAGGATGGGGACCGAGGGAGCAGCTGCTCGGGACATGCCGGGGACCGTGGCTGACCCTGATGTGCGCCGGTGATGCCGGGGCTCTCCCGGCATGGAGAGCAGCCTGAGGCTCCCGGCACCGGCCCCGTGCCCCGCAGGGTACCAGCACCGGCACATGGCACCGCTGCAGGGGAGGCACCCAAAGCATCGCCTGCGCACCGAGACCCAGGAGAGGGAGGGAGCCCTGGGTCTCCGGGGGGAGCCGGCTCCGAGCCATGCGGGCTGGCGCCAAGCTAAGGCGCGCTCCTGCAGCCAAAGGCGGGCAGCGGGGAGAGCGATGGGCACGAGGCTCACCTGGCCGGCACAGGAGCATGCGCCCCGGCATGCTCATAGCTGCCCCCGGCAAAGAGGGACCCTTGCTGCGGTCCCCGGCACGGCTGCAAAGGCTGCCCCGTGGCAAGGACCCCAGGAGGCCGGGGAGCCTCTCTGCTTTTTTCCCCTTTCACTGCAAGATGGCCTGAAGGGGCGGGTGGTGGTTTCGTTGTGCGTTTTATGGCGGGGCTTGCTCGGGGCAGGGGGGAGAGGGATGGAAATCACGGGGGGGGGGGGGTCTGCCCCAGGCAACACCACTGGGACGCAGGCAGGGGCCGGCGGGCAGAGTGCGGGCAGGGAGTACCTTCTACGATGAAAGTCCTGGACTTGGAGGAACTAAATGGGTGCCCTGGTGATAAAAGAGAGATTTAGAGAGACTGGAGTCGGCTGCTGCCGGGACGGGGGCAGCGACCCGGTGCCGTGCCACCAACCCGCCCCCGCCATGGCCCAAGGGGGCTCCGGGCAGAGGGTGGCAGAGGCTTAACCGTGGCGTGGGCTGACCGTGGCGACGGCGAAGCGGTTTCTGCTTGGGAAGGGAAAATGCCCTTGAAATATTTGCCTGGTGCAAACCAACCACGATGGTGATGAAAGGCGGCGGGGGTGAGCATAGCACCACGGCACGGCACCCACCTTCCATTGGCGTGTTGGGGTCGGGCCGGTTGGCGAACACCACGTCCACGTACTCCAGCTGCAGCCGCTCCAGCGACGCCTTCAGACCTGCCGCACAGACGGGACCATCAGGTGCGCCGGGCTTTGTGCCATCAGCCGGTGAGGCAGCCGGCACCGGCACAGCCTGGCGCCGAGGCTGGCAGCACCCGGTGAGCATCCTTACCTTCTATGATGTGTTTTCGGGACAGGCCCCTCTCCGTCTCGGCCCTGGAAAAGGAAAGGGGGGTGAGAGCCTGGCACGCCCCACCTCTCTGCCGCAGGGTGGGTGCGTTACCTACTTTCCTCCCCAGAAGATTTTGGTGGTGATGACCAGGCTGGACCGTCTGCAGGGAGAGAGAGAGAGTCACCGGTGGCGGCACCCGCAAAGCCCTGCGCACCCTGCCCGCGCCCTGCCCGCGCCCTGCCCGCATGCATTCATGCCCAGGGCTTTCCCCAGCCCGTTGGCACCGCGGCGACGGCTTTGCCCCATGGGAATGAAGTCTAACTTACCTCCACCCTTTCTTCTTGATGATGTTCCCCAGCACCACCTCAGCCCTACAAGGAAGGGGACATCAGCTGCCAGCGCCCTGGCTGCTGCGGCCACGGCAGACTGAGGGAAACGCGGTGGCTGCG
Organism: Phaethon aethereus; assembly: GCF_964289735.1. Classification (NCBI taxonomy): domain Eukaryota; kingdom Metazoa; phylum Chordata; class Aves; order Phaethontiformes; family Phaethontidae; genus Phaethon; species Phaethon aethereus. The sequence continues at coordinate 9,118,260 of NC_138597.1, read as the reverse complement.
GGGACGCTGTTTCCCTCTGCGGCTGCAGCGCGCAGAGCCAAGCTGCTCCTTGATGTGCGAGCTCGCTATTTTTAAATGGGCATGTGGGCACGCAGTGATGCCCCTGGGCCACCGCTCCCCGGCACGGCCCCTGCTCACCGTGCCAGGGAGGGTGCACGGCTACACCCGTGTGGTGCAGGCAGCCACAGGCAGCACAGGACCGCAGGAGCCATCACCCCCCCGCGAGCAAGCGCTCGCGCCCCATCCTGGCAGCCACTTTGCAGCCAGCAAACCCGTGAGACTCCCAGCGCCGCTGCAGTTTGGAGGTGCCGGAGGCTGAGGCACAGGGTGAGGCCTCTTGTGCCGCTGTCGAAGTGGGGTACCTACTTGCCGGCGGCATAGACTTCTGCTGTGTCGAAGAGATTAATGCCGTTGTCGTAGGCTAAAGTCATCAGCTGCTCTGCCATCTGTGAGGGGAGAGCAGAGAGGATGGGCAAAGTGGGTGGCTAGAGCGCAGAAGCGCACGCTCATGAGGGCTGGTGAGCTCCAGCACGCCACGCGCACCAAAAGCTGCACCCGTGGCTGCACCGGCCCCGTCCATTCCCCGCTTCGCCCAGGAAAGGCTGAGGAGAGATGGGGCCAGGGGCCGCGATCCCTACCTCGTCTGTGATTTGCCCTCCAAAAGTCACCCATGTCCCTGCGGAGGAGAGAGGGTGGACGCACGGTGAATGCGGTGAGCGCGGCGAGCACTGAACACCCCCGCCCCAAGCCCCCGGCCCCCCACCCTGGCTCCCCTGGCACAGCCCCGGCACGCAGCGGCCACAGTTGGCCCCGCCGCGTGCAGCATGGCTCCCCCAGCATAGCCCAGTCGCTTCCTATCACAGCGGAGGGGAAAAAGAGAAAATAACTTGACATCATCTGGGCTGCGACTCAAAACCGCCGCCGGGCTGGAGGAAAACCCTTCCCTTCCCAAAGAGCCGCCGGAGCAGGCGAGCGCCGCCTCGTCGGGGAGCGCTGGCAGCAGCTGCGGGACAGAGGGGACACCGAGGAGCCGCGGCGAACCCTGGCGCTTACCCAGTCCCAGGCAGGACACGCGCAGCCCAGACTTCCCAAGGTTCCTGGAAGACAGAGATCCATTAGGAAAGCCGCTGGAAAGCCCAAAACACCATCTCGTGCACCCGCGTGCCACCGAGCGCGCCATCCGCGTGGGCTGGGAGCTGTGGTGGCGCTTCCCGGTCCCCATCCCCGGTCCCCATCCCCAGTCCCCATCCCTGCCCGGGACGGTCCCACAGCGAGGGTCCCCCACAACCATCCCAGGCCAGGCACGCTGCGGCTCGCCGGTAGCATGGCCAGCACCGGCACAGCATTGCTGTTTCCCGCACGCAAAATAACTGCCGCGCCCAGCAGGGTAATCGAGCGTGACAGTGGGCAGCGACCGCGTTAAAGTGGCTCCCTGTGACGAAGCCGGGGTGTCTGGCTCCCCCGGCAGTGCCGCCGGCACAGGGGGACAGGGCAGGAGCAGGGAGAGATGGCATGCCGGTGGTCAGGCCCGGAGCATCCCACACACGGTGCGAGTGGTATCCGTTCTCTGCGGCGCGGCACGGGGGAGCACGGGGCTCCATGGGGAGAGAGTGCTCCAGGGTGGAGTGGCGTCCCGGAGAAATGGAGCACCCCTGAAAATGGAGGCGGAGAACAGCTTTGGGAAAGGGGCCGGGCTGGCAGACGCCCTCGCCGCGGTGATGGAGAGCCAGTTTCTTGTTAAAAATGACAAAGACTTGAGAAACAAGCGTTAAAATAAATAAAGTGTAGGTGAGCGGCGGCAGCTCGCCCGCGCGTGTATCGCATAGCAACCGCGAGGCACCGCCACCCCGGCACCGCCGGCATGGGCATGGGGAGCCGGGCAGGGAGCAGCCGTGGTCCGACGGCAGCGGTGAATCGTGGGCTGAGCCGAGTCGGGGCATCTTCCTTCCGCGCCGCCGCGTTATTGCCCAACATCTGGAGGCACGGGCGCTCCCCCCCCCAACCCCGCGTTATTTTTAGAGTGTTTCGTGGCGGGGAGAGGCTGCGGCGCAGCGGCGGCTCAAGCCCCCGTGATGGGGAGTTGTGGCGGGGAAGGGGGGCACCAGCCCTGGCCCAGCCATTCCAGGCTGCAGGGGCATCGCCAGGTCCTCCTGGCCGGGTGCGCAGCGGCAGCGTGTCGCGCTCCTGGCTTTCTTGCCCGAAAGAGTGTTGGCCGGCCGCCCGACGGAGGTTCTGGCGGATACCGGGGGAGGCCAAGCCCCGGCCACCTCTGCGGGACGGGGCATCCTGCCACGCTGTGCCATGGCCTTCCCAACCCGTCTCTTTGCCCGGAGCATCCCCCTGCGCCACCATCCCCCCGCAGCCGCCGGCGGGGACCCCCGAGCCGGCCACCCAGCGCCCGGGAGCGGGTGACCCCCGGCGCGCTCCTCTTTCGGATGGGGATGCGAGCGTGGGGCGCGAGTGCCGAGCGTGGAGGATGCCACCGTGTGTGGCACCAGTGCTGCCCCCACAAGGGTTCAGCGCTCGAGAGCCAGACGGGGCCACCCCGGACCCCTCCGCGGTGCCCGCTCTGCCGGCCTGACGCGCTTTGCAGCTCAATGCCGGTCGCATCTGGGCTACAGTGGGGCAGGGAGCGGCTGCCGGCCGGAGCGTGCGGTGCACGCTCATCCCGGGGGGAGCCTCCAGCCCCGCGCCTGGGTGCACGCTCGTCCTGGGGGGACCCCCCAGTGACCTGCTCCGGTGCCGGGGACGTGGAGTGCGGTAACCCGGCGGGTGCTGGCCGGGGGGGCACAACGTGCACGTGCCACCCTTCGTTTCCAGACCCACCGCGGGCAGCCGAGGGCTGAATCCTGGCTTACAGCTCCACGCACACTTCGCGGGGCGGCGAGTCTCCGGCAGCGTCGTGACGGTGCCAAGGAAGCCCGCGGATTAACGCGCGGCGACCCTCAGCCCCCCCACCCCCAGCTCGGCAGGCGCCAGGGAGGCTACTAATCCTACCCCAGATTTTAGGGTCACTTCCCCCCACCCCACTCTGCGGGTTTTACGCGAGGCTGGATCAAAAATCCGCGCCGAGAGGGGACAGGAGCAAGCGGTGAGGAAGGTGACAGGGACGCACGGTCAGCGCTTTTAGCACCGAGAAACCTATGGAGTGGGACGCGAGCCAGGGATTAGGGGAGTGCGGTACTCTCGCCCCCCCCCAAGGCCCCCCCACTGCCCAGACCTCGGTGAGGATCAGAGAAAGCAGCCGAGCAGGCAGCAAATCCGCCGGCCCGAGCAGCGCGCCCGTCTCCTACCGGTATTTCATCCCCGGCTGCTTGACACTGGACTCGCTGGAGGAGGGGGCGTTCTGCACCGAGAGCTGCCCCAGGCTGCGGGCCACCATGGCCACTGCCCGGAACTTGCCACGCGTGCCGAGGCTGGGGCTGCCGGCATTCTGCCGGTTCAGCCGGTCCTCCGCGCTCCGGCTCTTGATGCTGTGCTCGGAGCACACAAAGGAGACCTGCATGCTGCTCCGGCCGGCAGCCGCCCCAGCTGCCTAAATTTAGCCGGCGCCCCCGGCGAGGCGGGGAGCTCCTCCCGCGCGCCCGCGCACCGCCGCTCCGCCAACGTGACGGCGGGGGGCTGCGAGGCAGCGGGCGCGGAGCCGGCTCCCGTCAGCCCTCCTGCCCTCAATATTTGATGAGCTCAGGAAGCGAGCGAGCGGCGCCCGGGCAGGTGGGGGGCTGGAAGGGGAGCGCCGCGGCGGGTGCCCCACGAGGGGCCGCGGCGCAGCAGGGCCCCTTGCGCCCTGCCAAGCACACCCCGCGGGCAACGCTTCCCGCCCAGCCCCATTTTGGGGTGCAGCGGGGTCCTTTGCCTCCCTTCGGCCGCGCCTCTCGGGCGGGCGCACGACCGACGCAGAATCACCCGCAGGAGCGCTTGCACATCGCCACAGACACGATTCTGGGGCGAGAGCGCGGGTCGCGGCGGTGCCGCCGGCTCTCCTGGGGGCAGAGCCCGGCGGTTTGCCGAAGCTGGACCGGTTGCCCCCCTCAGGGCTGCGGCCCCAGTGGCGCGTCCCCCAAATTTCGCCTGGTGCGAGCGAAGCGGGTTGAGGCGAAGCCCAGCACAGCACCTCCTGACGAAGGAGGGGCGCGAGCCGGCCATGCTACGGCACCGTTTTGTGGCCGGGGCTGTGTGCCGGCCGCCCGCACCGGCCACGCCCCGGGTGAGGAGCCAGGAGCAGGGCCGGGGCTTGGCTTGCGGGGGAAATTACGCACGTTCGGCCCCGACCTAATGAGAAATCTTGTAATCTCCTCCGCTTCCCTCTGCCGCAAAGCTCCTTAGCTGGGTAATCCCACCAGTGCCAGCTCCGGCGCCGGCTCCAGCTGCGGGGCGGGGGGGACATGGCAGCAATTGGCAGCCCCTGGAGGCAGAGACACCCCAGCGATTTTGGGGGCGGTAGGCACATGCCCGAAGGAGCACCTCGGGGGTGCCGGTGCCAGCCTCTCACCATCAATAAATAACCGCCCCATGAATATTAGATGGGCTCTTGCCACCGTGTAAATGTTACCTCTGTTATGGTGAGCCGAGGGGAACCGAACCCGCGGTGCGGCACAGCATGGCACGGCGCGGCAGGAGCTGGCAGAGCCACTGGCCCCCGGGGGCTTTGCTGCAGCGGCGGGGCGAGGGGCACCCCCGGCACCCCCGCGCTTCCACAGAGGGAACAGCCGCCGGCCCCAGTCCGAACTGGGTTATTGGGGGTGCCTGGCCCCGCGCCCCATCGGCGACGCTGGGGGAGAGCGGGAAGGGACGAGCTGGGCAAAACAGCCTCGTGCCCTCAGGGGAGCCGCGGCCGGCTCTCCGGTGCGTCCTCCCCGCACAGGGGGTGATGAGAAGGACAGAAGTCGGCTGAAATCCTGATACGCCTTGCGCCGCGCCCGGGACCCGCATGCAAAATTAATGGAGCGCCGGCTCTGCAATGAACGCTCGCCAGACGGAGGAAGCGCTCCTGTAGCTGCTCCACCCGCCTGATCTTTAGAAGCGCGGGGCGTTTGCCCTTGCCAACTTCCCAGTAGCAGAAGGGAACATCAAGGGAGAAGCTCAAAGATCATTGAGCGAGCAAGAGGTAACGGCGCTGACGTGCCGCAGCCTCTCTGGCACACACCGCGCAGAATTGCCTTTCTTGCCAAGGCTGCCGGCTCCTCCCTACCTCGGCACGGCACAGGGAAATCAGTGAAAACCGGGCAACGAGGTGTAAAACCAGCGCTAAGCAGCATCCCCTGCTCCGTCCCCACATCTTGGGCCGGGTGCGCTCGGCCCTCGCTGCGTTCGCTGCCCCGGTAGGCGCCGGCATCGCCTTACCTGTACTTCATGCCGGTGGCGCGCGCGGTGCTGTCGGCCAGGGAGAGCCCGTGCATCCGCAGGAACTCCTCCAGCGTCTTCGCCCGCGCCGCCGCCCGCATGTCCCGCAGCCGCCGCAGCTCCAGCCCGTCCGCTGGCCGGGAGGCTGGCGGCAGCCCCCACTCGGGGGGGTGCCGGCTGGCCACGCTGCGCAGGCTCTCGCTGTACGTCATGGAGAGCATCCCGCCGCCCGAGCGCGGGCTCTGTGGGCCGGCCCCACCGCTGACCGCTCACCAACGCTACGGAGAGAGCTGGGAAAGCGCCCCGCCGCAACGCCGGGCTGTGCCGCCACGCGTGGCAGAGCCTGCCCGCACCACGATGCCGGAGTGGTGGCACCCATCCTCGCAAGGACCTGCGGCGGGTCTGCGGCGCGGGGAGCGGAGAGCAGGGACCCCGGCAAAGCCAGTCGCTTCAGCGGAGTAAAGTCTTGGCAAAGGAGCCAAAGAGCAAAGGAAAGGGCGAGGGAGGCAGCGCGGCAGGGAGCGGACGCGGCGCTGCCCGCGGCTGGGCGGTGACGGGCAACGGGACTGCAGCGGGCGCCTGCAGCCTGGGACGTGCCACAGCTGTGCCGCCTGCCAGCTTGAACCAGCTGGGCTGCCACTGCATCCTGTGAGGGACGCGGTGGGCCCTGGGAGCCAGCTGGGCCGGGGCGAGCGGTGGCAGAAGTGGCGCTGGTGAGAATCTGGTGCCGCGTGCCGGCAGGCGGGAGAGGTCAGGACGGGAAAGGTGGCCCCATGGGGCCCCCCAGGGAGGGTGGGCATCCGCAAAGGGGCTGTGGGTGCCAGGTGCTCACCGGTGGCTGCCGTGCCTGCGGCAGGGTGCCGCAACCCACGCTGCCAGCCGACACCTTCCCCACAGCCGCGACCTCCCAACCGGTGCTGGCTGCTGAAAATAGCCTGCCGCAGGGCGGGCTCCTCACGCTGGAGGTGCTCGCCGCCTCTTCGGCTGGGATCTCGCCGATGGTGGCACCGGCATCGATTTCCTTGCCGCTCTCCGCAGCATCCCTCATGCTCAGTGTCAGAAAGAAGGAGCAGGGACCAAGGCCAAAACCGCGGCGCTGGCGCCGAAGCAACCGCTGGGAGCTGGGAGTGCACCGTGCCGGAGCTGTGCCGGCGGCAGGCTCCGGCCAGGCTCCCACCGGTGTTTCTTTCTTTCCCTGCAAAGCTCAAATTTACAGGAGCAGGAGCCAAAACAAAGTGCACTTTCCCACCGGGGTGTGACCTCAAGAAAAAAGACGACCTGGAAGACATGGAGAATCAGCTGGCAAGGGCGATACCCAGTGCTGCTGGAGACCCTCCCGTGCGGCTCCTGCTCCGCAGCGAGGGCTTGGGAACGCAGGGAGATGTGGAAAGGGGACCCCTCTCCTGCGGCAAAGCCAAACCGAACCCTGGCCACCAGCTGCCCCTCCCACTGCACCTCGAAGCGGGAGTGCGGAGCCGGCACCGCCGGTGGCTCCCGCATGGCATGGGCGCAGCACCCAGCCCAGGGGATCCCCTTGCCCCCGGTGGCATCCCCTTGCCCAAGAGCGGCCAGGAGGAGTCTGAGCTGGCTGCACCGCCGCTTTCCAGCTTCACGGCGCTGCAATGGAATGGCTGCGCCAAGCGGAGCTGGGCGCTTTGGTCTGGGCTGCTTTGAGGCACGGGGTTGGGGGTCCACCGCCCGCCTCATTTCGACACTTCCCTAATTTCTGGCTGAGCAATGTTACGGGCCGGTGGAGAGAGCGCGGAGGCAGCCGGTTCGTCCGCAGGCCGCTCGTTAGCAGAAATCCCAACGCTGCCTGCGGGACGGGAAGCAGCGGGGGCTGCAGGAGCTGCCGAAGGCCAAGCAGTGCCGTGCCCAAGCGGGGAGGGAGCGGGGATGGGGACGGGACACGGGCTCTGCGGGATGCCAGGGGACTGTCAGCACACGTCAGGGGCGCAACAAGTGGTGACAGTTGGGTGTGCCGGGCAGCTGCTCGGAAAGGCGTCTGTCCAGCCTGGCTTGCCAAGCTGGAAACTTGCTGGCAACGAACAGCCTGCCTAAAACCAAAAAGACCCCAAATTCCCCCAAAAACCCTCCCCAAGCCACCAAATCCCGAGTCACCCCGCACGGCAAATCCTGCTGCACCGCCAGCTGTGCCCGTCCCTGCTCGCCGCCCGCGCCGCCGGCCCCGACTCACCCGCGCGCCGGGGATGCTGCTCATCAACAGCAAAGCTCTGGGCGGCCGGGCTGCCCGGGGCAGCTATAAGAGACGCGCGGCCGCCGGGTTTTTTGCATTAGGGGAGTGTCGGCGCTTGGCGTCCAAAGCAATTGGCGGCTGCGATGGGCCCCCCCAGAGCCCAGCTTTCGTGCCGCGCTCCATTAGCCCTATTAGGGGATTTTCTTCCCTGCGAAGGGGAGCTAAATTATTCATGGCGGCTTCGCTAAAAGCCCGGGGACGCGCTGCCGCTTCACCCACACTGGCATCGCTGCCTCCGTCTGCAGCCGACCCGCACCGTGTGGCGACAGGTTCCACGCCATCGGCACGCAGGGCGGTGGGGACAGCCGGGGGCACTGGGGGCCATCAGGGAGCAGAGCCGGTCCCCTGCGGCGGACGCAGCCCTCCTGTGGTCCCCACGGCGGCAGGCTGGGAGCTGGGCTGTGGCAGGACCGAAACACAGTCCGCCGGGCTGGCGGTGGCGCATCGCCGGATAGGCACGCTCGCAGTGCCGCCGAGCCACCCCAGTGCCGGCCAGCCTCCCCTCCTGCCACGCGTGGGGACGGAGCAGGGAGGCCAGGGCTGCCCTGGGGGGCAGCCCCCCACCGCATCGTGGCCAGGCCGGACCCGGTCCAGCGCCGCCGAGCTGCCGCAGCCCCGGGAGCACCGAAGCGGCTGCTGGCACAGCGTGCGGGGAAAAGTGCCGCCTTCGCTGCAGCCGGTAAAAGGCGGGGAAGTGTTGCCTTCTGTACCACTTAATGACACTTCTCTTAATGGAAGGAGCGGCTGGCCGGCTTCCTGGAGCTGCCCTTGGGAAAAGCCAGCGGGCTCTTCCCGGCGCAGCATCGGCACGGGATGCTCCCCGCAAGCCGAGCCCCACACACCCGCGGTGGCTGCCCCCCAGCACCCCTCCGGCCATGCTCCGGCCACGCTCTGCTGCCTGGGGAGCCCGGCGCGGACAGCCCACCCCTACCCAGCCGCACACGCGGGGTCCCCACATCGCACTGCCAAATCCAGGAGCAGGCGAAGACGCGGTGCCGTGCCAGCGATGACCACTCCGCACGGCCGGGGTGCCAGCAGCGCCGGCAGTGCCCCGGGCATGGACGGGGCTTTGGCCGTGTCTGCTCGCCGAGGGGATTTTGGGGAGGGGAACGGCTGGGTTACCTGTAGAACTGGAGCTGGCGCTTGGGGCTCCCGTACCTCGCGCTTCCGACAGCAAAGGGGAGAAAGAAGAAAGATGCCACAAACCCCATTAGAAAGGTGGAGCGGGACCCAGCGGCAGAGATGCCGGAAGGGTCGGTGGGGCCCACCCGTGCCACATCGTGGGGGGCACCGTGCAGCGGCACCGGCACGCTCCCCGAAAGTACCCACTCTTCCTGCAACAGGCAGCAGCGCCCAAAATCGCTGCTGCTGCCATGTGGGTCTCTGCAGTCCTGCAAGCTGTTGCACGACGCGTGCCGGGGCGGTTTTGGGGTGCCGCGGCCCCGGGTTTGAAGCCCCGCAGAGCTGCCCCGCACCCTTACCTGTAAATCATCCCTGGGGAGCCCGTCTGCCGCAGCGAGAGTCGCGCCGGGGAGTCAGTGGTGGATTCGGGATACATGGAGCCAGCCTGGGCTCCCCGGAGCCGCTCGCCGCCTCACCCCTGCCACAGGGGAAGAGAAGAAGAGGAAGAAACGGGGGTTTTCGGGGCGCGCGCATGACGGCGCTTCCTGTTGCAGACGCTTGCCAGCCGGATGGGCGTGCGGTGCGGGCAGCGGCGCGGGCAGAGGCAGGCAGGGCACGGCCGCCCTGCCAGCCCCGGCCCCAGGGCTCCCGGCCTGACCCGCCGCCGATGCCAAGCCCGTCCCGTCCCTGCCCTGTGCCGCCGACTCCCCGACTCGGTTGCTCACCCCAAACTTCTGGGGCTGCCGGGGAGGGCAGAGCGGGGCTGCTCGCAGCCCGCCTCGCCGCCCGCCTCGCGGCCCGCGGGAGGCAAGCAGGACATGGCACGGGGCATGGCGAAGAGACGTGGGCCTGAACCGTTAAACGTTTTGCTGGTGTTTAACACCACAGCAGCCCCACAGGCTCCCTCTGCCAGGGACGAGCCAAGGAAAGGAAAATGGCTCGGCTCTTCCCGCAGCGTGCTGCGTGAGCGGGGCGGCAGGAGCTCTGAGGGAAAGGGGGGCTCACCCCCAGGCACCCCGACCCTCCCGGTCCCCATCCCCATGCCGGGGGGCATCTGGCATGACTCCCTGGGGCGCTCCCGCTCCCCAACCTGCAACTCCATCAGCAGTTCCCAGTATCACGGAAAACCACAACGCTTCCCAACAAAACCGGGGCCAATTTTTAAATGTCACCCATCTTTCTCTAGGCCCGTGAAATGCCATCTTTATGCTGCAGGTCACGAGCTGCTTCTTCCCCCAGATGGGGATCCGCAGGCTCCTTCCCCGGCTGCCTGCGCACAGCGGGAGCGTGGCTTTGCACGGCGCACTCGTGTCCCGGCACGCATCCTGCCTGCATCCCGGCACGGCGTGCCTGCGTCCCGCATCCCTCCTGTATCCCGGCCCCGCGCGCCCGCATCCTGGCGCAGCCCCTGCAGCCCACGCGGCCCAATGGCAGTGGCTGCGGCAGCCGAGCCCGTCCCCGCAGAGCTGCCCGCCCACCCACCGCAGCCCCCGGCCCCGCTGCGGCCCCTGGCCCCGCTGAGACCCCCATCTCCCTCCTCCCCTGAGCGCCGCGGAAACGCGGCTCCCTTTGGCCGCAGCCGCGCCAGGGCTAGAGACCAGGCAGGCTCAATAGAGCCGGGTTTATTTTTGAGAGGGCAGGAGGGAGCTGCATCCCCGCGGCGCGTGCCCCGAGCAGGAGCCTGCCGACCCCTGCAGCCATCGCGACCCCTTGGCTTCTGCGGGGGGCTGCTCGTGTCACCTTTGCTGCTCCCCACGGCCCTCGCCTGGCAGCGGGCTCAACAGCAGCCACCGGCCCGGGCACCGTCTCGCACGCTCCTGCAAGCCGCTTCATGCCCGCTCAGCATCACTCAATTAGCAGTAGTATAACGAAGCTGAAGTGAGGCGGGGGGATACCTGCAGGAGGGACGGCCAGACCCCCTGCCCCAGCTGCAGCGGGGCCACCCGTGCGGCTTCCTCGCTCGCGCTGCCACAAACCGAGACCCGAACTTGCTGCAGGGCTTCGGACTGGCTCCCTGTGCATCCTGGGGACGCGTGGTGTGACGGGCTCAGCTCTGCGAGGAGCTCACCCCTCCCCAGTTTTCAGCAGTACCCGACACCCCTCACTCGTTACCTCATGGCTATGCTGGGGAACCGAGTGCGGTGGCTGGCGAGTCTCCGGCAGCGTTGGAGGAGCTTTGCCGGGAAGCGCCGCTGGACCGCCGGCACACGGGGCAGGGCTCCGCGCCCTGAGGAGCCGGAGCATCCCAGGCCCTGGGGCCAACCTGCCCCCTCGGGGCCGCAGAGCCAAAGGCGCTGCCAAAAGCCCGGTCCCCTCCGTGCCGGCAGTTTGGTGCTTCCCCAAGACCTCTCCTGCACCTTCAGCTTCCTCACGGCAAAACGCAGCCGCGAGTCCGCAGCTTCAGGAGCTCCTGCAGGGCGATGCAGGGAAAGGGAAGAAAAGTGTTTTCTTCTGTGGGATGCGCCAGCGTGCCCCGAAAGCTTGTGCTCCCGCCAGGCTCCATCCCGTCCCCGGCCAGCACGCTGGGGCGTGAGACGCCAGCAGGATTTATGGCCGGGAAGCCCCCGGCAGCCAAAGCTCTGCTGGGCCAGCCCGGGGCATGGTCTGCAGACCGCAGCCTCCCCAACACGCTGCCGTCAGAGGAAGAGAAGGCGAAACTGCACACGGAATTGATTTGCGTATAGGGACAAAGCCTCTGCACCTACTGCTGAGCCTGAGCCCCCGAGGGTGAGGCACTGAGGTGGGGGGAGCTGTGGGACCCCCGCCCCGGGCACCCTGGCATCCTGCCCAGCTGCTCGGGTGAGGGGTGCCGGGAAAAGGGTGCCCAGCAGCTCCCCGCTCCAGGTGCCCGTCCCTGTATTTCTACCCCTTTTTTACTGGGTTTGCAAACAGCCCCCTGAGCAAACGCCCCCCCGGCGTGCCGCGGGAAGGGTGCCTGTAGCAGTTACTCACACCGCCCGGCTCTGCCTTGCCTTCCAGCCGGCACTCCCCGCCGCCACCTCTCTGCTCCTGCCCCGCGCTGGGTGCCGCACACCCCCGCCCACAGCACCGGCGCCGCAGGGAGCCGCAGAGCAGCAGCCCTGCCCCTTCCCTCTGCCCGGGAGCTGCAGAGCGGCGTTCCCTGGCCCGCCACGGCGAGTGCGGCTGCTGGGCTCGGCCGTGTTCACCAGCCGGTCGCTCAGACAAGGAACAAGGTATGCGTCGGGGATTTGGCTGCGACATGTGAGGTGGCTCGCGGTCGTGCTGAGCCACCGCCACGGCACCGCACCTACCTGGCTCCGGTGCTCTCGCGCAGATGCGCAGTCGGGAGGCAAAAAAAGCGAGATAAAATCCCCAGCTGCCTCTGCAGGTTTCGGGAAGTGGCAGCGGTGCCGAGCAGCCGCGACAGCTGGGGCAAACACAGCAGGTGCCGGTTCCTACCCCATTCCTGCTCTGTCCCTGGGAAAAGGGGGGGGGCAGCCGAGCCCTCCACACCCCGGGATGCGGCAGCGCCCAGGGATGCTGCAGTCCCCACCGCTCTCGCATCCTGACTCGGCAAGTTTGGCTCTGCCGGTGGCATGCAGCCTGGCTCCCGGATCCCGCTGCTGCCTTAACCGTGTCGGTGCCACAGCCTGGCAGCAGCGAGAGGAGGCTTGTCTCGCAGTGGTGGGGAGCCTGGAGCCGGGCGCTTCCATCACCGCATGCCATTAAATCACGCCGGGTGTTTTTCTTAAGAAGTAAACTTAAGCGCGTCCACAGGCGACGCTGCAGGACTGCCTCCCAGCACCGAGCCTTGCCCACCGCCGCGGCCCGCCGGCCGGCCACCCATCCTCCTCCACACATGCACCCGCGCCTCCTCGGTGCCTTTTGCTTTTTGGCCATCTCCCACCCCGGAGCACAGGGTCGGGAGACTCCCTGGTAACTGGAGCAGGCTGGTCCCTGGCAGCAGCACGGCACTGTGATCCTGCAGCAGTAACAGCACCAATGCGGCCGGCGCCTGGGTTTAATGTGAAAACCAGAGGCAAAGCCAGCAAAAAAGGGTCAGGGTTTCAGAAGTGCGCTGCAGCGCTTTTTGCGTTTATAAATTAGGAAAACCTGGTCCCTCTCCATCCGCTGAGTCCCGCTCTGCTTCACTGCGGCATCCTGCCAGTTTCTCTGCCCGCCCGGCGCGGTCCTGCCGGCGACGGTGCCCGCTCCGAACTGCGCCGGCACTGACGGAGACCTGCTCAGCACCTCCCGGGTGAGTGATCCCAGCAGGTCGCCCACTTTCCATGCCGCAGCAGCTCTGCTAGCAGCGTGCGACAGGCGGGGAAGGCTGTAAACCCCATCCTGTTTGGGGAGCGCTCCCCAGCACCAGCACAGCGGCAGCTTTCAGCTTTGCCTCCCCAGGAGACAGTGGAAACCATGCGCCAAGTCGCTCTGCTCTGGTCCAACCCATGGACCTGCACGCCAAGAGCAGGGAGGCAACGGATGGCCCCGCCGCCCTCCTCATAAAAAAAATAATAATAAATAGTAAAAAAAAGGAGCTCTCGTGTATCTTCCATTAGCAGCCACGAGCAGAGACATTTCTTGTTAACCAGCCGCAAAATCACTGTGTATATGCAATACATATACATATGGAATATATACTGGATACACATTGCCCAGCCTGCCTGCTCTGGCGCTCACCCACGACGCTGCACCGCGGCTCCCAGCGATGCCTTTGGGAGAAAGCTGTGGTTTTCGGAAAGCTGGCTTGATGCCCTACCTGCGCCAAGCCGGCGGTGCCCCGGTCTTGCCTCCCAGTGGTGCGGAGCACGGCTCTGCTCCTCTACCGAGGGGCTCTCCCGGGAGGAGCGCCCAGGATGCCCGTGTTAGCCACCACGTCCCGGCCGCTGGCCAAGCGCGGCCGGGCCTGATGGGGCTCCGCCATGGCAAGGAAAACAGCCTGAAAAAGTAGAGGCTGGAAGAGGGGCTCGGGAGCCGGGCAAGTTGCGCGTGTCGGGCAGGGTGGAAGGGCAGCCCGGGGTGCGCTGGCAGTGCCGGGTCAGAGAGGACAGGGCATCCTTTGCAGCGCTCGGGAGAGGGGTCCTCTCGCCAACGACCCCGCGCGTGGCGCGGTGGCTAATGGAGACACCGCCTTCCGTGGGAAACGCGACGGTTTTGTCGCCGCTGCCGGCCCAGCGGCTCTGACCGCAGAAGAGGGGAAGGCGCTTGGGGCAAACCCAGCACTTCGGCTCTGCCGTCGCGGTGTGAGCCCGGGGCCACCGGCGGCCGGGCACCGCGGGGTACCGCGGGCTCGCTGGGGCAGAAGAGGGGCGCTGCTGGGCGGGCCGGGGCGGCTGCTCCGGGGAAGCAGGTCCGGGCGCTGGGCTGCCGGGAGGGGCCACCGCGCCGGGGGGGCGAGGCCGGGGCTGCGCGTCGCCCCCGGGCCCAGCATCCTCCCCGGGAGCGCCGCGAGGCGCCCGCCGACCCCCGGCAGCGCTCAGAGGATGCCCGGGGCGCAGCTGCCGATCACGGACGACCCTGGCCGGGAAAGGGGCACTGGCCGCCCGGCGCAGCCTCCCCCGCCGCTCTCGGGCTACGAGCCAGACGTTATCGGCGCGCCGGGGACGGGCGCGCGGCGGCATGGCCTTACCGCGGCCGTGCCCGCGGCCGTGCGCGGCTCCGTCGTCGCCACCGTCGCCCCCATCACCGTCCCCACGGCGATCTCCAGCCCCCCCCCGCGCCGCCCCGCGCCGCCCGGCCCCGCCAGCCCCGCACCTGCCCGGCGTCCGCCGCTCCGCACCGCTCCACCGCGGCGCCCTCGCGGGGGGCCGGCCCCGCCCCGCCCGCCGCCGATTGGCCGCGCCGCCCGCCGCTCCCGCCGCACGCCAGCGACGGGCGCCCCGCACTGCCCCCATTGGCTGCGGCGCCGTCAGGGACCAGCGGCGAGGCACCGCCCCCCGCGGTGCGGCACCATCGCCCTAGTAACCCGATGCCGCGCCGGGCGCGACCATCCGCGCGGGGGGGGACGGCCTCCGCCGCCGCCGCTTCCCGCCGCCACGCGCCGCTCCGGGATCGCCATGTCGTCACCCCTTTCCGCTGCTCGTCGGCCGGGTGGGGGAGCAGGAGCGTGGCGGCGGGGTGATGGGCGGCGGCAGCGGCCTGTCCGTGCCCCCCCGGCTCTGCGCGAGGTTGGTCGGGCCCGACAAAATGGCGTCGGGGCGCGGTGAGTGTGTGTGTGTGGGAGGTTCCGGGTGGCGGGTCGTGCCGGGTCGCACGGGCACCTACAGCCGTCCGTGGGCGCACGTGTGGGTGTGTGGGCCGGCCGTGCGGTCCGTCTTGCGGGTGGACTGCGCGCGCTGCACGGCGGGCGCGCTCGTGGCTTTACCCCGCGGCGTGGGCGACCCACGCGCGTATCCATCCCCAGGCGGGTGTAGGGGCGGGCGGGCAGGCAGGAAGGTGGGCCTCGCGCTGCGCGGCCGGCTTGCGCCTGTGGCCCGTGCACGCAGGTGCGTGGGCTTCT
This sequence comes from Phaethon aethereus, assembly GCF_964289735.1. NCBI lineage: Eukaryota > Metazoa > Chordata > Aves > Phaethontiformes > Phaethontidae > Phaethon > Phaethon aethereus. The sequence continues at coordinate 9,103,072 of NC_138597.1, read as the reverse complement.
GTGTATGTGCTTGGTGTCCGTACGTCTGCACCTGCGTGTCTGCGGGGCTCCGTATATAGGTGCGCACGTGCCCGTGGGTCTCCCTGCACGCACGCACGTATGTGGGCCCTGTCGTCCGACAGGAGCGGCGGCCGGTGGGGCTGGAGACCGCCAGACCCCGGGCTGACCCGCGGCCGCCCCTCCAGCCGCGCCGCTGGGCTCGGCAGGATGCGCTGTCGGGAAGGCCAGCGCGTCGCCGTGCGGGTGCCGCGGGGCCCGGGAGCCCCGTGAGGTGTGTCCCGCCGGCTCGGCAGCCCGTGCCGTTCCCTCCTCTGCTTTCCAGGCGAGCGCTCGCCCTCGCAGGCGCTGGGAGGGAGAGGCGGCCTTCGAGGGAGCGAGATGAGCGAGTGGGAGAGGGTCTTTCTGCAGAGCCTCGTGCTTCCTCCGTGCTGCCAGCGGAGACGGGCTCGCCCGCCGGGCTCCACGGCTTTCCGCTGCGTCCTGAAGTACCTGGAAGGGGCTGCTCTCACCCAGGTAGGGGCGTCTGGGCTCCGCCACAGAGACCCCAGCAGCGCCTTCGTGCTGAGCCCTCAGTTTCTGCCCGGTGCCGTTCCATGGTGCCGCCGGGATTCGCTGCATTTGCGGGCTAGAGCCCACAAAGGTGGAGGTTTGCGAAACAAAGTCACTTGTTTTAGGGGGAACTAACTGTAAATCTCCTGGAAACACAAATTGGAGCTACGTCTCGATCCCATGTGTCTTTACCCGCAAGTCTGAGTTAATTTTTAATTTAATTTTTAATTTAATTTTTGTTAACTTTGAACTTTGGTAAGCATTTCTAAATTAAATTCTCCAAGTAGCAGTTTAAAAGCCTACTACCCCTTTATTATATGCCTAATATTCAGTTTCCCCGCTTCTGCTTTGCTTGTTCGACCTCTGGCTTTCAGGAAGGTTCTCCAGCAAGGCGTGAAGCTGTACGCGGCTGCATGCCTGATTTAGGCATCAGTTAGAAAACGGGGATTGCTCATCCTCTCTTACTGAAGCGTGTTTTCTGCAGCTTTGGGGGCCGCCGAGCTGGCACATCCCTGAGCGGGCCCGAGCGCTGGCATCTCCCGTCCTGTCGTGCCTTGCAGGGAGCCGAGTACCAGCTGCGCCTCTCCCTTTTCGACGCCGCCTACCGCCACTTCTTCGGGAGGACGTGGAGGAGCGGCCAGCAAGCTGCCCGCGCTGCCCCGCTGCGCCCGGCCAGGGTGGCTTTCAATGAGGTAGGGTGCCGGGGGGCTGCGGGCGGGCAGGGGAGCATCCGTGCTGGCTGGGTCTGGGAAAACTCTGCGATTCCGCAGGCAGGCTGCTGGAGCTGCAGGAGCCAAGTCCGAGGAGGGAGGATTTTAATGTGTGAAGGGAAAAGGCGTCTTTGTTCGTGTTCAGCCTGGAGCCACTCTCCTTTGGTGCCGGTTTACTCCAGCCTGGTGGAAGTTGAGCTCAGAGAGCTCTGGGAGCCCGTGATCAGCGTGTTGTAGCCATTTAAAGCAGCGAGTCCGAAGCGTTGCGCGGGTTCTGGCCTGTGGTTGGTCTGTCTGTGGCAGTTGGTTCTCCTGCGTGCAGGCAGCTGGCAGCAGCAAACCCTTTTCCCTTCCGGCGCTTCCTGGTCCCTTGCCCAGGGTGCACCCCAGGTGCCGCCCAGCTCTTCAGCATTTGCGCAACATTCACTGGAAGGGGGAAATCGGGGTCTTGGGTGACAGTGTGGGAGCAGCCGGGTGCCGCCTGCTGTGCTCAGAGCTGGCGGCAGAGAGCAGTGTTTCTTTGCAAGTGGGAAGGAAGGGGAGGAGCAGCCGCCCGCCCTCCGGCACAGCGCTTTTCTCCCCTTATCTGGGAACTAAACTTGGCCAAAGCCATGCTTCCATCCGCTGCTGATACTGGCAAACCGGGGTGCCCCCTTACTGGGGGGATCCCACCACCCTGTGGCGTGGGCAACAGCCGAGATGTCACGTTTTCTAATTAAACTGTTGTCTCTGCCTCCTCCAGTGCTCTGTGCCACGGATGAAGTGTAGGACTGATTAGAGCCTTGCTCCTTCGTTTATTTAAATCGGTAGTGGTATCTGAGCGGCATCGATGCATGCATTGCTTGCATGAGTGTTTTAACCACCAGCCAGCCGATGCTATTTTGAAGAGGGACAGAGAAAAAACTATGGCAGAGCATTGCGGCGACAAAAAACATGGCGCCGCTCCGAGCCTTGCACGTGAAGCGGCCTCTCCAAGCACCATCCCTGCATCTGCAGGCTTGCTGGGTGTTTGTCCTGCGCTTGGGAGCAGTTGGCAGGAGCTTCGGGGTGTGAGGGGACTGCATCTCACGGCCTCTCTGCTGTTGCTGGGTTGCATTGCCTGACCCTTGCAGCCTGCTCTGCACTCTCGCAGTGCAGCCGCAGCGCTTGGGGCCTTGCAAAGGTGACAGGGAAGAGGAGAAGTGTATATAGATGCGACTGGCTGTTGTTGTGGCTGAGCACTGGGATCTTTCAACTTTGTGATATTCAGCAGTTTAGTGTTGCAGAGAGTTCAGGTAGAGACGCAATCGATTTGCGGAAGGTGAGGGAAGGAGGAGAGGCACCACTTCTCGTGCGGGAGAAGCTGCCAGCTGCTAGAGCCGCCTCGCGGGACCTGGCAACGTGCGGGGGCACTGCGTCCCCTGCCTGCGCAGGCTGCATGCTGAGCTTCTGCCTGCACGTGCTGCCTGCGCGCTCACCAGCCTCACCGGAGGAGGAAGGCAGCTGGGCAGGGGACAGGGTCCGCATGCGTGGCGGGTCAAGGTGACCCCTGTGCTGCATCGTCCTCGTAGGGTTTAGGGGAGAGGAACGAGCCATCGCAAAGTGTCGTTAGCGTTCACAGCGGGGACAGCAAGCCTGGTTTTACAGGGGATCTGCTTTAAGGGCTCTGTGTCTTTGCAAGGTGAGGCATCAGTCTGCAACCAGCGGTCATTATTTCAACGTTTTGCAATAAAAGATAATAGAATAACGATTTATTTCCCTGGGTTGAAGTGGTAATGTCTCTCTCCGTTATCCCTTCCTGACAGCCTGCGATTACAGTAAACGTTTTCCCTAGGACACTAGGTAATGAGTTTTTAATAGAAAGATTAACCTAGCTTTAAATCCTGTCCTGGGGAGGTGACCTATGTCCTGTCCCCTCCTGCCCTCAGGTCCCGGCCGCCCCATCTCCCCTCTCTGTGGCAGGAGGGTTTCCAGCTCCTTTGGCTTTCCCAGCGTGGGGCTTGCCATGATATGCTGTGGGTTGGGGGCTCGCAGAAACCCTGCTCTTACGGGGTCCGTGTAAATGCAAGTTGCTCTGGAAAACGGGTGTTAGCAACAAATAAAAAGAAAAAAAAAGTTAATGATGTTTGAGATTTAAGGAGGTTGAGATTTCCAAGTGGTCCTGGAGCTCATTTGCCGTAAGCCACTGTCTGGAAGTTTTAATGGGTGTTCTGGTTGCGCCGCTGGCTGTCCAAATGCAACAGGTATTGCTCTGCTTGCAGCTGCCAGCGGTGGCTCTGGAATCCCCTTTCTCTCTCCTTTCCCATCCCAGACCGTTTACTTCCACACTTCCTTGAACCACCCTGGCATCGCCGCTGTCGTGGAAGTGGTGGTGACGGTCGGGAAAGGGGACGAGGCCGCTCAGCAGCTGTCCTGTGGCTTTGGACTCATCCCCCTCTTCGGCAGCGGGTCGGAGGCGACAGACCCGGCCACCGAGGACAGAGTGTAGGTCCCCCTGCCGCTGTGCGATGGGGCACGCCTGGCCTTGGGCTGGTGATGTGGGGGGAGAAAGGGTGGTCCTGGGGCTGCAGAAGCAAAGCTGGCATTTAGAAACCTGGAATTCTGCACTGCTGGGAAAGCAGCGACGGGTTTGTAAGCGATGCCTGTCCTTTTCCACCATGGGTAGAGTAGGAAGGTTGAGCAGAGGCATTGTGGAAGACGGAGGTGTCCTGCAGGCTGGATTTACTGGCTGCTGCACATGTGCTCTTTGCTTTCAGACTGAAGCTGTACCATGGAACGCCACGCGCCTTACTGCACCCACGCTTCCAGGACCCCATGGAAAGTAAGCAGCAGCAAGACATTGCGTCTCGCTTCTTTCTTGGCGGCCTGTCTTATCCGAATGAGTATCATGTGTGTCTGGTCCATGTGGTCCGTGGTCCGTGCTCTGGTAGCGCTAAGCGGACGTGCCTTGCTGCCAGCCAGCAAAAGCCTGGCTGGGCAAACCCGGATTTTCCTTTGCTCCCAACACATGCATTCGTGGATAATGATTTCTGCGTCAGTGGCACCATGAAGCTGTCTCCCCTGGTTTTGGTTGTTTCAGGATGTTTTCTCTTCTTCAGAGAACAAATACCTGATGGTGATGGAGAAGAGCCACCTGCAGTACTCCCTGAAGCCCCACCAGCCCTTGGAGACCATATTTCACCTCCTTCCTGAAAACCTTCTGATGTCTGGGCTGCAGACCGTTCCCGGCTTGCTGCCAGCATGTGGAGATGCGAGTAAGGGCTCCTTCCCTTTCCCTGCTGCCTGCACCGCTCCTGCTGAAGGCAGCAGGTCCTCGGGGAGGCTGCAGGCAGGGCGCTGGTGTGGGATTTCTGGGTGCACTGATGGGTTCTTTGCAGTGCTGCCCCTTGGCAAGAGCATCTCCCCTGCGCGGGCCAGGGGGGATGCAGCCCTTGCATTCATGGCTCAGCCTGAAGGATGTCAAAATGGCTTTGGTCTGTTCCTCATCCTTAATTTCTTTGCTCCTGGGAAACTGCTAGGGATAAGTCATGGTTGGTTTAATTACAGTCGTTCAGTAGAGTCTTAGGAGAAGCCCTTGCAGCTTGTTTAAAGTCATCCTCCTCAGTGGCAGGGCTCAGGGTCGCTGAGGGTCTGGCAGGTTCGGGGGGACGACCTCTTGCACGCTCAGCCCTCGTTAATCTTTCCCTGTGGGTAGCAGCCTTGCTGTTCGAGCTGCTGCGATTAAAATTTTGTGATCTGAAGATTCAGAGGGTAAAAAGTACTCTCAATTCTGCAGCTGAATTATTCTTCATCTTGCTGCCTGGAAAACCCTACTGCTAACCATTTTGGGGGTTGTAACTGTTAGTGTTAAAGCTGAGCAAGGTCTCCAAAGCAGCCGAGTCGCTGGTGATGCTGAGACCACCGCTCGAAAGCAGAAGAGGGGAGAGCCAACGTCTTGTGCGGCAGGGCGCCTCGGCACTATGATGGCGGTGGCTTTAGTAAATGAACGGAGTGCATCCATTGACGCCACAGGTGTTGGATATTTCCGGGTCTCTCCCAGGCGTAAAGCCACGTGTACGGTGGGGCAGCTGGGTGAAGCAGGAAGGTTTCATTGTGCATCTCTGCAAACACCCCATGTCCACGTAAAGGCGGTAGCCCTGTGGCCAGGGAGCTTGTGCATGGCCATGACCTCTACCTCGTGCCGTGTTCAGCTCAGGTACCGCTGTGGGCACTCCTGTGTTCCCAGCGACATCCCCCCTGGCCGCAGCGTGACCGGTGGCCACCACCTTGTCTTTTCAGGTGACTGCTTGCAGAAACCCCGGCTGATGAAGCCAATCACCTGCTATCTGGAGAGACTGTCTGTCCGGCTGTACCCTTCCTTGGAGGAATTTGAGGAAGAACTGCTGGACTTGCTGAACAGCGATCGCTTACTTCAGGTACCGCTGATGCAGTTATGGCAGGGGAAAGCCCAGCGCGTGAGCAGTAATGCCGGCGCTTTGTTTACGGGCGGAGTGGAAAGGTTCAGATAAATGGTGCTCATGTATTTGTTTCGCTTGGAGGCTCCGATTTTTTTGCTGTGCCAGCCTTTTGCTTGCTCTACCGCTGGATTAGCACACAGGTGCTCTGTGTAGGCTTTGGTTTGAACATCCAGACACTAATGAGCAGAATTTGGGTTTGCTCTGCTGTGGAAAATGCAAAGATAAGATGCAGTGCATATTGAGTACGTCTCTTTAGGAACGGCAGCCCTTGGTGTGCGGTAAGCACAGCTGGCTGAGTCCTTCATCTGCCAGATTTGCACCAACTCTGCCATAAAGATGAAAGATTCTAATATCCATCGGCCGCTGCGGGGGTTGGTCCCCTTTTTTGAGTTTCTGATGGATTGCCTGAATTTTCCTGGCTGCGGGCGGTGCAGGGAGGGATGCTGTGCTGCCTTGTGCCATCTCGCTGCCCGAGCTGGATAGCTTGTCTGTCGCAGGCTAATGCCGCGCCGGATGGCAACGAGGTGGCGGTTCGGGAGCGGCGGCTGCACGTCGGAGTCCACAACGGCCTGCGCTTTGTCCAGGCGCCACAGGTGGCTGTGCTGGTGCCGGAGGCAGAGGTGGCGCAGGGCAGCTGCATGGAGGTGCCTGGCTCCGGAGCCAGGTAAGGGGAGACCCTCCACTGCCGGTGCCACTTCCCTCCCACCTCGGGCGCTGCGAACAGCTGCTTCTCCAACCCGGCGCAGGGGTGCAGGTCAAGCCCTGGTCCTGAGGAGCCGCATCCACCTGAGCGAAATGGTCCCTCACCCGGCGTTCGGAGTCTGCTTCCAGCTGGAGTACGTCTTCTGCAGCTCGGGGAGAGCCGGCAGGAAGGTAGGGCTGAGTGTGCATGCACCTCGTCTCCATCCCTTATTAAAGAGGGGAGATCCGCCGCTGGGCGAGTGAGCCCTGCTGAGTAACTCTGTCCTCTGCACCCGTTTCACCATCCCGCACCCCCAAGACGCAGCAGCTCCTTGTCACACGGCCACACTGCGCTGCCTGGCAAATGGCCCTGCAGAGTGTCCAGGCGCTTTCCACAGCGCTGCGCAGAATATCTTGCAAATGAGCTCATTGAATCCTTTTAATTACATGTGGTTACATTTCTCCACTGTGTGTACCTATATGGACAAATGCAGCCTGCAGCTGTCCTGTAGTGTTCTGGCAAGCTACTTTGGAAAGTGTCAGCTTTTTTAATATAAAAAAGGCTCTTTAGAATTTAGCATTTATGCTGAAAAGAAGTTAACCTCTCCTGCTTTTTTTATTTTATTTTTTTTGTCTGAATGCTGAGGTTTTTCTGGGAGTTTCAGCCTGGTGTTCTCCAGACCTTAAAGCCAGGAGAAGTCTCTGTATTGACTGCAGAGACCATGCTTAGCGAGCCGTTCGGTCGTCCCCTCCAGAGACCCTTTGCTGTTGGAGCCATTAGCTCGTAGCGTGGCTGAATCGATGGCCATGGGTTCGTTAGGAGGCCCTAATCGTCACGCTAAGACGCTCATTGAAAATGCGGCAGGTGTGTCCCCTCTTGTTGGAGCTGTCGAGAGCAAAACCGGGGGGAAAATGGGTATTTATAAAGTGGGACACATGCCAGGCCAGAGGGATTTCTGTTGGCGCGGGGAGGAGAAGCTGGGCCTTGCTGTCGGAAGTTACGTGTTGGTTTGACGCCTCTACAAAGCTGGAACCCAAGGACCCGCGGAGGTTTGGGGCTCCAGTTGCAGATCTGTTTGGCTGCGCCGGGTGCTGGGAGCGCTGGCGAGGGCGGCAGTGGAGCCGGTTCCCCTGGCGCAGCCCTGGGGCAGGGCGGTTAATCCCAAAGCCGCTTGCCGAGCTGATCGCCTTGAGCTGCTTGAGGGAGGGGGTTGCAGCCCTTTGGCTGGTGCTGGTGTCCTTTTGTCTCGGCCTACATGTGCTAAATACATACGAGGGATGAAAACCTTGTTGTTTTTGAACAGCCTGATGTACTGCGACTGCAGCCTGCAGGAAGGGGAATAGTGTCAGCGGTGGGCTGGGTAAGCAGGGTGAGTGCGAGGAAAAAGCAGAGTGCCCGTGTGGGAAGGGTGATCCAGGCTTTACAGGGAGAAAGGGGGATTCGTACCCGTGCGTGGCTGTGGCCGTGAGTTTGTGGTCAGCCCTGGGGAGGTGAGGTCACTTAGGAAGGTGCCGGTTCTGCCTGTGGCGCTGCTGGCAGAGGTAAGAGAAGCAAACCTTGAAACTGTGCAGGCCAGCTCAGCGCTCTTTCACTGTGCAGTCTCGCGATCCCGCATCCCCTCCCTGGCACTGGCGTGTCCCTGTCCATCAGAGAAGCATTCCTGGCGCTCCTTGGAGCCTGCAAAGGGACGGGAGCAGAAAGGTGCGGTTAGGGGACAAATGGGTGCAAAAAGAGAAGTAAGGTGCTGGAAAGTGGAGCGTCTCCAGAATGCGTTGAAGGGGAGCGGTTTCCGTGACGCCGGGCACGGGAAGGTGCGGCAGGAGATCAGCGCCTACATCCGGCGGCACCCGCATCCCTGTCCCGGCGGCGAGGCGGGGGTGCCCGGCGCTCACCGTGCCCCTCCCTGCTCCCCACAGGTTCTGCCCGGCAGCGCCTGCGGCGAGGCGGCCGACATGCGCTCAGTGCGCTGGGCTGTCTGGAGCCCCGTCCTGGGCGCCGGCAAGGCGGAGGTGGTCCTGCCCCTGCTCGGCGGTGCCCGCCGCGGCCCCTGCCAAGCCTTGGTCTACCGGACCCCGCCGAGCAGCAGGAGCACCCGCCAGGTAAGGGCTTGCTTCTGCACCGCAAATACACGGGACCACTGTCGGTGCTTGGACAGGCTTGCTGTTAGAGAGGCTCTTTGCCAAAACCTTTGTTCTCTGCAAATCCGTGCGTGGATGAAGAGGCATGGGAAGAGGGTGAGAGCCCCCCAACGCTGATGGCTAGTGCACTTGGTGTCCGGTGCTGCTTGACTTCCGTTACCACAAACATGCAGACTGAGCGGCCACATGGTGGGTCACACAGTTATTTATCGCGATACTTCTTGGAGGCTGCTGTGACCCGAGTGGGCTTATTCCGAGTGGTACGCACGCAAAAGAGACCTTGCTCCCAAGTATTTCTCAGCAAAAGGAGGTTAGGGCCGGGGCGAAGGAGTCGTGGGGGGTGGCCAAAATACGGCTGTGGCGCTAAGCTGTGCGGGCTGCTCTGCCACGGGGAGGGAGGGGTGGATGCGTGTCTGCAGAGCTTGCTCAGTAAAACCTCATAGCGGGTGGTGGTGGGTGGAGCTGGCCGGCGTGTGTGTGTCTCCGCAAGGACAGAGGTATTTGATCAGCTTATTGCGGTACAAGCCCTCGGTAGCTCTGGCCTGCACCACCGCTTCTCTGGCTGCAGGGTGAGGGAGTCGTCTCGGAGGTACGAGGGAGGCTGCGTGTAGCACGCTGTCTAAAAGTATTTCCCTTCCCGTTTCAGGGGAAGCACGTGGAGTCTGGGACTGTCCAATTCCATGTTTCCACTGATTCAGAAGAACATCTTGTAACTGCTGAGGAGATCCTACGTAAAGACAGGGACGAGTCGGAGAAACCTCCTACGCCATCGCTGAGTGAGTGTTTTCCAGATCGCTGACATTTAAAATATAGAGCGTGGCACTGGTGTCTGCTCAGGAGAGAAAACATGACCTCGCCAAGTTTCAGTGAGCTAGTTTGTGAATTACCGGAGTGAACCAAGTTTCCAGTGAGTTGAATTCAGCTCTTACTTTTTAACTTCCAAAATTCTCCTGTGATAGTAGTGCTGAGCCACATGCAAAATCCTCAAGGATTTCCAGCACAGCACCATCCCGCTCCCCTCTCGGGTCGCTCTGACGGCGTTTGAGCTCCTGTGCTCGACACCCAGAGCAGCTGGGCGGGCGCAGCGGCTGCACCAGCAGCGTGTTCCTCTCTGCCAGTGCCACTGCTCGTTGCTTTGGACTCTGAATCCCTCCAGACGTGAGGACAAGAGAGATATCTATTACAGGCTGAGGAAAAAAAAATAATAATCTCGTTGCGCTGCCGCTCAGGGAGCGTGACAGCAGCACGTGTTTGATCGGCGTGCACGGGCTGTGCCGGCGCCTAGCCGGGGAACACCAGGCCACGCGTGTGCGTGTGCATATAGGCACATGTCTGTCTGTAGTGTGGGGGGCTGGGTGGTCGGGGTTTCAGTGCCCGCTTGCCGGTTGTTGGAGGTGGAAAGAAAACTGCCGTTGGCTTGGGTTTGGATGCGGAGTTGAGTCAATGCCCCGGGCTCCTCGAAGGCCTTTCCAGCTTGTTTCTGTCTAATCCCCCCTTCTGTGAGCGGTGGGGAACAAGCTTCGCTTTGCTCTGCAGCGTTGCTCCTGCTGCTGTTCCCGCGCAGGCCTCGGCGCGACACTCCAGATACCTGATGGTTTTAAATACGTTTTACGGGCTTATCCAGCTCCTCTGGTGAGCTGGTAGCTGCCTGCCCATGGGTCAGGGCGATGCCCGGTGCGGTGGACGCCCATTGCCGTGCCGGCTCCGGTACTGCTGTGCCTTCCACGAGATGGCAGTGGCACCATGGCTTTGCCGCAGCAAGTCCTGGCTTTCTGCTGGCGAGAAGCTGCGTTTGCTGGTGTGAGGGCCTTTAGAGCAGAAAGCTTCACATGTGAAATGAAGTGGTCTGGTGATGTTGGGGAGGAGCTGAATGGTGTTTCCCTGGCTCCGGGGGGTTGGCAGCACCGGGGGGGGGTTGGGAAGTGCAGCGGTGGTCCTGGAGCTGTGCGACGAGGTGAGCGGCCATTCACAAGAGCCAACCTGCACCCCAAGCTGCTGAAAAGAGTGTTTGGTTAACTTTTAGTAGAGCTGTGTTGGAAAACATGCCGCCATCTGGCCCTTTTGGCCAGGGGAGGCCAAGCGCATCTTCTGTCAGCTCAGCTGCCGGCGGTCCTGATGGATCTGTCCATCGCCTCCTTAATGCTGCCCAAAGCCACCCTAACTGGAAGAAAACAATATTTTAGACATAAGGGAGACAGGGTGCTGTCCTTTGCACAGCAGTCAACACAAAATAGCTGGAATATAGGGGGTGGTGAAAGCAAAAGAAGGTCTTGGCATCAGGTGGATGCAGAGATGCAACATCTGTGCCCCAGTCTGCTCTGAAGGACCCGCAGCGCCGTGAGCTCAGCTGTGCTGGCGCGCGAGCTGAGCGGCCAGATAGGAACACGATAAAGCTTGTTCTGTTTCGGGCCACAAATGCATGAACAGATGAAGGGAGTGACAAGAAATAACAGAGGAGCAGAACAAAACCTTAAGTATCCTAAAACTTTCACGTCTCATTAAGCATCCCACTTAGGCAGTGCTGCATGCCCGTAGGGAACCATGGCAGTGTCTGGGGATGGAGGAGCTGCCTTTTGCGGCAGAGTTAGCCTAATTCCCGGCAAAATAATGGATGGATCTGGAGACATGCTACGTTACTTCCCGAGGCAACAGTCTTATTGGAAAAAATAAGTCAAATAAGCAGTTGAGCGATGGTAAGCCACCTCGCTGAGCTGGTGGTTCAGCCCAGAATTTTTAAGGGCCGGCAGGAGGTTGGAGGGGGCTCAGTGGCGGAGGGCACAACCGCTGCGGCGGGGCCTGGGGGTGATGGCTTTGCTACAGCATCTCTCCCGTCCCTCTCCGCAGGTCTGCCAGCCCCGCTGCGAATGGCGGCTTCCCCGCAGGGACTGGGGGTAAGTGCCGCACATGCCAGCGGACACGGGTGGCGGGCAGCAGCGTGCCGGGGGATGGCCCACATGCTGAGGATGTGCTCCTGGTCCCGTCCGCTGCCGGTTTTCCTGGCTGCTGTGGCCAAGAGGCACCGAGTGTCCTGCTCAAATTTACCTCTTCCAGGGAAGCACAATGGATCCTGCCTATAACGTGCTGGGCAAGAGTCCCTGAGCTCTTTTCACACCCCAAATGCATTTGTAAGGGCAGTTCTGGTTTCTGACAGCCCAGATTTGCAGGGTACTATTGTCCCTGGTACGTGCTGACAGTGACGCATGGTTTCTTTCTGCGGAGCTACCGGGATTTAAGGAGAGCTATGAATACTGAGATCCCTCTTTATGCGTTTTTTTATATCTTGATGCAGGGATCAATGCACGCAAATATTTTTTATGAAATAAAATGCTCCATAAGGCTGCATTAAGCGGTTTGATCTTCCTGCTGCATGTTCTCATCCCTCTCTTTGCCAGGGAAAGTGCAGCAGCTAAATAGGAAGCAGAGGTGCGAACCCAGGGGCAGCCAAGCTGTGCCACTTCTCGGCGGAGCGGTGACGCCAGAGCACACGGCGTCTGGGCTGCTTTAGCAAGGAGAGGCTGCTGGCCCGCCTGGCCACAGGGGTTCCCACAGGGCGGGCTGCTTTGGGGGGTCGCTTCCCCAGTGCGGGGCTGTGGGCGCTTACGCTGGCCGCTCTCCTGCCAGCGGTCAGTGTCCCGGCTGTCGGCGCCGCCGTGCGGCAAGGGCCAGCCCCGTCAGCAGGAGGGGGGTATCACTCACCTGGAGGCCAACCTCGGCTCGCCGGACCCGGAGCCCTGTGCCGACGAGCAGCTGCGGGCACTGCCCTTCGCCCCGCTGCAGGTGCCCATCGCCGCCATGGGGCTGCAGGCGGGCAGGTGATGCTCGGCTGCCCTTCCCCGGGCCCCTGCACCCCCATCGCCCGGCCCGCCGGGGTCCCCTGTGGCCGTTTCCACGTGGCTCACCCCCATTTCTCTGTCAGTTCCCGCACGCTGCTCTCCCGTGCCTCCCTGGCACGCCTGCACGCTGCTGGCTTCCCGGAGATCCTGGACTGCAACCAGGAGCCAGTGGAAATCTCGGAGCCACTGAACCCGTCGAGTTTCAGCCCGCGGCTGGAGGACGCCGACCCTCTGCAAGGCAACGAAATAATCCTGCAGTTCCTGGCTTTTGGCAGGTGGGATGACAGCTCTTCATGGTGCCTTCTGTAGGCACATCCCAGGCGCTCCCTGGGGGAGAGTCCTTTCCCAAATCCCCCCAACCCAATTCCCCGCTTGAGCAGGGGAAATGCTTGCAAAGGTGCCGCTTCCTCCAGCGCTTGCCATGGCGGGTTTTATGATGATGCTTTTGTCCTTTCCAGCCGCTCTTAGATCATATTCCAATTTTTTTTGTTGTTTCCGTTAGCCATGAGGTGATGTAAAAGGTAGTTAATGCAAGGCTTCTCCATAAACGCACACTGAGTTGAGGAAAGTTGGCATCCGCGGGGGTGGCTTTGGCTGGATGAGACTCCACTTGTGGTTTTTCCGTGGATGGCAGTGTGCTGCGCCAAGGTGAAACACTGCCTTTGCTGGGCTCCTCCATTGCAGCATATGGTGGGAGACAGCTGGAATTATGAAGCTTTTTGGAAAGCCAAGGCAAACCATATGCCCGCTGTCTTCAGAGAAGTCCACCTACTTGTGATGCTGCCGATCTTCTCTTGTTCTTCTGCCTCTCGCTGCGTGCCAAACGCACGAGGAATTCGCAACGAGGAGGCAGCGCTGTACCACCAGCTAACCCAAACCCCTCTCTCCCCTTCAAGGGATGCCCAGGACGGCGCGGAGGGGACGTGGCCGAGGACAATCTTCCTCACCTTCCAGTTCTACCGTTTCCCGCCGGTCACCACGCCCCGGCTGCAGCTGGTCGGCACTGACAGGGGGCCGGCGGCTGTGCCGGCACAGCTCCTTGTCCGGGTGAACAAGGACGGGACCCTTGGTACCGGTAAGCTCTAGTTATAGCATCCTTGTGTGGCCGCTCCTCTTCTGTCAGATTTGGGCTTGCCTCCATGCTGAGGAACGGGCCCATGTCTGCTTTAACAGCAAACCTCCACTAGTTTGCGTGGCACATCATGAAAAATGTTCAAAATGTGCAACATTTGAAGTAAAACACAGGTACGTGTTGGTGGCACTATTTGTGTGTCGAGGCTGCCGGCTCCCGCTGCAGCTGGGTGCCTTTGAAAAGAGAGAACACGTGAGAGCGCAGCGCCCAGCGTGAGCGGCTCTGACCCTCCTAGCTGAGTGCTTGGCTTTGTTTCTTTCTGCCTTATGAAATTCTGGTCCCAGGAGATGCTGGGCACTTGTGGCTGGTGAAGTTCCTTCTTCCCCTGGAGCTATTAAAGGAAGTGAGAGGGGGGTCTGTACAGGCTGAGAGTTTCTGCGGGAGGGTGCTGATCCTGGGGGACCTCGGACCTTACTAATTGACCGACGGATTCATTAAGTGGAGGAGAGCAGGTGTGTGAGCAGGCAGGCTTCTCCGGAGCAGAGGAGTGTCCCTGTCCTGGCTGACGCACCGGTGCCGGTGGACGCCGCATTTCTGCAGTGCTGCCGCGTGTCTTGCAGGACCACCGGGCTTGCAGCTGAAGTACATGGTGGACCCCGCTTTCCTGCGACGCGGGGAGCAGCGCTGGTTTGTGCGGTACCTGGCTGAGCACAGCCTCCAGATTGACGTCTGGGATGGAGACTCCCTGCTTCTTGTTGGGTCCGCTGCCGTTAAACTGGAGGTACCAGTTAAAAATTAAAGGTCTTTGCCCTTGAGCTTTCAGGACTGCTTACGATGAAGCAGACCCCCCGCTTAGCGTGCAGGACCGTTAAGGAAGGCTTAACTTTTCCTTTGGTTGGGCGTTGAGGTGCTGTTGCATTACGCTTGCGCCTTTAGCAATTGAGTTGCTGTCAGCTCCCTCTGTGTAACCGAGACCTATGTCAGCCTGACAAGCCCCTAGTCGTGGGATTTGTCATCATCTCCTCAAAAGTGATGGCAGAACACTAACTTTCTTCCACTTCCCTGGAACTCCTGCAGTATTCTAGGGTTAAACCCCTTGGACCCAGGACAACCAGACACATCCTCACCCAGACCCCTTAACCCCCCAGACCAGACTCCCCAGTAACTCGTTACCCCTCGCCTGTCCTTGCCTTGTCCCCAGCCCCTGCTGCGCCAGGGCCGGGCGGCCGTCAGGACCCACCACGAGCTGGAGGTGGCCACCACTGAGTATGAGCCGGACGTGACTGTGATGGGCCGGGAGGCGCTGCGGCACGGCGCCCTGCGGCCCCTCGGCGTCCGCGTGGCGGTGAGGGGCCGCCTCCACCTCTGCCTGGCCAACATCGGTAAGAGCCCACTGCTCACACGCCTGAAAGGCTTGGGTGCTGGCACTGGCGCCCCGTGGCACACGCCCCTCAGAGGGTACCTCCAGTGCCGGTGGGAGCCCCCGCCCTGGTGCCAGCTGCTCAGCCCTGGGCGATGCTGGGCTGCGGAAGGCGGCCGGGCAGCCGGCGGTGCAGGGTCAGTGCTGTGCAGTTAGGCACTAGCAAAGAGTGCGGGGCCACAGGAGAAATGCACAGGGCTGTACCCGAAAGAAAGCCACGCTTGTAAGAATGCTCTTCTCCCCAGAACCCGCTGGCTGCTTTTATTTTATGTATTTAATTCCCTGTCCTGTAGATGTGCAATGACTCCAGGTTTTAAAATCTTATCTTCAGAAGAAAGATTAGCTCCATTATAAGATATCTTAAATCGTCGTTTCCATACTTTGCCTGCAAAGGGACGATAAGCTCCTGGGAAGGAGAATCTGAGATTCACAACCCAGGGAGCGGTTTAACTCCCGCCCCACAAAAAGAGAGGGAAAGAGGACGCAGAGACGCTACACCAGGACAACAGTCGCCCTTTGATTGTTTAGGTGCTGTTTTTTTCTGTCCTCCCTTCTTAAATGTCAAAGCACTGTTGTCAAAAACTATATTGAAAAGCATGGTGCCCCTGCCCGAAGGACGGGGACGGGATTTCTAGGCTGGGTAAATACCTGGCGGCTTTACAGCCTCGTGCAGCGCCACAGGGCATAGCAGAAGCAGGGAGATTCAGCGGCGCGTGGCTCTGCCAGCAGCAGTGCCGCAGCCCGGGGATGGAGGATGCAGGAGTGAAAACCAGATCTGGTTAGGGGCTTGGCAGTGGGTCGCTTGGGATGCTGCTGTGCTCTGGATGCTGCTCCGTCTCTGGGCAGAGTGCTGTGTGGTGGTGACAGCGGTCGGCTCTGGAGGGAGCACTGTAGGGCTTGCAGAGGGTCGTTAGCAACGAGATATTTGCTCCTGCTTTTTTAAATTGTCTGTAGAGGGCTGCAGTGGGGATAAAAATTTGCAGTACGTTCCGTAACGATTAAAAACGGATGTTTTCCCCTCACCCCCGACTCTGCTGGTGGCAGGCCACCCGTGCGAGGAGACCCCGGGGCAGCCGCCATCCCCACCGCCATCCCGCTCCCGCCTCGTGCCCACACCGGTCGGCACCAGCAACATCCCGGGCGGCAGCTGGTTCTCCCTGAACGCTGCCGGTGGTGAGTCCTGCCAGGCTGGGGCTCGGCCTGTCCCCTCGCACGGGTTTGCGTCGGCAGTGTCTCTGCCGCCATGGCGCTGGCGCTGTGACCCCAGCTGCGGCGTGGCTGCCCCCTCCTGTGCTCCCCGTCCCGGCCCCGCAGCATGGCGGGGGCCATTGGGGCTGCGCTAATGGGGGTGCCCCACTGGTGCCATGGTGCTCTCTCCCCGCAGGCGGGCGGGTGGCACGGGCGCGTAGGCTGGCTGAGGTGGACGGGGAGCTGGCAGCCGCACTGCGCAGCCACCGGCTGGAGGCAAGGGTGGCCCCCGCGGCTGCCCCCGGCGAGGCTGCGGCCGCCCGCCGGCGCAAGCTGCGGCGCATGGCGCTGGTGCGGCAGCAGGAGGACACCAGTGGTGGGAGGACCCCCCAGCTCTCGGTGAGGAGAGGGGTGCCGGGGGCCAGGGATGCCACAGCGGCGCCGAGCTTACAGTCCCTTCCCTCCTGGCAGGGCTGGCAGGAGCAGCGTGCCCGGCACATGCGGGACCTGCAGATCATCGACGCCTACCGGGAGCACATCAAGGGTGAGAGCATCTCCCGGATGCTCAGCCAGGCCATCACCGCCACCCACACCGTGCACGCCGTGCTGGGCACAGCAGAGTTCTTTGAGTTTGCCTTGAAGAACCCCTACGGCGTCCAGCACACGGTGACCATCGAGGTCGACCACCCCGAGCTCAGGTGGGGGCCGAAGCAGGCTGTCCCTTGTGTGCGTGGGGAGGTGCCGGGGTGGTGCTGGCTCCTGGCCAGTCCTCACCAGCACCTCTGCCGCTCGCTGCCCCAGTGTCATACTGGACCTGAGGGAGTGGCGCCACTTCAAGGAGCTGACCAAGAGCGTCACACCAGTGGAGGAGGAGATGTTCCACCTCCGCGATGACCTCAGGCCTCAGGTCTACCTGCGCCCCAATGAGACCGTCCTCATCCCCTTCAAATACCAGACCTTCGCCGCAGACCCTGCTGTCGTCATGGCGCAGGTAGGCGCGGGCCCCCTTTTTGAGCCATTTCCCGTGGGAATCATGTCCCTTGGCTGTGTTGGCCTACGTAGGGCAGAGTGGTACGGCCATGGGTAGCGCTGCGCAGCTGTTGCGGTGCTGCGTCCCGAGGCAACCTGCTCTCACACCCCACAGGGGCCGACAGGGCTGGGCGCCGGTGCCGATGCGGCCGCCCACTCCTTGGGGAAGAGTGGGGCCGGGCAGACAAAGCACATCCAGGTGAGGGAGCCGGGCGAGAACCCTGCTCGAGGGCTGCGCAGTAGGAGAAGCATCACTCGTGCAAACCTCCGTCCCGCTGGGACAGGTCTCCTTCCAGGTGAGCGGGGGGAAGCCCATCGCGCTCCTGCGGGTGAAGGTGGAGCCGCAGCCCCACGTGGTGGACCAGACCTTCCGCTTCTACCACCCGGAGCTCACCTTCCTGAAGAAGACCATTCGGCTGCCCCCCTGGTACACCCTCCCCGGTGAGCCTGCAGTGGGGGTTCTGGCTCTTCCTCGTTAGTTGGCATCTCTGCTACCTCACCCTTTGGGAGCCTTGGGCTCCTCACTTGCTCTTCATCCGCCTGCGTGCATTAGTTTTACACTTAATTCCCTGTACCAGTACGCGTGTGTAGTTTGCTGGTGGCCCACCATAAGGGATTCTGGTCTGTGGCTGTGTGGGGTGCAGGGTAGCAACCACTGACAGACGCTGAATACGGTTTCATCTCGGTCTCTCCGCAGGCGCGCCGGTGGGGATGCCGGGGGGGGAGCCCGAGATGTTTGTTCGCTGCAGCGATCCTGACATCATTTGCGAAACCAAAAATATGGTACCGGTTACGCTTCAGCATCAGTCTGTCCTTTGTGTCCTTCTGCTGTGGGTTGTTTTCATCGGCAGAGCAATGCCTTGCGCCCATGGAGCATCCCCATTTATCAGCCCATGGCAGCGAAACGCTGGCAGCGATGAAGCCGCAATTGCCCTTTATTCCCAATTAAAAGGAGCCGTGCTGTTTTTGCGGTTGAAGCTGAATATTGCACCTTATCGCATCGTGCACCAGCCTGTACTCGCTTGTTCTTTTGAGCAAAGGCCAAATGATTAAGATGCTGGGGAAAAGCAGCCTTTTTGTCGGGCGTGGGAAAGACCTTCCCCGCCGCTCAGGACATCTGCAGCCACCGGCGGCATGCGGCGAGGGGCTGGCGCATCCCCGGAGCGCGCGGCAGGGCATCTCCTCGCTGGGTGATGCTGGGGCGGTGGGGAGGGCTGTGCCAGGCTGAGGTGCTCTTTGGGCCAAGCCTGGCCATTGCTCTGCCTCCCTCCCCGAGCCCAGCATGGGTTTCCTGGCCTCACTTTGCACCTGGGGGAGGTAGAAAGGGAAAATAAACTTGGGCACGTAGGTGCAGATGGCGACGAAGGGTAGTTGCTAATTGTCGTTGCAGAAACGCGTTAGTATGGTAATTGGATTACGGCTTGTTAGAAAACTTGGGGAAAATTTGCCAAAATTTGATTACAGATGCAGACCTGGAATGCGATAGTCGTTTGTATCCTCTTTTGTAATTAAAAATACTGGAAGAGCTCAGCCAAGCTGTATAATAACTTAATAACGTAGTTTAACTAGATGCCGAAAGCCTCTGCTTTTGTAAGTGGGTTGGTGGCGGGTTTTTCCGTTAATGGGAAGCAAACCCTGGAGTCCTCATTAGCTGGTTGGATCGCAAGGTTAACTGTTGGAACAATGCTCTGATTTCTGCACGCAGGGGCCTGGGGAGCCGCAGGACATCTTCCTAAAAGTAGCCGGGGGACCAAGCCCACAGATCAAAAAGTTCTTCGTTGCTATTTATACGTAAGTAGCAGGACCCCAAAAAAGTGAGACACACTAACCCCGGGCGTGTGGCAGGGCGGGAGGGGAGCTCGTACCGTCCTTTCCTTGCTTGCGGCTTCCCGACCCCATCTGGCTTTGCTGAGCGGCCCAAAGCCAGGCAGGAAGCTTCCCAAAATGTTTGCAGCTTAGGGTCTTGCATCGCTCTCTTTTCCTCTAAACAAGCCCTGGCCAGAGCGTCCCCGGCGTGCAAGCTGGCGCCTTCTGCGCCAGCCGGGCTATCTCCGGCGAGCCCCGTCCGTCTGTCTTTGCTGCAGGGACGCCTGGCTGGCGGCGCCCGTCCAGATCTGGCAGTTCTACCTGCACTCGCTGCAGCGCCTGGACGTCAGCTGCACGGCCGGGCAGCTGGCCCGCCTCTCCCTGCTGCTGCGGGGCACCCCGGCCCCGCGGAGGGTGCGGGCGTTCACCTCTCACCCCCAGGAGCTGGAGGTAACACCGCCGCGGACGGGCTTGGGGCTGGCGAGGCCCTCCGTGGCTGCGGCGAGTCAGGGGCTGGCCTGGACTGGCCTGGACTGGCCCGGTGAAATCCCCTCTGGACAGGGAAAGGCAGCCCACTCTGTATTACGAACAATTTACCGCCATAAAGCGTTTGCGATAATTATCTTTTGATTAGAGCTGTCATGTGTAGGATCATCGGCATGAAACCCCGGAGGGCAAATTATCTGCGTTAATGAGACCATCTGAAGACTAACAATTTCTTTAGAATTCGTTTGGCCGTAATTGCGAATGTGGATAATAAAAGGCACAAAACCTCCATCGCTGTCCCATAAACAAAAGCAAAAGTCTTCCTGGGTGAAGCCTGTGAGGGGAGGGAGTCCCTGGACTGGGGAGGAGCTGGCTTTCCCCGCGCAGCCCTTACCCTTCCCGACACGAAGCCAGTCCTAGCGTAGGCAGGATTCAGTAGTGGCGACGTAGTTGCACGTGTTTAAGAGAGTTGGGTCTAGTCTGTACCCCAAACTGGATGCTGTGGAGGTGTGATGGGCCACCGCAGGTGGCTGCAGCTCCCGGTGTTGGTTTCCGCAGGTGGATCCGAATGGCGCCTTCCTCCTCCCTGCCAACGGCATCCAGGACCTGTACGTTGGCGTGAGGCCTCGGCGGGCTGGCAGCAGGTTCATCTACCTCAACCTGGTGGACGTGGAGTCCCATCAACTGGTGTCCTCCTGGCTGCTCTGCCTCTGCTGCCGGCAGCCCGTCATCTCCAAGGTACGGCAGTTCTCACGGCGGGCAAACGTGGTGAAGGCACTGCACCGGCGGTCGCGGTCTGGCCAATAACCCGGGGCTGTCTCCTGCTGCTTTTTCTTTACATCCATGGGCTTTTTTGGCGCTCACCACCCTGAGTACACATTTGGCCCCTCGGTGCTCAAATAGTCTCACTGAAGACTACAGTAAAATGTCTTCCAGGCTGTTTTGGAGGCACTCCCATGCTGAAGAGCGTCAACTCTGAAGTATCCCCAGTTGTGGAATTAAAGCTGCAGCATGACGCTTTCTATTAGCGCTGTGCTGGCGGAGGGCTTGCCTCAAAGATAGAAAATTAGATTTCCTGGCTAATGTGTTCCTTTGAAAAATGTTTTCCCGAAACCCTTGATACCAGGGGAAGTTTGGCTCAGCATTTAAACTGATGCCCCAGCGTCCTGCCAAGTGCCAGCCCACCTCTGCTACCGCAGGGCGTTATCTAAGCGAGCACCACGGCTCTCCCTGTGGACGGTTGTTAATTAGCTGGAGAACAAGCTGGCCGGTCCCAGCTGCTCCCCTGGCCCTGTGTCGTTCGGGCTCGTAATTACTTCTGCCAACGCGCCGGTGCCAGCAGCGGCACGAGGAGGACGCTGTCGCTGGCAGGCTCCATAGCTGCTGGGAGAGGGTGTAATGTAAGGTGTAGAGGGAGGGACGTAAGGCGCTGTGCCCCCCAAACCGCCCCCGCGGCGCACCCGTGCAGGAGGGGGTTCTGCGTCGTTAGTCTGGGGGGGAGCCCGTTGTTCCCTCTGCCCCCGCCGCGGTCTGTGTGCCTCCGCCACGGCTTGTGCTCGCCCCGCAGGCGTTCGAGATCTCGCTCCCCGCGGGAGGCGGGAGAGGCTGCAACAAGCGCATCACCTACACCAACCCCTACCCCTCGCCCAGGCTCTACTTCTTGTGCACCAACCGGCCTGACCTCCTGCAGTTCAAAGAGGACTCCTTCGAGGTATGTCCCCCGACCCACCTTGCCAGACCCCTGCCCTCATCCAGCTGGACCGGGCCGTGTGCGGAGCGATGCTCGGTGGGAGCAGGACGTGATGCTCGGTGGGAGCAGGACGCGATGCTCGGCGGGAGCGCTGTGCTAGCCTGGGAAGGGTGGGCGTGTGGAGGGGTCCGGGCCGGGTCCTGCTGCCTCTCCTCCCTCCCGTTTTCCCCCAGGTCGCCGGCGGAGAGGTATACACCATCGGCTTGCGGTTCGCCCCCAGCCAGAGTGCGGGCGAGGAGGAGATCCTGATTCACATCAACGACCATGAGGAGAAGAACGAGGAAACCTTCTGCGTGAAGGTCCTCTACCAGTGAGGCTGCCTGCCCGCTGCAGAAGAGCAGCCGGTCTCTGCGCTGTCCAGCAGCGTCGCCTGAGGGACACATGCTCGTCTGAGACTTATCATCTCCAGGTTTTCTCCGAATTCTCCTCGGCCACATTGTTTGCGGGCGGGGGGGTCGCGAGCCTGGTCACCTTATAGTCGCCTCACCAAGCCGGGAGGTCTCGCTGGCTGCCGGGACCCCTGGGCACTGCCACGAGCACCGGTGATGCCACACAGCTCCATCTGCTCAAATCGGGTGGGCGAATGGATTTGCTACCATGCAGGGTGTCTTTATTTTTGTTAAGCATTACTGTATTTTAGGAGTGTTGTAATCTTTTTTTTAACTTAAAGTTTGCAGATCCGATTCTGCGGAATATTTTTAAAGTATTTTATATTCTACACTGAGTTTTGCACACGCTGAAGCAGTTTTCTGGGATTTTTAATACTTTTTATTCATCCTCGATCGATTAAACTTGCAGAACTGGCAGAGTGGGGTGGCATTTTCTTCCGTGGGAGGTGGAAGCCCTCGGAGTCCCTATCCCGTGGAGGCGAGTGCCAGGCTCGCCCTGCCTGCTGCCGTGGCACTGTCAGTCCTGCGGTGGGCAGTGCTGGGGGTCCCCTGTGTTACCCCCACTTTCCTGGAGCATCCCGGGGCTGAGGGATGTCGGCCCCATCCCAGTGTGTTGTAATCTTGTTGGTTGGGTACCAAGAGGCTCCCTCCAGTCCTTGCCAGGCTGGTGAATTAGTAGCCCCGATGGAGTCGCGTGGCGAGTTCCTCTGATCGGAAATGACAGCTAATGTTTTAAAAATTATTATACTGTCTGCTGCAGAGAGAGGCCCCTAAGTCAGGTTATTAAAGTAGATTAGCTGAATAATTTTCATTACATTTTCATACGATGATATTTCTTGAGGCTTAGGGACAAGCTGGTGCTGTACCCTCAGCTGCGGCAGAGGCAGCAGCTCCGGGGGCGCATTGAGCACCAGGCGGTCACAGCCACTGGGACGTGATGTGCCGGTGGGCAGGGACTCGAGCTGAGCTGCCGTTAAATGCCACTGGCCGCTGCAGCGTGCGGCTTTCCTTGGCGCCGCCAGGTAAGACACGCCTGGCCGCCAGCGGCCCGGTGGGCACCAGCATGCGGGCAGGGTGCTGCCCGCTCCTCCCGGAGAGCAAAGAGCCTCCGCTGAGGCGTGCAACGAGTGCGCCAGGGCCCGGCAGAAACGGGGCTGTGGCCAAGCACGGCGCTGCTTGGCATTAAAAGCACGGCCCTTGGAAATGCTGCTGCTGCTCGAGCTACAGGGCAAGCGCAGGAGCAGCGGCCGCCGCCCAGCCCTGCCAGGCAGCGGCTGGGATGGAGCCGCTCCTTGGGTTCACACTTGTTAATGAAGTTGTCCCCGCTAATGACAATGAACTTGTAGCACCACGTGCCTAGCATGCAACTTGTGGTTCTCTTCCCATTTCATTCATGTCAGGAAGAAAATTGGATTCCAGTAATGATACAATTAATTTACCCTAAAAAACTTGGCTCGCATCTCATCACCGAAGCGCGCAGGGCAGAACAGAGGGGGAAGCGCCGCCTGGGTTTCAATAACTCCCGGGACCGCTCGGCCCTCTCGGAGCAGGTAGGACCCTTGGGGCCCCGAGCATTGCTGCTGGGGGCTTCAGCCCGTCGTGGTGCCACTTGTGCTTTGCCTCTGCTGGCATCTGTGTTCTGGTGAGGTTTATAGCCATTGCTTGGAGGCATCCAGCATGGCCACGGCTGCCCTGGCACCGCGGGACGTGGGCTCACCGCGCCTCGGAGCGATGCTGGGAAGCCCAAGGGGTGCCAGCGTGCGCCACGCTGCTGCTCTGGCACCTTTCTGTGCCCTTCCCGGCTGCGCTGCCGGGAGGTGACCGGGGCGGCTGTGCTGGGATGGCTTCCACTCCCTCTGCCTGCACGGGTGGCTCTCCCTCAGCTTTGCCAGCCGGTGCTGGCATTTCCCAGCCTGAGCAGGGTGGCTGGAAAACCCATCCACGCTCGTTCGCTTACCCGGACACGCTCGTTCGCTTACCCGGACAGGAGTTGGTGTGTGTGCGCTGCTGCGGCAGCTGAACTTCACCGATCCTCAGAACAGCCAACCTTTCCGGGGCTGTGTTTGGGACCAAGGGCGCGGGGCCCGGGGCAGGCAGGAGCCGGCAGAAAGCGCTGCCTGACGCCTGTGCACGGCTGCTGGAGCTGCGCTGACTTGCTGGCACTGCCGGGCCCCCGGCCTTGGCACAGCCAGCTGCTCCAGGTTGGCGGAGGCGAGGGACAGGCGCGAGGTGGTGCAAGGACAGCAGCAGAGGCATCGGAAGAGCAGCTAAATCTGCCCCCAGCTCCCGGCCCAGCCCTACCCCGGCCTGGGGCAGGGAGGGGCCACTAAAAAGGGGCAAGTAGAAATGAGAAAACAAATTTTTAAAAGTAAAAGAAAAAATGGAACTGGGCGCAAAAGCTCCCGCAGCAGCAAACTGCCCTTTCCGAGTGGGAAATGGGCTCCTGCCGTGCCCGGGCTGCAGCAGGGTGCTTCTCGAGCCCAAACTTTGAAACCAGCCTTATTTTTCCCTTTATGGGGATGAAATTGTGACTGCCTGAGAAACCCCTAATTAAACAAAGGCTCACCGTCATGTTTGCTGGGAGCTTGCCAGCCTCGTAATGCAACGTTACCGGGTATCTTTATTAGCTGAAATGAGTGTTTAGAGTCTCTGCCAAATTGAAAGCTGATAGACTGGTTTGAAAGTGGCACCGCGGCAGCGCGAGCCCCTTCACAGAGTGCTCCGAGCGTGGCGGCTGCCCATCACCCAGCCTTGAGGCTGGCAAAAACCCCGTGCCAGCTGCGCCGGCCTGCCGCATGGCCCGGCGCTCCTCAGGGCGATGATATCCTGCAACATAATTTCATTATCAATTAACCAACAACACATGGAAGGGCGGTTGCAGTATGAATTTATTGGTGTGTACGGTCTGTGCTCCGGGTGCGGCTGGCGGTGCTGCCAGAGCTTGGGGTGACCGGCACGCCGCGGCTGTGCCCTGCAACAGCAACGCCAGGAAACCGCTGCTCCGTGGGCTCCACAAAAACTTGTGTGGATTCCCTGAGGAGCCTGGTGGGGCTGGAGGAGGAGGAGGGCAGAAAAAACCCAGCGGTCTGGAGAGGCTGCTGGCACTGAGATTTAAGGAATCAAAAAGCTTTGGTGTTATAACGCATTGTCCTGGCACCTCCAGCGGGAAGTGTTTTGATTCTCGAGTCTGAAATTAGTTTCTATTTTGAAATGCATTATTCATTTTCTTTTGAAAGGTCAAAATCTAAATGAAATGCTTTAATTCACCTGAGATGAAGATATTAGTTTTTGTCTCTGGTAGGCACATGGTAACTCGACCTGCCAGCGGCGTGCCCGGGCAGACAGCGCTCGGGCAGCGGGCTCGGGCGGCCGCAGGATGCGGCACACGGCGGGCGCTGCCGCGGCCAAGCTGCTGGTGGCTGCCCCGGAGCCGTCTGCGCGTCGTTGGCTTTTCCCCCCTCCTGCGCCGAGCGCCTTGGCGCCTGAGGAAAAGCTTTCTTTTAAAAGCCTTGTCCTCGGGGAACATTAATTTTCCTAGCCGAGAAAGAAGAAAAGGTGTTTCCAGCAGCGTGTGAACTTGTAGTCCCTGCGGCTGCCGGCACTGGGACCGCTGCATGTCAGTGTTGGAAGCCGGAGGACAGGATTCCCGGCACTTGCCTCCCGAGGGAACACGCTAAGGAACATTTACTAGGCCAGTTACGATTCTCTGTTGTCCTCCAGAAGCTCGGGCCCTGTACTTCCCTGAAGTGAGGTGCAAGATGTTCTTCTGCAGAGAAAAATCCCCTTTTGGTTATTAACACGTAGCCCAAGTACGGCACGGCAGTCCCAGCGCTGGAGTTTGGGAGGTTTATTCCCCATTTCTCCCCCGCGTCTTCCTGAAAGTGCACCATCAATTCGATAAAAAAACGGTTTAATGGTTGCAAAACCCGGAGAAAAAGCCGCTTTTCATGGATTTCTTGGAGATCAAGGCTGTCAAATACCAGGCTCAAAATCTTTTCTACAACAAGAGCAACTCTATTAAGTGCACTCAATCAAAACAGGGCTGAAGGTTCCGTCAGCGAAGCGGCGGCTGTAGGAAACGCATTTCATTAGCATCTCCAGCAGAAAGGCAGGCTGGCAGGCGAGATGAAACACCTCCGAACTGCGGCCGCTGCACTCCCGCTCAGCCATGAGGGATGAGATGTGAAGGGCGTCTTCAAAACCCGGCCTCGCTGTCTAATGGGCTCCTGTGGGGGAAGAAGGTGATGGGAGCCTTCCCCTGCGGCTCCGAGGTGAGATATCCCGACGGTGGCCTTTGCCCGAAGGCAGCCGGATGCTCTCGGGCGCACAGTGGCTGGGCCTGCGGCGAGGGGCTGCTCGGACGGGGACGACGCTCACAAATACACGTCGAAACCCGCTATGAGAAACGCGCTGCTTCCCCGCGCAGCTTCTCTCCCGCCTGCGTTTGAAGTCGAGCGGGGCTTCCGAGTTTGCACGGCTCCAAGGGGCTTTTGGGGTCTTTGGTGGGACTTTCTGCAGCCGTCGGGTGAAGGGGACGGGCTGCTCTGTGCAGGTAGACCAATGCTGAGCTGCAGATTGGTTTTTCATAATAATTCCCAGCTACATAATGAGAAAGCGGTCGCATTTATAAACGGCTGGTTGTTTTCAAATCGTTTCTCTGCTTCCTGTCCCAGACTTGCCATTTGCTGAAGACTTGAGGCTTTGTGTTCGTTTACCAACTAATTCATTGTACAGAGGTGGGAAGCAGCGTCCACCGTAGTGAAGGTCAGCGCCATCGGCTGTTTACCTGTTATTTCCAAATGCTGTTAAGCTTTTTAAACAAACTGCGTGGGTGCTGTAGGCAACGAAAGCGCCTCTGCAAGACGGCTCCCGCTCCGGCAGCAGCTCCCGGCGGCCGGGGACAAGGCGTTCGCAGGAGCGAGACCGGGTCGCTTGGCTCGGCGGTGGGAGTCCGGTGTGGAGGTCTCCAAACCGGGTACGGCAGAGCCCAGCCCCAAATTCATGCTTGGAGAGCGCTTGATTTTCAGGATGCAGTGAGCCAAGCACTGACAGACATTCATCACCTCCCGGCACGGATGAACCTTCCATTCCCTGCTTTCCGCTGGTTTGCCACCCCTCTTCCTCATCCGTGAGATGTTTGACGGAGACGCCCCAAGACTCCTCCGGGGGCTGTTGCTTTTGCCTCCTGCAACAAGGCCCGTTTATTAAGCTTCCGTAAATCTCTTCAGCTGGTAGCTGGTGCGCGAGAGTAGACTATGCCAGGAGGAGCGGCTTATCAAATGTCACGCAGATCTGATCTCGGGGGAAACGTACTTCAATAATTAAATTAAACGGAAAGCCCTGGAAGAAAAGCCTCGGAGGCTACGGCCTTTTGTTTATCTCCAAAATACCCACGGAGCGGGAGATGGGAACGGGAGATGCCAGAGGGCTGGGCCAGGTCTCTGCTAGTCTTAACCGCGCGTCTCCGGGTATCGTGGAGCATCCTATAGAATCAGAACAGTTTGGGTTGGAAGGGTTACGGCATTGGGCTCCAACCGTGCCAGCGCGGGAGAAAGCCTGCCGCGGGGCGGTCAGAGGGGCAGGGGCTGCTCCTCCTTCCCGGAGTTACGGCACACGTGGTTATTCACGTGCGCCGGATGGGCCGGGCTCTGCTTTTCTCACCTCCTCCTGGGCGAGCCCCTGGAGCTGTTGATGGTGGAAGATGGGGACGCAGCTGGCGCCGGCGTTTTGGCCCTGGCAATACCTGCTCCAAAAGGAGAGGCCTGCGTGTTTCTCGAGAGCGGGTTTTGCAAACCTCGGCCGTGTCGCTGGGCTGGTGGAGCCGGGCCCGCGGTCCCCGCAGGGCAGGGGCAGCGGCGCGGTTTGCCTTCACCCACGGTGCGTGCCCGAGGATTCTCGCTTCAAATTAATAGGTGTGTTTGGAAAGAAAGAAAAATAATCAGAGTCTTTTCATGGATAATTTGCGCACAGAAAGAAGGGGGCAAATGAACTAAATAAATCCTTTGCTGCGGCAGGCTCGCTCAGCTCGGCTGCCTGCCTTTTGGAAGCAGGCTTTCGAGCCTAATGGCATCAGATACTCTTTTGGCACCCATTTTCGGAGAAGCATCCCACCCCTGCTGCTTCTTAGTGCAGCTCATCGCCCGCCGATTGCTCCCAGGGTCTCAGCCAGCGCAGCGCTCCAAGCTAAAGCCTTCCCCGCCGCTCGGTGCGGGTTTCCATGGATACCCGAGAGGATGCTCCTTCCTCCTCCGGAGCTGGCGGAGAGGCGCCCTCCCGGGGATGGCCCGCGGTGGGGGACGGGGGTCCCTGAGCACGGGGCGGGTCCGCAGCTGCGTTGGCCGTGTGCTGCCGCTGGCAGACCCGGCATCTTTGGTCACTGTGCACTGGCGCTGCTGTGGCTTCTCTGCTTTGCCCGTAACGCACTGGCCGTCCCCACCGCCGCCGGGAGCCGCACGTGAGTGCGAGGGAAGTCAAGGATATCTCGATTAACGCGGGTTCCTGCCTAGGGCGTTCCCGGGACCCCTCCTTGCAACCGGTGTCTGCACCGTGTGAGAAACGTCTCCTTCCCTGGCTATATGTCCCCTCGTCTGCCGACGCCTCTTTTCTCAGTGCGTCATGACGTACCGCTACGTCACACGCTGTGCAGCTCCTGCGTGCGCGTGCGCCTGGACTGGCCTTTCGCTGGAGTTATCCTCGCGCTTCGGCGCCGGTCCCCCCCGTCTCCGGTGGGGACCAGCCTGACCTTTTGCCTGGACACGAACCAGGTTGATTTGGACGTAGCATCTTTATTTAAACTACAGTCTTTGCAGTCCAAAGATAGGTTTCCTGGGAGCCGGTGCGTGGCAGAGCTGCTTGGCCGAGGTCGGGCCGTGGCAGGCGGTGGCGGGTCCGGTGGGGGAGCACGGGTGGGCGCAGGGGCGCGCGCAGAGCCACGCGCTGTGGCCCCTCGTTTTAAGCATCACTCCGTTGCGGGCGAGAAAAGGGAAGAGCGGGGCAGGATCCGGCAGCGCCCGCAGTCCACCTCCTCAGCGACGCTCCGGCTTCTCCCCGACGCCTCCGTCGCTCAAGCCCGCCTTTATTAATGTCACGCTGGGACACGTCAGCCGGCTTTGCCAAGCATCCCGTGGCGCTAAGCCCTCTCGGCCGCACCGGGCACCCGCCAGCCGACGAGCCTGCGCGGCGTGGTGCTGCTCGCTCGCGGGCCGCTTGCGCGCGGCCACCGAGCGTCACTGGGGATATTTCTCCTGGCGTCACGCGGCGAGGGCGGCGGCAAGCTGCAGAAGGTCAGAGCAGCCCTAAAAATATGTCTCTGGATGCGCACGAACGTGTTTTTGGCTTCTTCGTTGCTCGACGCGCACGCTGCTAGTGAAAAGAGACCCGAATGCTGGTAACCTTTAAGAGCAAGGGAAGGGTTTAATAAGGTCACGTTAGGCCTTAAGGACCCCTCGGCTTGGCCTTTTGCTGATTTACAGGGAAATAAATGTGCGAGCGGTTGGGGCAGCCCAACGGCTGCCTCTCGGCCGCAGAGCTGTGCCGCGGAGCGACCGGGAAGGGATGTTCGCCCCAGAGGAGCCGACGGAGCCGAGCAAAATCTGCAGACATTTCCCCAGAAACCAGCGCGGGGGTTTAGTCCTCTCTTCGAAGGGGAAGGAAAGCGGGTTCTGGGCTGTGCCTCAGGCCCCTTGAACCGCATCGTGTAAAACCATTTTTACAGCAACCCCAAGTTTATGTCTGTTATTTTTGTGAACTGTTTGCATGTGGCTGAATTTCACCGTGACAGAAGTGAGCGACTGCACAGGGTTATGCAAATGAAGTACTTAATTAAGTAGGAGCCGTACGAAATAAATTCCGGCTCCACCAAATGCCCTCTGGTTTTCCTCCCAGTCCGAGTCGCTTCCGAGCGATCGGCTCCCGATGGGGAAACCCTCTTCCCAGGGGGACGACGCTGCTTTCCCCCCCCCGGCATTCCTTATTACCCCCACAATTCCCAATATTTGCCGACGAGTTACCTTGGCAGTGCCCCAGCGTGGAGATGCCCGCGGGGACGTGGGACGCGACGGTGCGGGGCCGCTCCGCCCCGGCACCGGCGGTGAGCGCGGGACGTGTTACCGGGGGCTTCGCAGTCAGCTGCGAGGGTGAAAAGCCGGCGGGCTCGCGCGTTACTGCAGACCGAGGGGCCGAGGGTTTCGTCGGCTGGAGCCCAGCTCATGTCTGGCAAGCGGGAACATATCTTGGCACCGTGGTTTTGTCGATCCCCTCGTAATACGCGAGGCTTCGCGCGTTTAATTCTGTCGAGCGAGGATGCCAGATCAGCACGCGGTTGCCTTCAGGCTAGGGACGCGTCGTCTTCTAGCCGCGCCAGCATCAGCCCACCTCGCCTCGCTCCCGAAAACCATCCAAAAGCCTAAATGTTTGTTTTGGAGCCGCTTTCATTTGCAGTACGTGATTAATGAGCGCAGGCGGGGGGCAGGGGGAGGTGCTTTCCGCGGGCAGCTGCCTGCGGCAGCGGTGCCGGGGAGGGCGCGGGGCTGGGAGGGATGCTTCGGCGGCAGCGGACGCGTGGCGTGCACGCTTCCCGGGAAGGAAAAGGAGGATCTGTCCTCCCGTTCGCACGCGCAGCGCCAAAGTTCCGCTGGGAAATCGCGCGCCTCGGCCCGGCAAGCGGCTGGCTGCCGCCGCGGGAAGCTGGAGGGACCCTCTGAGGAGAGACGTGTGCTGCCACAAAAGTGGCTGTAAGGCGCTCGCGCCCGCGCTTCTGCCGGCAGCACCTCCCGTGTGACGGCGCGCGGGACGCGTCAACGCCAGGAGCGGGTCCGGATCCTTCGGCGTTGGCTCGGAACGTGTGGCGGGTTTGCGGCGTCTCGTCTGGAGGTTTTATGCTGGTTGGCCTGGTGATCCTGCAAACACCCGTTCCCTGTGAAATATCGTCTCTCCCTCCGTGTGGAAAGGCTGTTTGTTCTATTCCGATCCGCAGCAGAGAATGACGGGATCCGTTACCGCCGGCGCGCTGCAAACGTCCGCGGCGCAGCTCCCGTGAGCTCATATTTCCTGCCAGAGACTGATAACTCGGCGGCTGCCGGCTTCTGTGGAGTCTTCAATCTTCCCAAGCGCCACATCACTTAGATTGAAGAGGATCGGTAAATTTTTGCCTCTTTTTCTGCTGTTCAGGAATTCCCTGCGGCCAGGCCTCGCCGTTGGCCGCGCTGCTCCCGAGAGTGGCGGGTGCGGTGCGGTGCGCAGCCCGCCCCACCTTCGGTGCCCCGCGCCCATCGGCCGCCCCCCGCCCGCCTGGGGCCGCCGTTGGTGGCAGCGGGACTGGTTTCACTTCTCGTGCTCCCTTCCCAGCCCTCGTGTCAGGAGAAGGTTCAAATTCTGATTGCTCCCGGTAGTTGCGCTGCACCCCGACACCGGCAGCTTGTGCCGGCACCGACAGGCGGGGCGAAACCACGCTGACCTACGTTGTTTTAAACCCCCCGTTCCGGCAGCCTGAACATCCTCCCCCGAGTCCGCAAAATCACTTTGGGTGTAAAGCTAACCCACCGCTGGCGCTGGCGGGTCGCAGCGCGTCTGACGCTGCCCGGGTAGCGAGCTGAGCCGGCAGCACTTTTAATTGACTTCTCCAGCCGCTGCGGCGTTACCGGGGACTGGGCCGGTGCTGGAGCACGGGCTGGAAAAGCCTCGGCCCCTCCGCCCCGAAAACGCAGGTGCACAAAGCCCGCCGGAGCGCCTGTATCGGCCGGAATGAACAGGGCGTGCGGGGACCCGGTGTGACCGCTGGATTTAACGCGAAGGGAGAGGTTGAGGATGCGCTGGGCTCGAGCTGCGCGTTACCGTTTATTCCTTGCGGTGCCCGGTGCCCGGAGCGCTCTTTCTCTCTGATCTACGGGCTGTAATTACATATATTGTTGTCGGTGGCGAATAAAGATTGTCAAAAAGATAGAGTGGCTGGGTTGAAGGCTGCTGCCCGAGGTAGGAGCCGTGCGGTGAGGTGCCGGCGGCGCTGGCACCCTGCTTAACGGAGAGGGTGAGCTCCTGCAGGAGGAACGCGCCCTGCTTTGGCCGCAGCCGCAGCGGAGAAGCAGTCCCGCCAGCGCTGCGCGGCGTGGCAGCAACGCGGCTGGGAACAACCAAACGCAAGCGTTGCTTCCCGGCGAGTCCCGCGGGTGAGGGCCGGTGCTGAGCCGCAGCAGGGCTCTGCTCCGCAGCAGCTGGCCAGGAGGAATTCCGGCCGCATCCCTGCTATCGGTCGGCAGCAGGCGGGATTCAGCCCGGCAGCGGAGACACTTGGCCTTTTCCCTTCCTCTTGCACCGATTTTCGGTCTAGTGAACTGAAGCGTCCCGTAGGCCCGCCGGTGCGGTGCCAGCCCAGGGCCTCTGCTCCAGGCGTCCTGCGAATATTTCCCGTGCCGCGCGCCCTGCGTACCCACCGCCCGCTCGCCTTTGCCATCCCGGGTAAATACTGTGTGGCTCAGCTGGGAAAATGCTTCCCAGCTGTGCCAGGTCCCGGACAGCTCTTTAGCCTCCAGTGCTTTAACCCTCGACGGTTCATCGTTGCTAATTCCTTTGGTAATTATGGCAACAGCAATAATCACAGACAGCTCGTTGGGCTGTAATGCGTGCATGCGCTGTGCTGTTCCGCGCAAATTCCACTTGGGATGTGCGGCGGCTAATGAGACCCGTCCGCGCGGCTGGGAAACCGGCAAGCGCTGGGCTGGTGGGTTTGCAGGCAAGGGCAGAGCGGCGGCACCGCGGCGGCACCGCGGCCGGGTGCCACCAAAGCTGCTCGATCGCTCCCCTCCTCAGCTGGGCAGGGGAGAGAAAATCCAACGAAAGGCTCGTGGGCAGAGAGAGGGACAGGGAGAGATCAGCCAGCAACTGCGTCACGGGCAAAACAGACTCAGCTTGGGGAAAATGAACTTAATTTATCGCCGACCAAATCAGGGTAGGAAAATGAGAAATAAGACTAAATCTTAAAACCCCTTCCCCCCGCACCCCTCTTCTTCCCAGGCTCGGCTTCACCCCCCATTTCTCCCCCTCCTCGTCCCGAGCGGTGCAGGGGGACGGGGATGGGGGCTGTGATCTGTCGGACACGGGGGAAACTTGCTAGCAACTACACACGGAAGCCACCCCTGCAGCCCCCGCTACCAAACCCGATATCCTTTTTATTGTCCCATAAAGGAAAGGTCAAAACCAATGGAAAGAAGCCGCTGGTGCTGCTGCGTGGAATCGGTGGCTCACCGCCGGTGATGAGGAGGCTGGCGCTGAGCACACGGAGCGAATACGCTTCTAAGTCGGCTGCATGTGACTGTGTTTCTAAGTGCCAGGCTTTTAAGGCTCGTGCCCTTTTTATATCGCAGTGCCGTTGTCGAGGGAGTTAAATCCCTTTCACCTCAAGCGGTGCTGTACTGTTAACAGCAAAATCAGTGGTTGCTGACACCCAGGCGACTCTGGAGAGCGAACGCTGAGCGCAGGCCGGCACGGTGACGTCCCCTTTCACCCGTCTCCCGTGCTCCTTTCCCCTTTTCGCTTCCCGTCGGAGACGCCGGAGCGCAGCAGCAGCGGCGGCTGGCTGTCGAAGGGTTAAGGGTCTGTTTTTTCCGCTGCCGCTCTTCCTTGTCCCGGGAAGACAAACGATTCATTGTATTCCCCATCATTTTCTGATGCCTGGCTGCCTCCCGTCGAGGTGTTGGGTCTGCGCCACGTCAAGTCAACAGCGTCATCTCCAAGAAGAGCCGTGGAGAGCCGTATTTGCTATTTGTACGCGGGGATTCGTGCCGCGGGCAAACCAGCGTGATCGATTCCGGTTCCCTTTCAGATCTTTACAAAAAATGCCTACGTAGAGAGACGTGGCATGAGAATACAACCGGCCACATCCGGCTTTCACTGGGCAAAGGAGAGAAAACTCTCTGGCCGCGAAAGGTTTTGCCAACTGGTGCCACGGACGAGCTGCCTGCAGACTCGGCGGGGGAAGGTGCGCAGCGACGTGCTCCGTACGCGGACGGTTTGTGGTGGGGACCGTCGGCTGCCATCCTCCCTTGAGCTAAACACGGAACTCGTCTCCTCCTGGGCAATATTTGCCTCTCGGGCCCAGGAATTATAACATTCAGTTTAGCAGAAGTCAGGCAGCTACGGGCAGGGCAGTGCAAAACGCCAAGAGCAAAACGCAACCTCTCCCGTCGGAGCGGTCGCACCGTCCGCAGCGGGAGGAGGACGGGCTAGCTGTCAGAAAGACGTGGTCCGAGAGCGGGCTGTGCGGCTTCCCCCTAAAAACGCCCTGTTTGCACTGACAGGAGCGACTCGCCGCCGGCTGCGTGCGGGTAAGGCGATACGGGTGGCGTTTGTAACGGCGTGAAGCCTGGCTGCGCGAGCAAGACGCTCCGGCTTTTGGTCTCCAACTCCGGAGGTTTTTAGAGGGCACGAGGGAGCTAGATCTCGGAGCCCGAGTCAGACAAGACCTTCCAGACCCGGGAGAAGCTGCGGGAGCCTCCAGCACTGAAGGCACCAGCATGGGTCTGCTTTCCCGAGCGAGGTTCGGGTGCGTACAACGGGGCGGTGACCACGTCGAGCCGCTCAGAGGGCCGATGTCCGCCAACTTCTAAAGCAAATCCGAAGAGCTCGTGCGCTCCCCGTGCGCAGGCGCAGCGACCGCCCTGCATGGGTGGAACGCCGTGCCGGCTGGGAGAGGAACAGCAATAAAAATGATTAACAGCGGGGCCCATTAATGTATAAAGAGCAACGTGTGTTTTAGCTTCTCTCAGGAGGGCTGTGTTAGTCCTGTTATTATTTTTAACTGTCCTCTCCCGGGCTGCTCGGGCGCACCGGGAAGAGCGCACTTGAAACGAACTGGGAATCCCCCGTTTTAAGCAGCCGGGCAGAGGCGCGGCTGTGACCTCTGGGGCAGCGGAGAAGGGAGAAATTCGCCATGGAAATCGGGGCTGCTGAGCCTTGGGCGCCGGTGATCCCCCCGGCATCGCTGGGGAGGGCAGCGCCGGCGGCCCCCGGCAGCGTCGCCCACGCGAGCCACGCAGGCAAACGGCGGGCAGGACCCGGCAGCGCCGGAGCGGCCGGGCTGCTCCCCGGCCGGGTCCCCGCTGGCGCGTCACTTGCCGGTTCTCCTTGATGGGCAGGAGCCGCTCCTGTTGGCAGACAGCATTTAGTGTAACGCGGGGATTAGCAATTTGTGATAGGGGCTGAAATCGCTTTCGAATACAGAAAACATAAATACGGCAAAAGTGGAGAAATGAGCCGTTAACTCTCCCTAATGGAAACCCCGGCCTCCCCGCTCTTCATGGTACAGGAAAAACGGCCCCGCTATTTTCGGTCATTAATTCTGCATTGGCCCGAACTGCGGTGCTGCTGGTTTCCAAAGCACTTTTTGCAAAATAATGAGGCTATTTATTAGTAGCAACGAGGCCGCACAGAAGGAAGAGCTGCGATAGTTTCTATAGTAACTCCCTGCTAAAACATTTGACGCTCGCCCCGGCTAAAGCTGTTCTGCCGCGGCCGAGGCGTCCCGGCGCTCAGTTTTCCCCACCCACTACGGGACCCACTTTGAGCCGTTACGAGCACCGTGTGGGTGGCTGCGGGAGCGGACCGGCCCCGGGGGCGGCGTCTCCATTTTGGGGTTTGTCCGGCAGCGTCTCCCCGAGACCCTGCCCGCCCGGCGCCGGCTCGGTGAGCCACTGGCCGAGGGGACGCGCGGCAGCCCCGGGCGTCGGCGGGCGCGGCCCCTGGGGTGAGATGCCACGGCTCGTTTCTTCCTGTGCGGCATCTTCGAGTCATCTTCCTCATCCGCGGGTCACGCTTGCGCTGGGCTTAGCCCTAAGTTCTCAGCCCCCTCCTGGAGGAGCAGGAGGGAGCCCGACGGTGGGAACTGAGAGCAGATTCCATGTTTCTTACACAAACGGTTTGTATTGGCTTAGAAAACAACCAAAGTCCCTGGCACCGCAACGTTCGTGCTCTCAAGCGAAGGGAGCCGCGGCGCAGCCCTTTCGAGGTGCCGCGGGGCAGCGCACTTTCCGCCCAGGCGCCAGCAGAACGTGGCGCGGGTATTGCCGCGTCCCGCAGCAGAGCGTCCCGCCGGCGGTGCTGGGAGCCCGGGCGGCCGCCGTCCCTCGGTGCCGCTCGGCCGCGCCGGGGCGGGCGGCGCGGGAGGCTGCCGGCTGCGGGCAGGACTCGGGGCAGACCCAGCGGGGACCGGCTCGCCCGCCCGCGTTTGCTGCAGACCTGCGTCTCTTGCCACCCAGCTCTGCTTGGGTAGCAAATAAATTCCAGAAAATCACGGATGCCTGGAGAGGAAGAATTTCGGCTAAATTTACCGAGGGAAGAGCTACTCGGCCCTACCCGACAGCTGGACCGACGGGGCTTGGGGAGGGCGGAGAAACCAGTCCCGACGCGGCGGTGTTTGCAGGGGCGCGGCGCGTCCTCCAGCCCGCGCTCCAGCTTCTTGCCGGCTTTTCCCGTTCCCTGTGCAACCGTTATTAAAGCTGGCAAGCCATCAGGAGAAATAAAGATTTATCGTGGTGTAATTTCCCAGGAGGGACAGGGATTAATGCCGAGGAGAGGAGAACCAGCATTCGTTTTCTGTTTGGGGAGCGGAGGAGCTTCCGGCCCCCCGGCCCCTCTGCTCCTGCCGGGAGCCGGCAGCGGTCCTGCCGGGGGGCACGGCCTCGGGGCTCCTTCCCCACCCGCCGGCCCTGCTGCCACCCCGAGACCTGCGCCGCGCCGGAGCACGGCCGCGGGGGAGGCTGGCAGCGGGAGGCAGCTGCCCGCGCGGGGCAGGCCTCGCGGCCACCCGGCCTCGCGCGCGGTTGGGAGGCACGTGGCGCGGCCGGCACCTGCCCGGGCACGGGCGGGGGGAGTGCCGCGGCGGTGCTCACCCGGCCCCGACGGCTGGAGCAAGGGGAGAAGGGGACAAAAGCGGCAGAGGAGTTGGATAGTAGGGCCACGTATTCACTTTTCCAGAGAAAAAGCTGATCCGTGGACTAAGGAAACCACCGCCGCGCACGGACTGAGGCCAAAGGCCTCTCGGGAAAGATCCCGATTTCGGCATTGCTGTTCGTGGACGCGCTTCGCGGGAGGAGGGAACAATCGTAACACATATTTCAATTTTGGCCGCAAAACTTTCTTTGTTACCATTTCAGTTAAAATTGCTCTTTGAAGCAGTTTGTCTTCAGGCTCAGCCACACAAACCTTTGCCTTCGTCAATGTGGAAAACTTGAAAAATAGAAATGGCCCGATTTTATCCAGCCCTGGTTTCTTCCTCTCGGCACCCTGCGAGGCTTCCATCGCCTTCTACCTTCGCCCAGCGTGGCTGCGCGGGCTCGCCGCCACTCCCGGGGAGGCTGGCCGCGCCGCAGTGTGAACCTCGATACGCGCGACGCGAAGCCAGCTGGCCGGCTGCCGCGGCGTTGGCCCGGTCGATCTTCTTTGCCGAGTGGCAGGAAGAAGGAACGTGGGGAAGGAGCCCGGTAATTTCCGCGTCTACGCGTCCCATTCTGTCTCAGGAATGCGGACACCAGCGGCTGCCACCTGTCCTTCAAAACCGCTCGCAATGTCATCTTTTTAATGAAAATTAAGTGCTTTGGTTGCACGAAATAGAAGCTGTGCGGACACGTCTAATTGCAGCACTGGGAGATGGCAACCTCATCTGAAAGGCAGCAAGTCCCGGGAGGATTCGGCACGGACTCTTCAAAAACAACAGACGCCGTGGACTTAGAAGGACTAAAAATATTTTTCTTGCATCTGTGCGAGCCGTTTCATTTCCTCTCCATTTTCTCTAATTTTCTTTGTCTTCAGCCTGAACTGATTTGATGCATCCTAATTACGGGCACATCTGCCCGCTCCCGCGGTGTCCCGGCTGACCCGCGCCGGCGTCAGGGCCGGGGGAGGAGGGAGGGATGGGGCGAGGGTGCTTGCGCGGTGCTGCCGGAGCCCCTCTCCAGGGACCCGGGGACAGCCCTCGCGGCCGCGGGCGGCGAGCCCTGCGTGCCGCC
This sequence comes from Phaethon aethereus, assembly GCF_964289735.1. Lineage (NCBI taxonomy): Eukaryota > Metazoa > Chordata > Aves > Phaethontiformes > Phaethontidae > Phaethon > Phaethon aethereus. The sequence continues at coordinate 9,065,589 of NC_138597.1, read as the reverse complement.
CGGCCGCCCGTGGCGTCTCCCGTGCCGCCATCCTGGGTGAGAGGACGCCCGACCGTCGTTCCCGCTCGCGCAGTCGCTTTCCCAGGAGCTAACGGTGCGGCCGGGATCGCGCCCGTTGCGGCCGGTCCTCGGCTCCCTGCGGGTGGGACTGGGGCTGGCTTCTTTGGGTTAGCCATTGCTTAAGAAACGCCTGGGTAAATCCAGTGCTCGGAAGTCATTCATTCTGCTTCTAATATATGATATAGTGTTTTTCAGCCTGATTTTCAAGAAAATCCGTCCTCACATTGAGGCTAAAAGCAAATCCCCAGCAAGATGAGGTTAGCCTAGAAAAACCCAGCCCGTGAGCAATTACCCGTCGTTGCCGAGGCGTTTTGTCTCCTGGCATAAGGAAATCAAAATCCCCAACCAACGATTCAGGGGAAGAAGCGGCTCCGACACAAGAACAAAATGCGTGTTGTGTCCTTCCTTTAATCAAGCTAATGGTCATCATTTCACACGCTAATGTCTCCTCCGTGGTCCGTCAGCTCCGTGCAGCGGCAGCCGCCTTCAGTCCGGCACAGTTTGCCTAAGAGCCCCCGCTGCGCGCTGACCCTGAACCTCGCAAGTGAGCTGCACCGCCGGCCGCTTCGTCCGCGGCAAAGCCGTCCTCTGGCATCGCGTAGGGCAGGGGAATAATTTCGAGGCTTTGGGTGAAAAACCCCAAGAGCGGAACGGCTTGTGCCCTCTTCATTGGGTTCCCCAGGAGGGCTCGGCAGCGCGGGGGAGGCTGCGGGGCACTGGGGTGCCTGGGGGGCCTTGAGCGCCTGGGGGTGCCGCCGGCTGTGCCGCTGGCAGCCCAGGGCCACTGGCCCTGCCAGGCCGCGTCCGCCAAGACGCGTTGCCATTTTCATTGCCGTCTGGTGGCAATCGCCCACAGCTGCTCTTCATCCTCCATTTTCTCATACCATCGACCAGAACCGATAATAAAATCACCCGAGCCAAATATTCAGCGTTTTTCCCCACAATCTTTGTGTGACGCTGCTCGAGGGACGGTGCCGGGGGTGCCCGCAACGGAAGGTGCTGACCAAAGGCAAAGCGAAGAGGCGGTCGGTAACAAAAAGGATGCTCCAGTGCTCTGGATTTGTTTCCAAGAGCCCGGTTCTGCCTTCACCGGAGTGGAGAGGCATCCGCCCTCCCGTGCATCCCCGGAACGCAGCCGTAACCGGCAGCAGGCTCCGTTTTCCCCCGTACTACCCAGGCAACGAGCAAACGGTGCAGCAGAGCGCGGCGCGGCTGCACATCGCGCTGTGAAAGCCGCGGGAAGCCTGGGCCGTCAGGGCGCTCAGGCCGGGTCCTCGCTGGCTTTCCGCTTCCATTCCTGTTGAAAACACGCGGTTTTTGTTGCACCCCCGGCTGCTCCCCGGCCGCCTGCAGCCCCAGCCCCCAGCAGCATCCTCGCTCCCGCAGCCGCCGGCTGGAGTGTCCTCCCGGGCAGCCCCTCCGGCAGGACCCGCGTCTCCGCGGTGGGATGAGGGGCCGCACGCCGCTCCGTGCCGGGATGCCCAAGCTCGGCAGGGGTGGGTGGATGCGGCACCCTCGCTCGCAGTCTCCGGGGGCTGCCAGAAAAGGGGCCGCCGGGGGAAGCCGGGCCGGAGAGGTAAGAGAGCTTATTCCAGCTCGTTCCTGGGCAGATACGGCACCACGGGTGAGCCTGGCCCCCCGAACCCATCGCAGCGAGCCACAGAGCGTCGGCCTCTTCCAAATGGACCGGTGCGGCGTGGCTGCTGGGTGCACGCCAAGGGCTGGGCGATTCCTGCCGTGCGCCAGCGGAGCCGGCCGCCCCGTGGGGTCTCCTGCCGGAGGCGCTGGGAGCCGGGGACCACTCGGACTCATGCTTTTTGTGAAATACGGCCCTGGCATCGCCCGCAACCTTCGCGGAAAGGCTGGGAGGGAGCTCAGTGAGGGTGGCCTGACAACCGGGAACTGGGATGCGCTGTCGGCAGGGAAGGTGGAGCTCTCTCCCGGGAAGCGGCGGCTCGCCCATGGCTTTGAGGGCTGGCGAGGAGAGGGAGCGGCGGTGCGCGGGCCGCAAGGTCGTGGTCCTGCGGCAGCAACGCTCTGCCGGGGCTCGTCCCGACCGGGAGGTGATGGTGCCGGGGGCAGGCGGACCCGCCCGGGGGAGCGGCGTCAGCCTTTGGGGACGAGCACCGGCGTCCCTGATGCCTTCCTTGGTGGGGGAGGACTGAGCTCTGTAGGAGCCCACCCTTCCCTCCGAGGGGCGGGCAGGGATGGGCAAGCGCCAAGGGGGGAAGAGCACGTAGAAAATGTCTTCTGCCTGGGGCTTCACCTGCGCGCCTCTAATTTACTCGTACAATTAACTGGGACCGTAAATCTGCAGGTACAGGAGTAAAGACGGTTGTTAAAGTCTTCCCTGATGTTGTCACGAGCGCCGGCAGCCCCTCCCTGGGACCCGCGGGACCCGCTGCCGGCGCAGCTTGCAGGAGCCGCCTGCGCGGTGCTGCTGGGGCTGGGATCAACCCCCCTCCGGGGGAAAAGGGCTCGGGCAGCGGCTTCGCCTCCCCGCCTGCCACAGGAGCCCGAAAAAGCGCAACCCACAGCATCCCCGAAGCGCCCGCGGGCTGAGCCGGAGGCACAAACGAGGCGCCCGTCCTTCCGCCGCCCGTAACCGCGCGCGCTCGGCTCGGGCCAGGACGCGGCTTGGTGCTTTGGGGAAACTTCCTCGGGTTTTTAATTATCGCAAGCGATTAAGACTTTAATTCCGCCAGGCTGCAGCTGGCGCGGCTGGCGCAGCTCCAGCAGCCCAGCCGTCCCCACCGAAGGCTGCGCTGGGACGCTGGGCCCGGATGAGGAGCCCCGGGAGAGGGGCCGGTCGCCGACGGCGCGGCCGAGGAGGCAGGCGCGGTGTGCCGCGACGCTCTCGAGAGCCGGTGGCCGGCGGCGGGGGAGCCGGGGCGCGTGCAGGAGCACCACCCGCGCAACGCCCGTTGGGCGGTGAAATGTCGAGTATTTCATGGGAGGCAGGAGGACGAGGAGGGAGGACGAGAGCAGCGTTAAAAATAGATGAAGGTAACGAGGTGAGAGGGGAGGCTGGGGAAACGAGAGCCTGTGCGAGCAGGGGCGGATGAGACGCGGCGGCAGACGGCGGGGGGGAGCGTCCAGCCAGGCGAGGACGGACGGACGGACAAACTGCCGCAGCCCCCGGGGAACCCCCTCGGGGAGCGGGAGGCTCCGGACATCCCACAAAAAGAAAACAAAAGAAAGCACAATAAAGTAATCCGGGTCCCGCCGCAGCGGCTTTTCTCTTTTCGTGGCGGAAATTTCTTTCATAGCTGCTCAGGCACAAGCTGAGACAGTTGTTACAGGCGTGCACAGGGACGCATCTCTCCGTGGCTGCCTTCGGCGTTATCGCAAGTAAATATCACTATAAAAACTGGGAGAAGCACGAGCTTGGCCTCATCTGGCATCCCACAATGTAATTAGTTAGCGCACATCAGCTCGAGCCTGAAATACGGAATCCAGCAGTCGGAGGAGCTCACCCAACGGAACGGAAAATGAGAAAGCCTCACCCAATGAACGAGCTCTCTAAATATAACCGGTGCTGCAAAATTATGTCAGAGAATAATTCATACGCAGAAAAAGCTCTAAAACTTGGTGGGAGCATGAGCAGCTAAACAGAGCAAACCCCAAGGAACAATAAGGAAACGGCGCGAGCGCGACGAAGCGCGAGAGCAATACGGGAGCAATGGCAGAAAACGGTTGCCAGACAGTTCTTGTACGGCGTGCCGCGCCCGGGGCCGCAGCGCGCGCGAAGAAAGCCTTGGGAAGGGCTGGGGGCGAGGAAAGCCTTGGGAAGGGCTGGGACATGCCCCCTCGCCTCCGGCTCCCTCAGCACGGCAGAAGGATGCAGCTCTTTGGATTTGCTCGTGCCAAGCTGGACGCCGCGGAAGCGGCGCCGTTAGCTCTGTATGCTCAATATATACATATATATTTAGTCCTTTTGTTTCCCAGGGACGTTGCGTCAACGCGTCCCGGGTGGTAGCAACGCTTTGCCCGAGCAGCCCTTGGCCGCAGAGACCTCGTGATTAACCGGGCTCTGCAGCGGCTCTAGGGCCGGGGTACAGTCAGGAAAGCCGCCGGCGTTCAGGCACAGGGATCTGGGGGTTGCGCGGAGCAGCCGGCGCCCCGCGCCGGTGCCGGCGGCAGGAGCCTAACCTGCCTCTCCTCCCCAGGGCTCCTCTCGCCGGCAGCACAGCGGCAATTCGTCCCCACAGCTCCCTGCGCCGGCGTGGGCTTGTGCCGAGACCGGCACCCCCGGCACTTTGGGGTTATTTTGGACGCGCTCCTTAATTTAATTTGGTGCGATTGGATTTGATTAAAAGGTATCGATTGGGGGGGGAGGGGCTGAAGTTGTGGCCATTTGTCAGTAGCCGGGAGCCTGTGAAATCTCCTCGTTAATAAATCGGGGCCGGCGCTGCTCAGTGCGCAGCTACGACTGTTCAGAAACGCAGTCGGGCTCTTTCCCCTCCGGCACCCGGTGACGGATTAATTCCATTAAAAGTCACGGGCGTTTCCAGCGCGGCGCCGCTGCTGGGTCCGGAGGGAGAAGCCCCAGAGCCGGCGGGCGAGGAGCGGCCCCCGGGGTGGCCGAGGCCGTGGGTGACGCGCCCCGCGCTCGGACACAGGCGGGATGCCCGTGCAGGGCGTGGGGCAGCGATTTCGGAGGCTGTCACAGCCCAGCTTGGGGGATGAGCAGGAAAGCTCCGGGAAAGCCCGAAGCGCCTTTCTCCTCCTCTCGGGCAGCTCGGACACCCTGCCTCCAGAAACGGCTCCGATGGGAGATGCTGCCGCATCCTCCGTAGGATGCTCCGGTCTCTCCCAAAAGACGCTGCCGCGTCCTCCGTAAGACGCTCCCCGCGCGCGGGGCTGGAGCCCCGGCAGATGTGGACGCGACTGCTGCTCCGCTCGAAGCGCGCTGTCCGCGGGCAGCTTCTGCAGCGGCTGTGGCATACGGAGAAATTACAGAGCAAGCGTTACGAGCTCTTTAGCGGCATCTTGACGCGACTGGAAGGGAGAACGGGGGCTGAAACGAGTAGACGTAAGACTTCTGATGCATTCGTATTATTTTTCCGCACGCTATCATAGCTCCCAGAATGGGGATGTCAAATGGCTTCCCCCGAGCATTTTGTACGTCTTTTAAAAATGAAATGGGCTGTGCCGGTGCCTTCAGATGTCTAATGGGTGACGCGAGCGTGGAAGTGCCACTTCGTGCTTTGAGATGTCGCTACAGTAAATCAATCCCATTTCTGCCGCTTATGAGCGGCACGTATTTTTTTTCAGGGCCGCCTCAGCGCGGAGGGACTGAGGGAGGACGGGAGCCGGGGGCCGCCGGCAGGGCCGAGCGCGGCCGGGTCGGCCCTGCGTTGCGGCTCGGCTGGCTCGCGTCCCGCAGAGGACGCGCAAGGGGGGCGGCGGCTGCGAGCCCCCGGCTTCCGCCTGCGCCCCGTGGCACCCCGGGGGCCGGGCAGACGTCCCCGCACCGTCACCTCCTGCCTCGGGCGGGCTTTGGCACCAGCCAGGAGGAGCTTTAAGCCCTACGAAACAGCTTAGCTGGAGCCAGGGGAAGCCGGACAGGTTGGCGCAGCGTTAAAAATCATGTACGACAGCAAAACGGGAGGAAAAAAGAGACAGCCCTCTTGCAAAAAGTCATCTCCGAAAGGCACGGAAGGGAACAGGGATAACGGGTCTGCTGCGTCGCGCAACGCACGCCGTTGGGTTGGGGGAGAAAAGCCCTCCGTGCTTGGGGCTTAAAGGCGGTCGGGAGCGCCGAGAAACGCCAAGACCTCGACGCAGCGCGAGGTGAGCGGTGCAAAGGCGGCACACGTAGGGTCCAGCCGCGTTACCTGCGGGTGCGGGAGCTGAGGGACCCCCGAGGTCCCGGGGACCGTATCGGGGGTCCGCAGAGACGGGGGAGGCCCTTCTCGAAGGTGATGCTGCCCGAAGGGCGCGCAGAGGAGGGCTCCTCGCTCAGGAAGGCTCCTGCGGCGGAGGCCGACGGTGCGGGTCGTTGGTCCGGAGCAGGAGCGAGGGACGGCGCCGCCGAGGGCGGCGTGAGGCTCCCTCGTCTCCTTAACTCCTAAACGCCTGCGCCCGGCGCTGATCCGCGGCGGCTTACGTGTCTCGGTGACTAATGCCGTCGTAATCAAAATGGACCATAATCGTTACGGCGGTAAAGTGATCCTTGCATTTTCCTATTTACTAATCTTCAGCTTCTCCGTGTGACCTTTGCTTTAAAATGTTTCAATATAAATAATGCACTTCTGTGAATATATTCTTCTGATTATTTCCCAAAGCTCTGGTTCTCCATGTGCGACGGTCCCTGAAGTGGTAATTTGTTCTCTTCCCTGGTAATTGCAATTTTAGAAATAGCTTTTTCAAATGCCCACAACCTGATATCTTTTTAGATGCTTATTTCCTTCATTTCACCCTGCCTGATAAAGTTGCTGCGGGGGGCTCCGCGGGTGCTCCCCCAGCGCAGACCGAGAGGCTCGTGCCACCCAGGAGCCTCCATCTTCCCGTCGGGCGCCTCCTGATCTATTCGGGCATCTCTTTGGAGTCCCCCCATAATTTCAGATTAACTCTTCCTGATTCCAGCTGCAACCGAGAGTTGGTTATTGCGGGGTGGGAAACGCAATAAACGGCTTTGGGCTCTGGGTGCCTGGGGGGGAAGCCCCCCGCCAGAAGGCAGCCCCCCGGCTCGGGCGCAGGAGCTCGTTACCCACAAACGAAGCGCTTGCAGCAACCAAGCAATCCGCTCGTCACAGAATCACAGAATCGTTAAGGTTGGAAAAGACCTTCAAGATCACCAAGTCCAGCCATCAACCCAACACCACCAAGCCCACTAAACCATGTCCCGAAGTGCCACGTCCACACATTTTTTTGGACACTTCCAGTGATGGTGACTCCACCACCTCCCTGGCCAGCCTGTGCCAATGCTTGACCACTCTCTCCGTAAAGAAACTTTTCCTAATATCCAGCCTAAACCTCCCCTGGTGCAACTTGAGGCCATTTCCTCTCGCCCTATCGCTAACGAATTCGTCGGCGCGGCTGCTCGGCCCCTGCCCACTCGCCGGCACGGTGGCTCATTCCGGCGATGCGGCAGCCCCCGGGCTCTAACCTTTTGTAGCCAGTTCAAAGAAATTGTTGGTGATTAATTTAAGCTGAAGGTTAAGAGCCAACATAAGCTAGAAAGTCGATGACTAATCTATTAAGCTCCCCAGTAACTTAATTTACATGTTTTTAATGATTACTTCCTACCTGGGCACTCTGAAAACTAATTGGACTTGAATCGTTAAGTGCATTCAGAGGTGGACTCAAATGAATAAGCGCCGCTCGTGTCTGCTTTTAGACGCACAAGCAAGTAGAACACGCGCGTCTCCGCTCCGAGCGAGCGCGACTCCAGGCGCGCCGGCGTGCAGCTCATCGCCGCGGGCGCCTCTAGTGCCCAGGGGACGGAGGGGCGGCCGGGAGGTGGGGGGACCCCCGGGCTCTAGCGAGCGGGTGGGAGCACGTCACACCTCTTTGCGTGCCGGCGGGAAAAGAGGTTGTCGCTCAGGTCGTAACGCCCCGCCATGCTTAAGGTGCCCAAAATCTGCGCGAGAGAAGCAGCCGAGACGCTTTCTGCTTCTGCACGCGCAAGGACAGCTCTCGCTCTGAGGAGGGGAGAGCGGCAGCAGCGGGGGAAATGTGGCTGGAATAAAAAGCACCTGCTTAAGAGATAACATGAAAGCCCTTTTAATATAATTTAATGGCAAAAGGCAAAACGAGGCTTCAAGATGCGGCGCCGGTTCTCTACTTAAGGCGAGGATGAGCACTTGTGTTGGATCAATCCACATGAGGATGAGCAGAGGGAAAAAAAATCAGCGTGGTATTTATTCCCCTAAAAAGTCCGGCGTCTCTGCTGGAGCTGCAGGAAGCAAAGTGAATTCTCTCGGCGTCAGGGCTGTCCTCGGCGCGGCACCGCGCTCGTCCGCCCATACGAGCGGCCGGCGCGAGAGCCAACTCCGCCACCGTACGCAGGCGCAGCGCCCGCGCCGTCGCCGCGCGCACCAGGAGTGCGACCAGCCGGCAGGTTACGGATGGCACAAGTTAATCATAACCAAATTGGGAATTTCCCCGTTTGCCATCAATTAAGAGCCGAGCAAACAGAACACAGTGCTTGCATGGGGGAAGATGGCTCCCCCAAAAGAACAGTTCTTTTAACGAGGCTCACAATAATAACACTCATTAATTTGTGCATGTCTGAACGTACAGGTTCGCAAATGAAGGGAATAGCTTTGCGTTGCGGTCGAGTCATCAGGCCGCGATGGCTTCCCTGCTCCTTCTAAGCCTCAGCTGGGTGACGGGGAATTTGTTTCACTGATAAAAAAAGGTTTCTCAGCATAAAAAGGGCCCAGGGCAGCGCCTGGCTGGGGCAGAGCGAAGGGCTCGGGGTCCTGCAGCCCTCACCGCTTCCTCCTCTGCCTCGCGGCTTCCTCCTCTGCCTCGCGGCTTCCTCCTCTGCCTCGCGGCTTCCTCCTCTGCCTCACCGCTTCCTCCTCTGCCTCGCCGCTTCCTCCTCTGCCTCGCGGCTTCCTCCTCTGCCTCGCCGCTTCCTCCTCTGCCTCGCCGCTTCCTCCTCTGCCTCGCCGCTTCCTCCTCTGCCTCGCCGCTTCCTCCTCTGCCTCGCGGCTTCCTCCTCTGCCTCGCCGCTTCCTCCTCTGCCTCGCGGCTTCCTCCTCTGCCTCACCGCTTCCTCCTCTGCCTCGCCGCTTCCTCCTCTGCCTCGCCGCTTCCTCCTCTGCCTCGCCGCTTCCTCCTCTGCCTTGCCACTTCCTCCTCTGCCTTGCCACTTCCTCCTCTGCCTTGCCACTTCCTCCTCTGCCTCACCGCTTCCTCCTCTGCCTCGCCGCTTCCTCCTCTGCCTCGCCACTTCCTCCTCTGCCTCGCCGCTTCCTCCTCTGCCTTGCCACTTCCTCCCTTTTTCTTTCCGCAGCAACGAGCTTTGCGGATCAGCCATGCACGGCGGGGAACTGGCCTTCTCCCCGGTTGCAGGAGCAGCTGCTCGTGCCCCTCAGCGCCATACGCGCGGTCCCGGCGCGCGTCACGGACGCCCGTCTCCGCGCCGGCCCGGGGAGCGGGAGGAAGCCGTGCTCGAGCCTGCCAGGCCCTCCTCCAACACAAACAACGGCGCGGGCGCAGGAAGCCCGGTTCCCTCGCCGCCCTTGGGGGACGGAGCGCTTCATCGTGGGCTTTTTCAGTAGCTGACAACACGGGAGCTGTACAGATGCTGTCTGCTCCCCCCAATGGCAAGGAAATTATGCACCTGGGCTAGCAGCCAGCTTACAGAGGATTTATGCTTTCCAAGGTCTTTCACTAACTCGACAACATATGGCTCTATCCGCAGAGCGTCTCCTCCTCCTCCTCCCCCGGGATGCCGGGGGCTCTCCCCATGCCCCTTGCCCCCGGCTCCTGGGCGCGCTGCTCAAGGGAAACAGGAAGGAAAAGGGATGCACAGCCCTTTGGGGTGGGCGGGATGTTAGCGAAATGACATGGACCGATTTTCTTGCTTAAATTTAAATAATTATTACATTAAAATTATTAAATTAAAATTCCTTTTTTCTTGCACAAACGCAAACCCGGAGCTTTCAAGTGGCATCACTGAGCCTCCAGGAAACTCAGGCTTTTTTTTTCCGGCACGGTGTGGAACAGCCACACCGCACAACGTGTTGCCACGGGGTAAGTTTTGAGTCCACGTAGTCCTCCGCGGAAACCCGCACCGAGGCCGGGCTTGTCACCACCTTGGGCTACGTCCCGCACCGACAGAACCGGTGAACCCGGAAGCAGCCGCGCCCCGAAGAAAAGCCCGCGCTTTCTTTGCGTCGTACCCGATTTCTATCCTCGCGGACGCCCAGCACGACGGTGCGCGCGGGTCCCTTCGGACCCGGCGGCTGCCCCTGCGCCTCTTCGGTCGACGTCTGCGTCCGAGCCCACGCTTGGAAAGCGGAATTACGGTTGATTTTTGTCTTAAGATTCAGGCTGCAGTTGATTTCTCTCAGGCAGAAGCTTTGCATCTGGTGAAATGCAGGGACCCTGCTGGAAAGGCGCTGCGGCTGGCTACGGCCCGGGAAAACCGCCCTCATTTTTAAAGCTTTTAGTAACTCCAAGAGAAAACCCGAACGCTGGGTTTCCGCAGGCGGAGGAGAGGCAGGGAGGGGGGGAGCGGCTTCGGCGAAGGCGGCCCCACCGGGGAAGGACCTTGCCGGCGCCTTTCCGCGCCTCGATACGCGTAGGAGGAAAGTCTGACGATGTTGATCTTCGACTGGTTGGAAAAACGTCACGCTGCTGCCCGGCTTTAGACGCGCCTCTTCCCTCCCCCGGCTGAAACGCAGCCGGCCCGCACCGGGCCAGACCCCTCCTTGCTCGCAGGCAAGCGCCGCGCCGGGGGCGAGCCCGGGTCTCCCAGCCGGCTGGTGGCACCCCCCAGGCCAGCACCCACCCCCGCCCCGGGGGCGTCGGGGGGCCGGGCGCGACGCTGCCCGAGGGCGGAGGTGCGGGAAGAGGCCACGTCCACGCGCCAGCAACGCGGGTGTTTGCTCAGCCGCGGCCCGCGGAGGAAGCCGGGGGGTCACCCCGGCTGCAGGAGCGCGCGGGGTCCCGTGGCGGGGAGCGCGTGAAATGCGCCGGGGGAAGGAATCCCACCCAGCTCCTGGAGCGGGGAGCTCGACTGCCCGGAGTTTTGCTCGCAAGGAGGCGGATGTGCGGCGAGTCAGCGCGGCAGGAGGGTGCCGAGATCCGAGGTGCACCGCTCTCTCCCCCGCCTCGGCAAGTCCCCCGCAGAACAAGCCCCTTCAGTTATGGGAGCAGAACACCAGCGGGCACCGCCCGAGTCCCGGCTCGGGATCATCCCGCATCCCGCCGCATCCCGCCGAGCCGCCAGCCAGCCTGGCGGTCCTCGCAGGATCTTTCACCCTCTCCAGACAACAGGCTTGGCTCTTTCCTTCACGTAGCCGCGCGTTTTCCAAGCTTTTCCGACGCCGCCTGTTCGGAGCGGCAGGCGGGAGCTCCGCCGGCGCATCCAGACCCGCTGGATGAGTTTGTTTACCCACGCGCCTTAACGCGCGGAGCGTGAGGCTACGATGGCGTCTGAGTAGCGTTGAGTGCTTTCAAGAAGATTACACCCGCCGAAGCAGTAATTAATGTTTGTTTTATTATGTTCTGGGGAATGATAGGCCAACAAGATAATTCAAATAAAGCCGAACATGTTCCGACGGAACGCTGCTTAAAGGCTGATTCATCGCAAACTGGCCTGTGCAAAGGGCTAATAATTAAGAGAAAAGGCAAAAGTAGGAGCCTACTGGCCATTTATCTGCCTTTTATGTAATTAAAATGATGGAAATTATGGCTTAATGAGTGGAAATTGGATGCACTCTTGAGAGTTTTGCGTATCCTGTTTTCCAGCCGAGCACTGTCTCCAGCCGCATCCCTCCAGCCGCGTCCCAGCCGCGGGGCACAGCCGGATCACAAAGGAACCCGGGCCCCTGGGGGTGAGAAAGCCGGCGGCGATGGTGCCGGCGGTGTTTCTGCTGCGGCGCTGCCCGCCGAACTCGCGCTCCCGAGGGGCTGCGCCTCCCGGGACCGGCTGGCGAGGGCTGGGCGCGGGGCTCCTCTCGCCAGACCTCAGCGGAGCAGTCCAGCGTGAGCGCCGCTTCCGGCCGTTAATTCTTTCCTCATGTGTCATTAAATTATATACAGTGAAATTACTGCGTCGCATTATAAGGTAAATAAGCCTCAGTGAAGGCAGAAGATCCAGCAGACCGAAAAACACCCAGTTTTATCCTGCAGCTGAGAGCTATGACGAGGGAAAGGCTGCTCTGCGGCACCGCTGGGTGCCGGGGCTGGACGGTGCCTGCAAAGCCCCAGTGCTGCCGCGCCGCAGCCCGAGGCGTCGCTGGCCGGTACGGCGCGGCGGGACTTGCCACCACTGTTCATTCCTTCCTCTCGTTTGCCGAATCTAAATTCCCCTAAATGGGGAGAGATAAATTCTCTCTGTAGCAGAGGAGCAGGATGAGCACGGCGCAGGACACCTGCTCTCCGTATCGGCTCTGCCGCGCATGGACCTTGCGTCGCGCAGGCGCTCGGCATCTCGGTTAAGCGACGGGAAGAAAACTGTCCTCCATCTGTTGAAATAAATCCCACCGCGTTTATTCCTCAGAGTAACCCTACAGGGGCGTAACGTATTATTAAGCCCAGGGAGGCAGAGCAGGGGAGCCGGGGTGCCGGCTGGGCACCAGCGCCGCCGGTCACCGGGGTCCCTCCTGCCGCACCGGCACGCCGGCGGTGCCGAGCAGGCCCGCGCACACTGGCTTCCCCCTCCGGCTCCTCGAGGGAGCGTCTTCCACAAGATGGAGCCTGCAGGCAGATGACGTGCCGGCGGGAGGATGCCGGACGGCCAGCGGCTGGCTGGCTGGCCGGCCGCCCCGACGCGCGGTGGTCTGTCCGTCCACCCATCTCCCAGGCGGTGCCTGGACAGGGATGGAGAGCGGCTGCCTTGACTTGTCTCGCTTCGCAGTGCAAGCCGGCTGGAGACCCGGCGCGGCCCTGTGTCACGCGTGTGCGTGTGTCTGAGCGTCTGCGTGCACACGCGTGTGCGCTCCAGCCCTTGGCATGGAGATGAGCACTCCCGGGAGGACATGACAGCCCCCAGTCCGGGGACGGCATCTCCAGGGAAGCCAGCAACAGACACGGATGACTTCTGCCGGCACTCGAGGGGCACGAAAAACTGCCCCATGGGGCTTTCTTTGGGCTTCGCGTCCCTCGCTCGGGATGCCTCGGCTGCCTCGGTTTCCCCTCTCGCACCGCGGGCTGTGGCTGACGGCAGGGACTCCCGTGACGCCGAGAGCCTTTCAGGGCGATGCCGAGGGCGGGACAGCCGGTGAAGCCGGCAGCTGGCCCCACGGAGCGGAGGCAGGGCTGCACGCTCGGGGGGCTCAGCACCCCCAAGGCTCCTAGCCTCCCCCCGGTCCGGGCAGCCCACCGGGACGCTCGGCCCCCCGGAGCACCCCGCTGCCGCCAGCCCCTGGGCTTCGGCGGAAGCCGAATTACCTCAGGAGGGGAACCGGCCTTTCCTACCACAAACGTCCCCAAACAAGCTCTGTGCCAAAACATGCACAAATGAGGCGAGGAAGACATGGATCAATAAAACCTCCGCGGACCGACGGAAAAAGCTCAAAATAAGGAGCCTCATTTGTTTGCGTCCTTTGCAGGTTGCCTTAAAGGCAGGATGGCAGGAGGAAAACACCAAGCATCTGATAAAAAAGAAGTAGCCGGAGGTAGAAAACCCACCTGGGCATCAGGCGGACGACGCAGCTCACCGGGCAGAAAGCCTCGGCAAACGTGGGATACGAGCCGCGGCTTCGGCCTTCAGCTCAGCTGGACGACGGCGGGGTGCCGGCGCGTGAGGCAGCGCCGGACGGGTGCGGCGGCGGCGGTGGCACGGGCCGGCAGCACAAAGCCGACATAAATGGGAAGAGGATTTGGAGAGCGAGAGGAGACAGACAAGCGCTGACGGGGAATACAGAACGCGGCGCACTTCTGCCAGCCTGCGGAAATCGGCGCGGGGGTGCTGGAGGTACGCGGAAGAACGCTTCGATACGGGACGCTCGCGGCGCCCGGGCTGGGGCAGCGGCGCCGGCCTGGCACGGGCGTGCTGGAGCGCGGCCGGGCCGCCGCGGCGCCGCGGGGTCATGCTGAAAGGCTTATCCTTCGTGTCCGAGCAAAGCCTTTGTCCTTTGCGGAAACCCTGGGAGGCAGCCGGCGCTCGCAGCTGCCCTCGCCCAGCCTTCCCGAGCGGAGATGCGGCCGTGACGGGACCGCGGGGACGGCCGTCTGCCTGCGGCGCGTCCCCTCTCTCCCGCCTCGACCGCGTTTGTCTCGCCCTCCCTCGCCTTGCCGCCGATGCGCACGCGGCTTTATCGAGCAAGCGCTTCCAGCGCGACGCTCACCCACGCGGGCACGAAGGGCGCTCGCGCGGCCGTGGTTAACGAGCGAGAAGAAGACCTTCCCTGCTGCCCTGTCGCCCTCGAGGTCGGCCCCACCACGCATGCTGCACTGAGCCACGTTTCAGGGATTACATTTTTTTTTAGTCTGCTTCGGATAGGTCGGTGCTGACGCCCCGCCGTGATCGCCGTCGCCAGGTTGGGCTGGGTTCGGGGAGAATTTTTAGCGGAACGATAGGTCAAATGTGACTTCCCCTCGCTCCAGACACAGGGTATTAGCTCCGGTGTTGGAGGCTTTCAGCCTTTTTGCAGAGGGTACAGCAAATCCGACAGCTGGGGAAGGCCTGAGGTTTGGGTTGGAAAGGGCCTTGGAAGCGCCGCGCAGGGCTCGCGCGCCCGCCCGGCCGTGGACCCTCACCCAGCCCGGCGCCAGCAACGCGCCTCGGCTGCGCGCCGGCGCGCAGGCGGAGGGCTGTCATCTCTGACTTCCTGACGTTTCCCCAATTGTCTCGTTGCTTGGGCGAGGCTTTGACCCCCGCGCAGCTCCTCACCCGCCTGACGGGCACGGGAAGGGCCGTGCTCTAGCAGCGGGCCGGGAGCCGGCGCGCTCGCGCCCAGCCTGCGGCATCGGCGGCCGCGTCGCCGTCCGTCGCCCAGCCTGAGCTCCCACAGCACGGCCCGGGGACGCTCCCGCGCTCGTTCCTGCTCCCAGCCCAACAACGTGCGGCCGCGCCGATTTTTTCCGTTGCTTTGACTTTTTCTCCTGAGCGCTGACAATACCACGGGAAAAGAGACGCCGGAAGAGAAAGGCTCTCTGACTCGGCAGCACATGACCAAGCCTGAGGAGACCTTCAGGGGAGGCAAAAAGGTGGGTTTTAGCGGCCGGTACGCATTGCAAGGCCGGCCGTGCCTCCCCGCGCCGCGGCGGGGGGTTAACTGCCGCGCTCTGCAGCAGGGTCCGTCCCACTAAACGATTACCGTTGGTGCCGCTCCGCCGGCCAGGGCTCGCTGCCGGCGCGGGGGGGCAGGTCCCAGCGCTGCCCCGTCCTCCTCCGGAGACCGACCCTACGCAGTGGCACGAGGTGACGTTGGGGCATGGCACCCGGGGGGGACCGCGGGAAAGCTCAGACCAGGCAATTAGTGTAAAACAGCTGATCGACGTGAAGGTGAGCGTCTCCCCTCGGTCTCGGTACAGTCCTCCCTGGCCCCGGGCGGCTCAGGCGGCTGCGCCGGGACGGAGCACACAGGCAGTGCAAACCTAGAAAAGAGAAAAAAAAAATCACCCCAAAAGAGAAAACCTCAGCCCTGCGTTCAGGAAGCAGCCGCCGAAGGGAGGTAGGAGCTTCGTACACGAGACCCATCTCGCACCGTCTTAGGCAAAGAAAAACAAAGTGGTGAAAGAAAAAACCCGCCACGAGAATTTAAGCATGAATTCTCGCTGGTGGAGGCCAAGCAGAGGCCAATAAATAGAAATACGTCCGATAAACTGTGCAAGGTAAAGGTGGGAAATGAATCAGCTGCCCGCAGGAGCGCGTAGGACGAGGAACGGCTTTAGAAGTGCCAAAGCAGCAGCAAGACCGCGGGGAGCAACGAACCAGGTGCTCGGCACGGTTTTAGGGAAGGCTTTGCCTTCGGTCGTGGTGATGCTCTCGCCCGGAAGACGCAGGCTTCGCTTGCGGGGAAAACGCGGCGAGGGCGGTTCGGGGCTGGTTGCAGGAAGGAGCCCAAGACACCCGTGCAGGAGCCTTCGTCGGACGCTGGCCGCGGGCCTGTCCCTCCGGCCACGGGTGGCTTGTGCTTTCCTGTGCGTCGGGCTGAGTTTCCGGAGCCCCACGGCTGCCCCGCTGCCCGATCCGCCCGGACCCCGGCTCGGCTCGGCGGCCAGAGGGCGAGACCTTACCACAGCCAGCCCCGCGCTACAAGTAATACCGAGTCCTGCCGGTCATCTGCAGCCGGGAAGGCACCCAGCTTCAGCCATTCCGGTCTATGTAATTGAATTATTTAGGGGCCGGTGTGGCGTGATGAAATGGGCTTTCTTCCTATTTTTAGGTCTCCATCTACAGGGCTGGAAATTACAGCCATTAAAATGTTCTATTAGTAATGATATATAAAGGGGAAAAAACTGATCAGACTTTTCTAGTGCACATGGAGCATTAGGATATCATTAATTTTAATGATAGAGCCCAAAATTACAAAGCTATTAGAATCATACTTGAAGTTTCCGAAAAAAAGAGAATCATGCTAAATTATTGCTAATGAGTAAAAAAATATTTAAATCATATTTAACGGACCCGAAAATTATAGCCGATGGGGCCACGAGCTGATGATGGCTTCGGCTGCACCCGGTTCCCGGTGCTGACAAACAAAGTCGCACACAGAGAATCACAGAATCGTTGCGGTTGGAAAAGACCTTCATGAGCATCGCGTCCAGCCGTCCACCCGTCACCGCCACGCCTGCGGAACCGCGTCCCGAAGCGCCGCATCTGCGCGTTTTTCAAAGTCTCCGCGCCCGGAGGCGGTCCCGGGGGATTCGCAAGGAGCGTTTCTGGAGGGGAAGGGGGGAAGAGGCCGCGCTCCTTCAAGGGCTCCCTCAAGCCCTTCTGGGTTTCCTCGCGGTCGTGGAGACGGCCGGCGTCGTGCCGGCGCTTGAGGGCGCGCGCTCGCCTGAGACCTGGGCACGCCTCTCCCTTCCTTTCCAGGGCTAAAAGCGCCGCTTTTAGCTGCGGAGCAAACACCTGGCGCCGAAGGCAGCGGCAGGTAGTGCCCCGCGGAGCACTGCAGATCTTCACCTTCCTTCTCTTTTAAGAAATAAATGACTAAGGAGCAAAGTCCTTCGACGAAGCAGCCGGAGGAAGAGAAGAAACTCGAAAAGAGAAATCCCGAGACGGGAGGCGGCGGCCGCCTTTTGCGCTCCCCTGCCCCCGCGAGCCGGGCGAGGGACCGCACGCTGCCCGTGGCGTGCGCCGCGGTCCCGTATTTATCGCGACGCGCTTGCGATAGCTCAGTAGGCGTCCCCTGCCCCTGGAGCAGCGACGCGCTTCAGACGCGGGCCGAGGCTCTCCGGCGCAGGGCTGTGACCGCAGCCCAGTTTCCTGCCTCGCCCTTGAAAGCTCCGTGTAAAATCCCACGTTATCCAAACCCGCTACCAAGTTTGCGGTCTGCGTTCTGACTGCTTGCCCGCGCGCTGTGCGTCATTTTGCCGAGAGCACGCAGGGCTAGGAGGGAGAAAGCCGAACTAGCGCGGGCCAGAGCGGCAGGCGCGTTTCTAGCGGCGCTAACCCGAGGGTGCGATTTCTCTCCGTTACTAAACCCGCATATCGTCCGCGAGCGCGGTCCGGCCCTTGCCCAGCGCGCCACGAGGGCGAACGCGCTTTCCTGCCAAGCCTGCGGACGCAGGAGCGTCCGCTCCGTTTTCGGTATGAGCGTTTTCCTGGGGCTTTGCGCTCTCGCTGGGGCCTCGGCACCCGCAGGTGCTGGCACCGGCTCTGCTGGCGCTGGCCGCGGCTCCACTTGAGCCTCCAGCCTCGCGGCGCAGCCATATGCCTGCTTGGCACGCGAGGGGAGGAGCACGGGGGAGAAGCGGGAAGGGGAGACGTCTCTCCAAGGAAAAGGTCTGCCCGCCGCATCTCCCACGACTCCGGTTTGCTGGCTGCTGTCCCGCGAAACAGCACCCTCCGGTGCAGAACCTCCGAGCAGAACACCCAGACCAAATACATCGGCTCGTAGCGGTCTACGCAACATTAAAACGATTTTCCAGGTACCTGGCACTTGAGACGTTGCAATAAAAGGGTCAGAAACTTTTCGAATTCATTAGGCCGTCGCCTCAAAATCGCTGCTTCGTTAAGTACCGCGGAGACGGCTGATAACAGGCGGCGAAGCAGAGGGCCCGGAGATGGGACGCACACACAGCGCTGCTAAATGGCTTCTCCGTGGCTGCTGCAGAGCCGGCAAGGGGAAAACGCCATCCCACGGTCGAGCGAGCCTGGAGTTGAGGGCAAAAGCTCGGGAGCCGCCTTGGCCAGAGGAACACGTCGCGGCTTCCGCCTCGCCCGCAGCAACGGGACCTTCGCGAGAGGGGCTGCAAGAGAGCACGCCGGCAACTGGCAGCACGGAGGGAACAAAAAGCCGCTGTGTCCCTCCTTGGCGCGGCTGCCGGCCCCGCTGCCCGGGGGTCCCCAGCGCCCGGGGGACCCCGGCGCCCGGGAGTCCCCGCACACCTGCCCCCGGCAGTGCGGGAGAGGGCAGCGGGGGGTCCACGCTGCCCGTCCTCCCTCCCATGGACTTAAATAACGCTACGGGTCGATCCGACCTCCTCAGCACGTGGGGAGGAGCAACGGCCTCGGGTTCTGCACCCCCAGAGAGTTTCCGCTTAACTCAGCTCGGTCAGCTCCGGCTGCAGATCTGGGACACGCCATACGTAACGGCGCCGACCCGCCGACCCCCTCCCGGTGGGCGAGCGGGAGGATGGTTTTCTCTGAGCAGGGTAACAGAGTCAGCAGTTCCGCTTGGCCGAGCACGTGGTCGTTACGCCGTCCCCGCGCAGCGGCGAGCAGAACACCCCGGTGCCAGAAGATGTATAAATGCTGCCGGCGGAACAGTCTATTTGCTAAATGGAAGCTTGCTATTTAAAAAGAAAGCACTTCAACGCTTTGGAAAAGACGAAGGTCCCCAAAGCTGAGTTTCTGAGTGCTCGTTTTGCAGCTTCCGAAACAGCCAAGGTCATCACCGAGCAGCGCGGGCTCCCGGTGGCACCGCTCCAAGCGCTGAGTGTGTGCGTAACTTCGAGCCGACCCACAGTCCCGGCGTAGTTGGAGGCATCACTCACGTGCTAAAAGTCCAGGGTGTGCTTAACCGAGCTTTTAAAATGATTTTTATTTGATTTTTGTAACACCAAGACCGGCCCCTGATCCGTTCCCAGACTCAGCCTGACCCCACGGGGCAGCTATGGCCGGGGGTCCTGCTGTCTCCCAGTGTGCTGGGGGCTCTCCCTTGGGGTCACGGCTCCGCTGTCAGCGTTTGCCGTACTTGCGCTCATTTCACAACGCCGAAAGTGCTTTTTGGTTTTTGGAAAGCAGAGGCTGAGACAAACGCCCCTCGCTCAAGCCCGTCCTTCATGAGACGCTTCCCTCGCTGCTTTGTCCCCAGTTTTTCACTCATTTCCCACGGCCGACGCTCTCGCTGTCTGCGCTTGTCCCTCTGAGTCGAATCGCCTCTCCCCGGAACCCTTCCCCGCGGTGCTGCGCGACCTCCCGGCAGCGCCGGCATCCTCGGTGTCCTTGTCAGGGAAAGAAAACGTCAGCCTCCTGCTCTTGCCCACGCCTCTGCTGAAATTCAGGCTGGAGCCGATTTCCGCGGGAAGCTCCGCTGCCGCCTCCTTCCCGGCCTCTCCTCGAAGCTGCGGGACGGCGCCTGAGCGGTGGCAGCCGAGCGCACTGCTCGCGTCCCGGTCCGCTCCGGTTTGCCGGGTGGGAGCCAGCGCGCTCCATGGTACCCACAGATTCGGGCTGAGCGTCACCAAATCTATTTGCTTGATCAGATTTACGTAGCAATTCCAGGACAAAGTGAATAATGAAAACGACTCATGAATATTTCATTTTTATAAATCACATAATTCATATCTATTCACAAATATTTGCTTTGCCTTATAAACCGGGTGAATAATTTACAGAAATATGTAGCAAATATGTTAAAGAAAATATGAAACTCACCGACTACATTAATCAACAAATATTATTCAACTTATATTGGTTTAGCTTGCTGACAGATAAATTCTCTGGTTATGAGAGGAGCTGGAGGAGCAGGTGATATTTCCCGTATTAAGCCACAAGGAGATGAAGCTGGTTTCCTCCCACGACAGTTATTTTCACGCTTGCCTGCTTGGTCTCGGCCACGGCGGCCCGCGCAGGAGACCGGGAGCCCCTTCCCGCTCCGCAGCCGCGCTTTGGGGAGACCCAAGGGCTTCTGGCACCAGGGCCGGAGCTGCGCGTCTGCTCAGCCGGGGCGGCGAAGCCCCTGCCCTGGGCAGGCGTCCCGCCAAGAACCTGCTTTCTGTACCCCCGTCTCCTCGCCGACGGCTGCAAAGCCCTCGTTGCCGGCTGGGGGGGAGTAGCGGAACGCCACTTTTTGCATCTCCGTTTTCCGCCCCGTCCCCAGGTCCCTGCCGCAGCACTGTGCCTGGGCGGTGGCACGCGTCCACCGGCCTTCCTTGGCCGGCGGCTCTGACACTAAGCAGCAAATAAACCGTTAAGTTTTCTAATTTTCCACTACTTCTCGCACTCATTTAGCTTTTTTTAAAGATCAGCTGCTTAAGCAGAGTATTAAGCGGCTGCATTAATCCCCCTGTACTTGGACGATAAGCTCGGGTGTTGGGTCCGAGGAGCCTCTCCTGGGGATGGAAGCACCTCACATCCACGCCGGAGATGCTGCCGAGCGGGACAGCCTCTGCCAGCCGCGAGGCGGGGAGCGTAGGTCTGAAGGGACCTGGTCAGCTCCCACCTTTGCCCCCCAAATACCGAAGCACGGAGCCCGTGCCTGCAGACGCGCGAGTGAAGTTGCGGAGAAGCCTGGCTGAGGGAGCTGCGGCGGGCGAAGATGCGGCAGCGATGGCGGGGGAGGTGTCGAGAGCCGCCTCTGCCGCGTTGAAGGCGGCGACTGTCGCTCCGACGGGGAGCTGAAACGCCCGCGGCGCTCGGTGGCCGTCCAACGCGGGAAAACCGGGCATTCCCCGTGGGAGAGCGGGATGAGCAGAGCAGGCGTCGGATCTGCTGCTGCCTCCTGCACGAGGCGAGGAGGGGACGGGGCATCTTTGTGGCGCCGGCGCTAAGCACAGCGGCTTAGAGACCTCCCCAGCCCAGGAACCGGGCGCGGATGTCGGGGTTTGAGGCGGATCCCCGAGGAGGGGGCCGGAGCCGACGCAGACCCCGCCGTTCCCGTGGGCTGGGTTCCGCGAGCCAAGGCGAGCGAAAGCCAACGTCCCCCTTTAGTGTTCCTGCCGCTCGCAGCGCGTCTCCCGAGCTATTCATCTCGAGCGTTTGTAAACCTCTTACGAGGGGAACACGATTTCATCGTCACAGGTAAGAGATGAGACAGATCAACTCCTCCCCGCGAAACGGGCCGAGGACAAACTCCTTTCCAAATGGCCACGTAAAGGCTTTTTCTTCCCTCAGTTTATGGAGCCGTGGGTCCTGGCACCGACTCCGCTGGTCGCGTCCTCATTAAGAGAGCAAGAGGCTCGTGGGCTAAGGGTTATGGTGGCCCGCGGGGCAGCTGGGGGACCTGATGTTTGGGAATCTTTTGGGGGAGATGGGCTGAGTCCCCCCCGCTTTGAGACCGCCGGCTGCAGAGCGGCTTTCTCCCTCGCCTCCTCTCCGGAGCGTTTCCGGCGTGGAGCCGTGGGGAGCGTCACCGCACGACGTGGCACGCTGCACTAGGCTGTAAGAAGAGCGCTGTCAAAATATTTAGCGGCCAAGTGAAACTGAGAGCACTACCTCGGGAATTCTGCACGAGGGCTCTCAAAACACCCCCAACACCTGCGACAGGCGCTGGCGCAGAGGCGGGCAGCGCCGTTCCCCTGCGCGTGCCTGGCCGCGACGCACCAGGCAGCCGCTCTCCCGGGATGCTCAGCCCAGTTGACGAACCACAGCCGTTTCGCCGGGTCAGGCCGACGGCAAAGCAGCCTACGCACAAACCTGCGTGGAAGGCGACAGGTTTCGTTGGACGGGAAACCTCCGGCTTCTCCCGGCACCGTCGGCAAAGGGCGTCGCCGACAACCACTGCAGCAGCCGGCAGAACGGGCGACGCGGGTGCGAAGGGCAGAAAGCGGAGCCGGGCCGGAAAGACTGGGAAAACGGCAGGGCCGCCGCCGAGAGGACCGCCGGCACGGGAGGAGGACGGGGCCCGAGTCATGGCGAGGCGCCGCGCGCTCCCCAGCCCTCACACGGCGGCTCTGCGCCGGAGCGCCCTGAATTATTTATAGCCTGTTATCATCCTCTCACTATTATTAGTGTAACCGTCGGTTTCTGTAAAGCGTATGAAAGAAGCTGTAAAATATCAAGCGTCTCCTCACTTCGCGCGGGAGCCGATTATTTTCCTGCCTGATTTACCACGCTGCGTCTCCACCACTTAACCCTTTGCAGCCGGCGGCGGAGCGCGAGCACTTTGGCGCGCTCAGCCCTCGGTCGCGCCCCCGGGCGAAGCCTCGGCTCCCCGGCCCCCGGCGAAAGGCGGCGTGGGGTCCGAGCGGCGGCCGCGGGCGCCACAGGAGAGGAGAGGAGCGCGCCGGGCTGTCGGCTCCCGTGCCGGAGCCTTTCCTCCTGGCGGGAGGAGCTCTTGACTGAAAGCGGTGGCTCTTCTCTGGATAAATACATCTTACCAAAAATGATTTATTCAGCGGTATAATGAATTCAGTGCCTTTTAAACGTGTCAGCGGGTAAAATACATCGGCCTTCCGCAGGCTTAAATGTCATCTGTAAAGAGCAGGCTTTCTCTTCCCTCCCCCGTACTCACAGGCCATCCTTTAATTTACTGCTTGATTTCGAGGGGCTCGGGGCAGCAGGGCTGGCGCAGACAACGAGAACAGCTTGGTTTCGAAACCGGAGATGCGTCCAAAGACGCCGAAAAATCACCCGGCGCAAGCTCGTGTTGATTGCAGGCAGCGAACCAAGATCACGACGCGCGTGCCCTGCGTCGGCGCTGCCTGCTCTGCACCCGCTGCCCTCGGTGACTTCGGTCCCGTCCCTCCCATCGCCGTGAAGGGGAGGGGGCAATCTGAAACCCGGGCTGCGCGAGCCTGCGCCAGCTTTATTAATAACAGGGAGTTACCTGGAGAGCTGACCAGGCGTCGCGGACGAGGCAGATTCGGTGAGTTTGCCAGAGAGCCCGAGGAGCGAGGAGGCAGCGGGGCCGGCGCTGAGGCCGCGGCTGCTGCGGGGAACACAGACGCACCTGCCTTCTGCCGGCGGGAGCAGCCGAAAAGCGAAGGGAAAGACCAACAACGGCGGAAAGAGAGAGAGGCAGAAAGGAGACCCAGGGAGAAAGCAAACAGGAACGCAAAATGCAGAGAAAACTGGAGAAAGGGCAGTGCAAACAGGACCGGTCGTTACCTGGAGCGCGCGCGTGGAGCTAATCGAGCGGAGGAGAGTCGTTACCTCTGGCGTGCCCCCGCGTTGTCGGCTGGGGCAATATTTCCCGCGCAGGCGCCGCTCCGACAGAGGCTTTTGTGTTTCCCACCTTCGAACACCATCTTCCTCCTTCCAACACTGTCTTCCTCCTTCTCTCCCTGCCAGGCTGACGCCGGCGTTTCTGCGAGGCTGATTTTTCTTCTGCCGGCCGCTCGGCTCGGCTCGCGTGGCCACCATCTCTCTGCCGAACCCCCCCGGCTTTTCGCGAGGGGCGCTGCCCTCAACCGCAGCCCGAAAACGAGGGGAAAACAGGGACAACCATTAAGGAAGGCAATAAAAAGAACGGTCTTTCTTTAAAATTGCTGAGCTTATTCGATTACTGCCCATCCTAATCAGAAATTTTGTCCCCCAAGAGCCGCTACGGCTGCGGCCGCGGGCCACGAGTCCGGCGCCGCGCCTCCCGCAGCAGAAGATGCTCGGACCGTATTTTCGGCCGTTTGCTCCCTGTTCCCGTCCGCTGCTGCCTCAGCGGGCTGTGAGGGGAACCAGCCATCCCGTGGCTAATCGCCCGAGCCGGCTGCCAGCCATGACCCCGCAGCTGTGGGCCATGGCGGGACTGCAAGCCGCTCCGCGCGCTGGAAAAGAGGAAAGGCAGTATTTCACGTAAAATTAGCGTTCCCAAAAATTTCCAGTCACGGCAGCGCTCTGAGCTTGACAAGCGAAAGAAACGGGAAAGCAGAGCAGCGGCAGCAGTTGGCTGGATGTTCATTAGTCGGCCTGACCGCAGGAATATATTAGCCCTGATTGCGCTCGCGGTGTTGGAACGAAGTCGGCAGCCGAGAGCCTGCCCGGCCGGGCGCAGGCTCGGGGCGGCAGAGCCGGACACGCCGGCTGCCCTGCCCCGCCTGGCATTCACCGTCCCCATATGCTAAGCCAATGCTGCCGGGCATCGTGCCCCCCGGGAAGCGCATCGGCAGCGCCGGACACCCGGCTGAGAAAGTGCCCTGCCGAAAGCAGCAGCTGGCACGCAGTAAAAAATGAGAGGGGGGAAAAAAAAGGGGTTTTTTTCAGATTATTGAACCAACTGTAATAAAAACTTCACGCTTAATATGCACGACCCGCTCCGTGCAGTCCACTCTAATAAATCGGTGGAACATCTTGCACAGCTAAATCATCAGGGGGTGGATGAAACACTAGGGGCCAGTTGCAAATGCAAGGGGAAAAAAAAAAATTAAATGAGGCACATAAAATATGAACCAATTTTCTCATCTTGGCTAATAGATTTTAAATGGGAAATCTGATCACGGCCAAGCACCGAGAATATGAAAAATCGGGGCGGTGCTGAGGCCCTACCCGGGTCCGCAGGGGAAGGGCGAAGCGTGGTGAACGCTCCCAGGAACGCGATCGAGGGCACGAGCCTCTGTTAGCTGTTGCGTTAAAAATCTGCCGCCGAGCACCACGCTTGCTAGAGCTCTCGTTTAAAGGTGTGCTGTAGCTTGCTGCTTCCTAATTACCTTCTATGTTCTGCATAATTTTTGTTTTTCATTTCAGATGGGAAAACACCATAAACGCGCTAATTAATTACTTTTTAACCCCGGCGTGCCAGCTGAAGCGTGCGCGTCACCACGCAACCTCTCCTCCTCGTGGCGCGCCGCGGGAAGGCGTCCTCCAGGCCGAGGGCGGTGGCATTTGCG
The DNA here is from genome assembly GCF_964289735.1 of Phaethon aethereus. Lineage (NCBI taxonomy): Eukaryota > Metazoa > Chordata > Aves > Phaethontiformes > Phaethontidae > Phaethon > Phaethon aethereus. The sequence goes on along the minus strand of NC_138597.1, from coordinate 9,040,743 downwards.
GCGGATTTCATCCAAAACGAGGGAAGGGGAGAGCACGGAGCCAGCTTGCCTTGTCGCCGGCCGCGGCAGCGGCTGCTGGCCAAATCCAGCCCCTGGCCGTGCCATGGCCGGCCACGGCGGAGGCTGCCCGGGAGCAGAAACCGCGGCGGCAGTGACGTTAACCGGTGATTGATGGACTTCATGTTTCAAAAGCCCGCGAGCTGCCAGAGAGAAAACATTTAGAGACTCTAAAGCATCGGGAGTGCGCGGAGGGGGAGGTAAAAATAATAAAATAAGCAGGCAAAAAGAACGAGGAAGGAGACGGCGCTGACAAAACGCCCGCCGGCTCCCTGGCTGGCCCCAGGGCTGGCTCCCAAACCCACCGTCCCGGGTGTCCTTCCGGAAGTTTCCGGAAACCGCTGCAGGTTTGCGCAGCCAGCCCTTCTCTCCCCACTCCTCTTCGTTTTCCTGCCGTCTCCTTTCTCGTCGAAAACGTCCGGCTCAGGTTTACTGAGCCGTCCCACCACCGCCCGCGTCCCGTGATCTGTCAGGCTAGAGGCAGCGCAACGGGATGAATCGAGGGGGAAAAAGCCGAAACGAAAAGCCCAGTGCGCCGGGCGGGCAAACGACTCGCTGCTTGGCACGCTGAGCTGGAAATGGTCTTTCCCTTTGCTTTTGGGAATCGTCCCCGTCTTCACCACCTCAAAAAGCAAACGGGCCACTACGCGCCGACACAGAGACGAAGAGAGGTTTCCCTTCCTTTCTGCTAGTTCCTGGTGAAAGCCTGGTAACGAGGAGGTGCAGCAGCTCGGCTCTGCGGGTCAGGAAGGACGCGTCTGCGCTGGCGATGAGGACGGGGTGCGTGGGCGCAGCCCGGCGCGGGGCTGCCTGGCGGCTGCCATCCCCGTCCCGCCGGGCACGGCACAGGTCCGGGGGGCACGCGCAGGCGACCCCCGCGAGGCGCCGGGCAGGGTGACGCGCGGATTTGGGTGGCAGAGCGGGGCCGGTTCAGGGCTCCCCTGAATGCGGTTGGGCTGAGTGCAGGCGCAGCTGCGTGCGGGACGCTACTGAACTGCGCGACAGAGATCAAGCGAGAGCGTATTTATACTAATGCATCATTAACAGCGCTCTTACTAATTTCACAAGTCCCGATCGTGTTTGCTGTGCTGTCCTCAGCGTGGTCGCGAGCCTCCGGACAAAGTGGGAGAGGGAGCTCCTGCTGCAGGGAGCCGATTTCAGGTGTTTAATACCAAAAGTTACCGCCGCCGCGTGCGCTGGAAGGTCTTTAAAAATAGCTCGAGGTCTGCGTGTGCGCAGACGACATCGCGAGCGAGGGGGATGTCCTACGTTTCGCTTAATCCCTCGGACCGGCGACAAAAGCCCCGCTCCTCCTCCTGCTGGGTGAGCTCCCCGCTCCGTCTCGGAGAAGAACCTTGCCCGTAACGAAGCGCTTCACCCTCCCGCAGCCGCCGGCTCTCCCTGCCGTGGGGCTGTTCTCGGCTGTTGCAGCCACTTCCCTGGAGCGAGGCACCTCCCGGGGCGCAGGAGCCGGCCGGGCGTGGCACCGGGGCTGGGTTTGGCCGTGGTGGCGAGCAGGTCTCCGCAGGGAACCGTGCCGCGCCAGGCGGCAACCTCAGCGTGCCACCGCGTCGGCCGCGCTGCTGCGCAAAGCCATGGGGGGCGAGGGCACGAGGAGCGGGGCTTTGCTGACGCTGTCCGGCCGAAAGCCTTACTCTCCGAGGAAAAAGAACTTGTTTGAACCACTGGAGCAAATCCGCAATTTTATTTCACCTCGACCGGCCACCAAAGTGGTGGGCTTCAAAACCCTTTGAAGTCCGCCATGTCCAATCCCTTAGTGCTCGCTGTAAATCTGGTATAATCTCCGCAAGCACGTTCCGCGCCCTACAAGTAGAGCGGTGCCAACTTGCTCTAATAAATCCCGCGTCAGGGCAGCTATCGCTGCGTATCTCCACGCAGCGTTTCCTGGCAGAAATACTTAAACGATAGCAGTCCCTACTTGGTGCAGTCACTTCTGTTTCGGAGGACTACGCTCTAACGTGTCGCAGATTTAGGCTTGGATTTGCAGTGTGCTTGCTTTCCCGTGCTTTTCTGTTTCTAATAATCCCTGTGAGGCATTCAATGTCTCTATTTGGGTTCCTAACTTCATGCCGAAGCAAGAAAGCTATGCTCTTCTTCTACCCAAACTTGGGGGCAAATGCGGGAAGTTCTACCGAAAAGGAGCGTTGCTAAAAAAGCGATCCAGCATCGCTTCCCCGCGGACTAGAAACGACTCTAGAGACAGTGGGGATGGTCCACGGAGAAAGTGAGGAAGAACACGCGTGCACGAGGAGAGCTCTTCACGGAACAAGGTCTTCCACGGGCCAACATATGGCAGAGTCACTAAAAACCGGAGAGTTACCTCCTGCTACCTTGAACGCGAAGACGAGGTTTTACGAATCTCTCCCCTGCCATCAGTTTTTCAGGCGGCCGGCAAGGAAAAGGCTTGCGGCTCGGTGCTGGGGAGGAAAGGCAAGGCTGCCGTGGGCAAGGGAGTGCTGGCTGCAGAAGTGGCCCATCGTCGCAAGAGCCTTCACAAGGAAAGGCTTAAAGCCACGGAAAATGGCTCCGGGGCTCCAGAAGTACCCGCTAGGATCGGTATTTTACTTGCACACAGTCGCTCACTCGCTCGGCCGTAGCCAGGCGGTGTGGCTGCTGGCAGCGGCGGGCGATGCCCAAAGGCAAGGCAAGATGGGCACCCCTTGGGACGGACGCGTTCCCCGCAGGCAAGAGAAGCCAATCACGAGGCAAGAGTTCGCGGCTCCAACGCACGGCTCGGCGTGCGTCAGCCGCTCGCGCGCGGACGCCCTCCTCTCCACACTGGCTGCGCTGGCACTGAACAGCTCTGGCCGGCGCGGCTGCGGAGGGAGCCCGGGCCGCTCCCGTGGGATGCTCCGGGGGCTGCCTGGATCCGCCGCCCAGGGGCACGGCAGCCTGCCGCAGCGACGCCGGGCCCCCCTATAACCTGTGGGGCCGGCTGCCAGCCTGGGTCTTTACGGGAGGATTTACCCCGTGAGACGCTAACGGCTCGTCCCCTGTTTACCCGCCGCCTCCGTCGCGCAGCCCGCAGCGCCGCGACGGGGCCGGCGCAGGCCCTTGGCTGAGGTCGCTCGCCGCGAGCACGTACAAGCGTGAGAAGGAGCTGGGAAGGCTGTTAGTCCAAACGACAGCTTGTTTTCTCTCTCGCTGACAAACGAGTCGGTGCTCCAGAAGCAATTTAGTCTGGGAATAAACATCCAAGTACCTGCTGCTAAGGCGGAGGCACTGGACGCGCGGAGCAGGGGGAGGCTGCAGCCAGCGCGGCTCCCAGGCGCTCGGTTTTCACTTGACTTCCTCAGCTGGCAGCTCACAGCGGACTAAACGCTCTCCAAGAGGAGCAGCTATTTCCCACCCGTGCCAAGGACCCCGGCCAGGAAACGCTTTTTTCCTCCCCTGACGCTGCTCGTTAATTTTGTTTGTTTGTTTTCTGTTTTTTAAAGCCTGCGCTGCTTCCTCAATTAGGACGCGATTAAAAAAGGAAAAGAAGGAAAACTCGAGGTACAGAGAGCTCAACAGATCTCTCAAGCGGGCAGCGGTGACGGCCGAGACGCCCCAACCCCTTTTTAGCGGTGGCGCGGGCAGCCAGGCCGCCGCGCCCTCACCTCCCTCCTGCGTAACTCATTTAGTGTGCATCGCGCCGCGCCCGCGCGGATAAATCAACAATAAAAATGCACAGGGAACTCAAGTCAGATCGATTTATTTCAATATTTCTGACACCGTCGCCGCAGAAGCCGAGAGCCGGGGAACCAACAATGCAATTTCCTACCAGAGAAGTGGTGAGACGTCGGGCATAAATTATGCTTAAATGCCACATAGATAACGAGGCTGCACCTGCCAAGATTTATCTCCCCTTTTCTGGCGTTGAAAGCGCTCTGAGACAGCGATCTGGCGCGGGAGCTGCCATGGGCCAGCCCCCCCGATAGGACGGGGTGTTTCCCCCGCCGGCGCGGCGCGGCGCGGATGGAGCTGGGGCACCCGAACGCCAGAGCCGAGCGACGAGGAATCGCGTCTGCTGGGGCTCCCACCGCCAGGCGCTCCTTCGCGCGCTTCTAAAAAGCGGGCGCCCGGCCCCTCCGCGCGGCGATGGGGAGCTGCCAGCGGGCACGCGCCGCGTTTCACGCCGCCCGTTGCGCTCCCCTTCCCTTTGCGGCGCGGAGGCGCGGGCGGACCATCGGCCGGGTTTGACCGTTGGGCGCGTACCGGCTCCTTCTCGGCACGTCGTAACGTTTATGCGCAGAAGGAGACGAAGGGCGGGCTCCGAGCAGGGGCTGCGGTAACGAGCTGGTTGGACGTGATGATCTTAAAAGTCTTTTCCAACCTTCACGCTTCCGCGATTCTGTGACGCGAGATTGGCTGCTTTTCCAAAAATACCCTTCCTCTGTCCGAGACGCTCTATTTTTAGAGCTGCGAAGCATCGCGCTGACAGGCGGCGGGGTCAAAGCTTTCCTTTAAACTTCTGGGGTTCCTTTGCCCTTGTGCAAGGACCTCAGTTTTTCGGCCGGCCGCCAACAGTAACGGCATGCGGCACGGCCGGCAAGACCCGGCTCCCGGCTTCCTGCGGAGCACCGGTGCCTGGGAGCCAGGCAGGCAGGGCCAGCTCCGAGGCCCGGGTAATAGCTGGCTTGCGTCATTCATTTGAACGTAATAATTAATACCCGGTACTCCATCCCTCAGGCCAAGACAGCACTGGTGCTTCGGCGCCCGGTGGCTGCCAGCCGCTCGCGGGCAGACGCGGAGCCCCGGCGCAGGAAGGAAGGTTTCCGCCTGATCTCGTCCCTCATAGGGGTGAGGGACGTTCCAGTGGTAGCCGAGCACCGAAGGGGAGCCGGTGGAAAGCCCGCAGCTGGGCCTAACGCGCAGGCACGCGCTTGGAGATGCACGGAACGCTGCCGTGCGCTTGGGAGGGAAAGGCTGCACAGACGGCGAAGCGAGCGCAGAGCGTGTGAAATTAAAAATCTCGCGGTTCTATCACTAGGAGGGAGAGCCGTCATCTGCATGTTGAAACACCCCGTTTGCAGCGGCAATTTCCCTCTTTTTAACTTTTTTTGGTGTACACAGGTTCCAGGGTGAAGAATGGAACGAAACTCCCCAGCAGCAGGACGTATTCGAACACGCGACAGGGCTTCTTTTTTTTCCCCCCCTCTAAACCTACGCGTCTTCTGCGGGAAGTCTTTCCCCCAAGGCGTTGAAATAGCTGCTGCCGGCAGTTCTGCGAGCAGCTCGCGGGAGAACTTTTTCGCCGTGGAGGTTGGGGAGGAGGCGCCTGCCCGTGGCAATAAGCCCGCCAGGCTGCGGGCAGCTGCCTGCGGTGGGACCCTGCCCTGCCTGGCCGGGGCCGAGCGAGCCTCCGCAGCAGCTTTTAATCTTTCACATGCAAAGCGCTCCCACTCCGCTCGTCACATTCGTGAGGATCAATGAAGTAACGGGAACGCGCTTTTCCCGACTGACGTGGAGTCCCGTCTCCCCAGTAATGGTGACCGAGGCGGCCGCCCCGTCCCCCGGCATGCTAACGGCATTTCTGACTCTCTGCTAAGGTCCCTCGTGACTTTTCCGTTGCTCGGGTCACTGCCTGGCAGCTTTCCTGCTCGCCCAAATCAAACCACCACCGCTGCAGGCTTCCATCAGCGAGACCTTGCGTCGCTTCCTTTAGGAATAACGAATTGGCTTGTTCCTGAAAGCGGCACGACAACGGGTATGGAAATAAATTTTACCGTTCCCGTCGCCTCTGAAGCGACCGCAGAGTGCTTGCGATGCAGCAGGACCCGACCGAGACCGCCCGCACCTAACAGCGTGGAACGGTTGACGCCAATAGCACGGAACAGAGCTCGGGAATACCGAAAAAAGTGAGAAACCCTGTTCAGGAGAGGCTGGAAGCGGGTGCTGGCAGCCCGGCCGGCGGCGCTGGCTGCTGCGGCACAGTGGCGCTGCTCAAGGAACACACGTTCGCTACCGATGCAAATTGTTCGCTTGCATTAGAAAATGAAATTCTTTCTATTTATACATGTTTAATGAGAATTTCAAAAGCCTAAAATGCAGCTAATGCTTCCAGGCGGCGAGCAGGCGCTTGGAGCTGGAGACGAAGAGCTCTGCTGCGCCGCTGGGTCCCGGCCCCGCGGCCGGCCGCTCCACCGTCACCCCCCACGGCCCCGTGTCCAAAGGCCGTCGCTTAAGACGTGGAAAGCGTCTCGCTCCCTCGGCTCCCCGTGCCCGGCCACCCGCCGCGGCAAGTGGGTGGGACGGCCCGAGCTCCGAGACTGAAACTCGCTCATTAACAAGCTGTTAAATAATTGATAAGTTTATAGAGAATTGCTTCCGTGTACATAATCGTGCATTTTTCAGAAAACCATCATCAGTTTTCAGTTAGTTCCACTCGAGGAAACAAGGGCTCATGCTTTCATTCCAGCAGATGAATATTTACGACGTGCTCGCTCCGTCTGGGGCCGGGGAAAACCGGATTATTCGGCTTCCAAGCGTGCAAAAGGTGGGCGGCGGGGGAACCGCGCGCGCCTCGGCTGCCGGCGGCGCCCGGCGGCCGCTCCAGACCCGCCCCAGCTAACTGCTCCCTGCAGCGCCTGAAGGTTTGGCCAACTTTGGGCTGGCGAGGCCAAGAAAAAGAGAGAAACCTGCCGCACGCTCGCCATCGGGGCTGCGCTAGTCCCGGAGATGTTTTTTCTTTTGGCCCTTTTTTCCCTTTGCATCGGCAATAACTTTAGGTCAGAGAAACCATCGTTAAGATAATTAAATGAGCAATTTAGTTATTAACAGATCGCAACCTTTTCGACGAGAGCTACTGGGCTTCCCCTGCTTCGAACGCAAACTCCTCGTGCGCAAGAAGTAAAAAAATCATCTCCTTGCGTGGCAGTGTGGGAAGCAGCTCGTTGCAGGCACCCTCGTGGCATTTGGGACCCACGCCCGGCTTCGAGCGCTCGCCCGCCGAAGGCCAGAACCACCCGTTGCAGCGCTTGGCGCTCGGCTTTCGTCCGCAGGCTCGGGACGCATGGCAGACAAACCCGGCCGTCCCTACGCCACTGGGCAACAGGAAAAAACGGCGTTTGATTTACTCCAAAGCAGCCTGAAAAGGCTTGCGGCACCTTGCCGTGCCTTGCCGCAGCGCGTGGCGGGGAGCTCCTGTTGGAGGGGGAAACGTCTCCTCGGCCTTGGCGCGTCAGCGAGACCAGCGGCGTGCCGGCTGGAAGGGGGATGCTGGGAGTGTGGCCTTACGCTCCGGCACCGGTACGGCTTGTGGGTCGCTCCCGGGACGCGCAGGCACCCTCGCCCAGCGCCGCTTCCTGGGGCAGCCGTGCCGGCAGAGCCGCGGCACTGATTGGCTTCATTGCGGCACAGAATTACTGCGATTCGTAGCGTAGGTGCCGGCAGGGATGGCGCTGTCGCTCTGACTCATCGCCGGCTCGCGGCAAAGGGCCCGTGCCCTCCGACAGCGGGATCTCCGTGTGGAAGGGCTGTGGCCCAGCTGCGTTCAAACCCACGCTGGCGAATGCACATGATGCCGCAAACGGGAATGCGGCAGCCCTCCTGGCGGCTCTGCGCTGGCTGTCCCGGGCGACAGCGAACGCCACCAGCCACAGAGAGAGGGAGAACCGAGAGCACGGCACCGGCTCAGCCGCCGCCGCATCCCCGCAGGCCGGAGCCGCAGGCGCTCGGCGTCGCGGTCCTCGCCTGCGCCAGCCAGCACGTCAAACCACCCTGCGTCCTACACACTACTCGGGAGGCACTGCGGCCAAACCCTGAAATCATCTTTATTGCTGCCGGGGATGCTCGGAGCTGCCCGCGGGGGAAAGCGCCTGCGGGTCACCAACAAGGGGCTAATGGCCGTGTGCGTTTCCCAGCCTTCCCTCTGCACCCAGACGGGCTCCGGCTTTTCGGCAGCCCGCGCGCTCCTCCTGCGATCCCAGCTGCCTGCGATGTCTTACGCTGCGGTATTAAAAAAACACGGATAATTATTACCGTTCGCCAGCATAACAGGTTTGAGAATCAGCATCCTTTGCTTTTGGCAAGAAACATGTCCCCAGGCAGCTTCCTTTGCATAGAAGCATCCAGAAACGTTCAAGTGAGAAAAAATGATATCAGCAAAGCACGTTTATCTAGATGAATTATTTTGAAAATTTCTGAGCATCCAAACTCACTGCAGGAGATTTGAATTCTAGACTTAGAAGCGACACGTTAATTTTGATCCTCCGGGCTAAAAAGTTATAATTGGCGCGCTCACCGTAAAACTGGCTTTTAATTAAACGAGCCTCGGAACGGAGGAGCTAAGCTGCGTTTCTGGGGCCGCGGTGTCCTAGGTTGTGCCGAAAGCGGCCGCCGCAAGCAGCGGGCAGCCCGACCGCCCCGCAGCCATGCGTGGCGCCGCAGCCGGAGGCTCGCGGGAGCCGGGGTGTCGCTGTCCTCCCCGGCGGGGAGCCCGAACCCACACTGGGAGGGCAGTCTTTTCGCGAGGGCCGGCTCGGTGGCCATCACGTGTACTTGCCGGGGCTCCAGGACAGCCCGGCAGCACCTCACAGTACCTGTTTGCCATATCGTAACGGGCTGCGTTTATTCACGGAGAGCATGCGTCGCGGTACCGAGCGTGGAAATGCCACCTCGCACGGTCGTCTCCTTCTTCGTGCACACAAAAGGCTGCGGGCGAAGACGGCACGTGGCACCTCCGCTCACGACGGTCTCGTCGACACTGGTGCGGCCAGGGAAGAGCGAGCGGAGCGGCCTCCCCCGTCCCGCCGGGCCGCCGCCCGCTGCCCCTGGCGCCCGCGCACACTGCCGGAACTGCGAGGCACGAGCCGGCGCTGGGCCGCAAGCCGAGCCGACTGACAGGCTCCTCCGTGTCAGCGCCAAAGCCCAACCTCTACTTCTTCAAAGATGCAGTTTTCCGACCCCGGCCGGGTCCGGCCTTCCCCGGCGTGGCTTCGGGGGGAGGCGGGAGCGGGGCTCCGCAGGGGCAGAGCCCACCGCCGCGGAGGGCGGGTCGCACCCCTGCGGGCTCTTCAGACGGCGATTCGGGGAAAGGGAACTAACAAAATAAACCACGCTAAGCCATTTCCGTGCCACTGGCCCTTCTCCGGGGGGAACAATCGCTGCCGAGGATCTTTGCAAAAATTAGATCTGAGGAATCTTCTGCACCGGGCATGGAGCGCGAGCCCATGAACGCGGTTAGTCGTTACCTCAGACGTCTGCCTTGATTAACAGGACTGTTCACGAGAAGCTTCACGTAACTGTGAGCCGCGCACGACTCGCACGACTGCGCAGGCGGGACTGGCCAACTGCCCCTTTCCTCCAGGCTCGCATGAACCTCCCCCCCGCCAGCCCGCACTAAAAAATAAACCAGCCCCTCGCCACGGCGGCGAAACGTCTGGCTCTCATGCACGTCACTGGCGCTCCGGGTTCGGGGTTTAGGAGTCCGATACTCCGGTTTAACGCGTGGGTTACTATCGGTGCTGACGCAGGGATGAAAAGCGTTTCGGTCCCGCGTCTCTCCCTCGAGGACACCCCTTGGGGCGAGGGGACACGCGCCTGCTCCCGCCGCGCCCCAAACCCATCGAGGCTCTTAAGCGACGCCGGTTACCGCCTGCCTGAAGCGCGAGCTCTTGGAGGCAAAGCCGCCGGACTGAATCGCGCCAGGAAATACCAGGAAAATGGGAAAAACACAGGCTCAGCCTCGCCCAGCAGCAGGAGCCGCGCGCCCCAGAGCCCGGGCGTGGCGAGCAGGGCGGGCGCTGCCGCCTCCCAGCAAGGCTAGGAATTCCCGCAAATTCCGGGAGTCTTTGGGGAAACGTGCGAGCCCCTCCGGGTTGGTGCGGGCAGACCCGCTCCGTGCTGCCGGCGTCGACTCCATGCCGCAGACGGCGACGGCAACAACGGCTTTAGGACCCTTGCGAGACAGCCTGCGCAGCCGGTTATTGTTGCGCCAGATTTAGGCCGCGGACCTGGAGACCGAGTCCGAGCCTCCAAGCAAAGAGGCCTAATTAGCAGATGCGACAAAGCTCTGGCTTTTAATTAAACACAGCTTAACGAGGAGGACCTGGCACAGGTGGTTCCCGTCGAACCAGAGACTGCACGCCGGAGGATGTCGGAGCCAGGCCGGCTCTGCAAGGCTGCCCCAGGACGGGGGTCCCGCCGTGGCAGGGCTCCGCGCGGGACGGGGCGGGGGTGGGCGGGTGCCCCATCCCCGCGGCAGCCCCGAGCCAGGCGCCCGCATCGCCACGGCCGAGCAAAGCCGCGGGGCTCCCGCTGCCTGCAGCCCTGCCTCTCCTGCCCACGCCGCCTTCTCCGCTAACCACTGGCCCCTTCTCGCCGTCACAAATAACCAAACAAGCAGCATGGCGAGAGAATAATATTAATATTAAAAAGGCATTTACGGTTTTAATCAAGCTTTGGGGGGAAAAGAGAGTTTAACGCGGCACTTTACACAGTTGATAAAATGTTTGACATTTACTGGTGCCTGTAATGAATCTTGTCTCAATTTTCTCTTTTAAAATGCCACTCCAGGTACTTGTAGGGTTTAAAAAGCACTTATCCACCAAAGCGTCACCACAGCCGCGGATGCCGAGCGGCAAACGCCGCTGCAGGGCGCGCCGGCGCCTGCACGGGCACCGCGAAGGGTCTGCGGCTGGAGCGGAGACCCGGGGCGTCTCCGCGGCCCCGCTGTAGCGCGGCCCGGCAGAACACCACCATTTTCCCACCGGTTTCCCCGTACCCGAGCGGGGTGTCCCCAAGCTCTTCGGCAAACCCTCCTCCGGGTGCTGCAGCACGCTTCGGGCGCTGCTCTGTCACGCCTTCCGCTCCCTTTATGTTTATATTTTGGCCAAGGAAGCGGCAGTGGTGCGGGATCGACTCGCCCAGCGGCTACGAGCCGGTGGCACCTCCCCGGACCCCCCCGGCCTTGCAGGGACACCCGGAGCCAAGCGGAGCGCGGTGGCCGTGCAAGGCTCTGGCTTTGGCCGCGGCCGCAGGCCAGCCCCGAGCTCCTGGGATAAAGCGAACCCAAAGGCCTCAACCTCCTGAGGAGGAGGAGGAGGCTGGATGCTTACTTCATCCTGCGAGGAGACGAGCCGCCCCCGGCCCGGCCAGCCGGCAATGCTGCCAGCAGGAGGGAGCGCGGCGGCGCGGCTTCGCCTCTTGCCGGCAAAGGGCGCTTGCCTTGCGTAAACACGTCTGACGCTTTGCGGCTACCAAAGGTGCGCCCGTCCGGGAGCGCTTCGCCCACCTCCTGGAAGGACGCCCCGGAGGGCGGTATCGGCACAGGCGGCCGCGCCCCGGGCGTCCCTGTCGACAGGCACGCTGACCTCTTTCTCTTCTCCCTTTTTCCCTTTTTTTTTATTTCAGAGGGAAGGAACAAATTATTCTACGAAAGTGAGTGCCTGTCTCAGGAGCCCGGTGTAGCAAATCAGGTTTTAATAGCTTTGAAATTGAGGTTCTTCGGGTCAATAGGACAAGATTCCACCGGCGAAATGACAGACCCATAAAGGGGAAAAAAGCAAATATTTTGTTACTCATCAGAGAGTCACGGTCCAGAGATAGCGGCTTCAAATACCGCTGTGCTCTTCAGGATACTCTAACGTTCAGGCATAAGCTCCCTTTTTCTCTTGTTGCCTATATATATACATATATATTAGCTTCGGGAACAGAGCGCTTGGCTTTCCGTCCTCGGACGTGCCTAGGAATTTCCGAAGTTGTTGCTGCAATTGGAAAGTTTCCTCTGGAAGAAAAGCACTCCGCCTTCCCGACGGCCTCACGGCCGCCACGCTCGGACACTTCGCGCCCGTGAACCGGGGACGCTGCCGACGCCCCGTCAGACGGAGGAGCTCACCGACCGCGAGCGTGGGAGCGGACCGTGACTCGCGTCGCTCGGTGCCGAATCTCTCCGGCGTTCTAGCGGCCTTTTGAAAACCAAGCTGAGAAAATGAAAGCATCCCGCCCGTAGGAGAACAGGTAATTACGGGCGAGTTACGTGGAGGGGGAAAATGCGACGCAATAAAAGCCAATGCATTTTAAACGGGAAAACATAAATACGCTACAGACAATGCCCTCGGTACCTGAGAGTTGGAGCTTCATCCCCTATTTGCTAATTAAAACCGCAGCAAAATCGATTCCATGAACGCCAGGAGACTTCTCGATGCCTTTTCCCACGCAGGGAGACGAACTAGAAATCGCCCGCCAGCGGGGCAGAACCAACCTGTGGCACCGGCCCGGGGCGCGTGCCGCAGCAGCGGCGGCGAGCGGCCTGTGCCGCGGCCCTGCGGGCGCGCCTGGCGCCAAGGGCGGGGGGGCCGGCGGCGGCCCCCAGCGGGTACGGCCGCCCCGGGTGCCGGATGAGCGCGAGCTGCCGCAAAGGGAGAAGCTGCTCACCCCTCCAGCAGCGAAACGGCTTCGGCTCATGCAGGACAGAAAACTTTCAGAGGACTTCTGCCAACGAGCGCCGGAATTATTTGACTCGTTAGTAGAGGGATGAATGGACGATAATTATTCCTGATTTCATATTCAGAGATCATTACCATCCCTACGCAGGGTAGACAGGGAGCCCTTCAGCTCCTGCAAGTTACTTTAAATATTCATGGAGCCGAGAGAAAGTTCTCACAGTTCGGACGGCTGCGACAGGGAAAGCGCCTCCGGCCGAAGGGGCCGGGCAGCTTCTCCCCCCGCGGCCGCCACTCCCCGAAGGAGCATCCCAGCGCCGGTCACTGGTACTCGCCAGCCCGCACCGGTGGCAGCACCGGCCCAGCACTCGGAGCTAATGCGCCGTTTAGGGACCGTCCAGCGGCGAGCGGGAGGTGGACACCCCGGCATTTTTTCCAGGCCACTCGTTGCTTTGCGGCGATGCCGAGTTTTAGCTGCGGTGAGGTGAGAGGGACTGCTGTCCTCACCCCGGTGCACGCTGCTTCGCTTGCGCCGCTGCTGCGGGAACGTATCCCAAAGGCTCCCAAAGCGGCTTTTCTACCGTGCGGCAACACAGATACGGCCGCAGCGCAGCCGACTGTGAATTCCCTCTTGCAGACGTGAGTCCGGTCTGAGCTTCTGCTTTGTCAGGCTGATGCATGGGAACGAAGGAAATTACCTCGGGACGCCGGCGAAGCGCTGCGGGCGCCGCCACCGCGGGCGAGCTCCCAGGGAAACCCGCGGCCGAGGGGGTTATTTGCGGGTGGCCACAGGTCGTCCCTCCTCCACCTCGCGGCGAGGCTGATGCCGCTCCGCAGAGCGGAGAACCGGTGCTCCTGGTTTGCTGCCTGCAGCACGCCGGGGCTTGCCGAGCAGCCGCTGGCCTGTGCGGGCAGCGTGCGCGGCGCCTCGTGCTCGCAGGACGCTTTAGCGAAGGCTCTTTTCTGGGTCTTTGCTCAGCCTTTCTCTGGTAAGACGTCACGCTCAGATGCTCCCGCCGCTCCGCCAGCAGCAACAGAAGCAATCTCATCCTCACTTAAGCCAGAAGTTGCCTTTTTTCCCCCCCTTCTTAATATCCATCGGCACAGGAACCGAAGGAACATACACACTTGCTCAGGAGGTTTTTAATAATAGGAAAAGACTCAGAAATAGGCCGCACACGCAAAAACCACACACTTACCAGCGGAAGTAGCTCCCTGTTTCCGTCTCATGCCAGCCTACCCGCACCGAGCTGCCCAGTGGCGGTGGAGGGCGGGCGACGGATCAGTGGGTCCGGCTGGATCCGGGCTGGCAGCCGCTAATCTGCTCCACTGCTGCCCCCAGGACCGATAAATCAGTTCGTGGCTGTAACCCATGAGCTTTCCCATCGTCCCCCCGCTCCAGGCTTTCGGGTGGTGCTAAATCGCCGACCCTTGCCGCGACCTCCGCGGCAGGAGCAGGCTGCTCCCGCGGGACGGCGGCGTGCCTGGGCGATGTGCTGAGCGGGGCAGCGGGACACGGCGCCTGGCGAGAGCCGCTCTCCCCCGACCGCAGGCACGCCGGGGAGCGTGGCCAAGTACCTGCGATTTACGTCCCGAATTACACCTACCGCGCACGCTCCCTTGACGTACGGAAACATCGCGTCACTTTAAGGATCGCGCCAAACTTCTGTCCTCCAATCAACGCCCAATTTCCTTCCAAGGATAAAGCCGTACGTTATTTTTGGCTGACCAATTCAGCTCGGGGCACTCTAATTTTTCCCCATGCTCTCAGAGGACAAACGCTTCACCGTGATTGCCGCAGAGCAGCGACAGAACAAGCACGTTTCTAATGGCTGGCAGAGCGCGTATGAAATATCTTAAATGTATTAACTTCGGCACTTGACGGCTCTCGGGAGAAGCTCTCGGAGCCACTCGTGTGCTTCACCTCCGCCGAGAGAATTCCCTGTCCCCCAAACTGCGGCCGGCTAGAGGTCGCCGGCGTTTGCCGGCAGCTGCCTCTGCGCCCCGCTGTGAGCTGCCCTGAACGGCTCGGCGAGCGGTGCAGATGCTGCTCAGCCGTCGCGGTGCCGCGGAGCAGCCGAGCGGCGCCGGCAGCGCTCAGGCTGGGAGATGCTCACCGCTCCCGGCGCCGAGCGGGGAGCACGGGAACGCAGCCGGGACAACATGGCCAAAGGCTCCGTTGGCTCGACAGCACCCGCCTACTGCAAACGCGCCGAGCGCCTGCGCGGGAAGCAATTCCCAGGGCTCGCCCTCTGGCCGCACGCGCCTGGGATTTTATCACGCTTTCAATAAAAAGAAGTGCTGGAAGATAACGCCCGAGCGGCACCTGCCCCGTGGGCCGCCGCCAAGATGGGAAAACTGCCCTTGGTTCTTCGGAACGGATCTGCGGGAAAGCGGGCAGCGCTCTCCGGGGGCTGCCAGGACTTCGCAGGCACCACCACGAATAACAGTTTATCTACAGCGTTTCATTCAACGCGAAGCCTCAGACGTGGCCTGAAATTATGGGGACGCTGTGAAAATGGCTTTATAAACTATTGCTTTTTCCTCTGTGAGCGGCAGCAAAGTACAGAGCAGACAAAAGCCAGCCGAGACGCTCAGTGTAATAAATAAGTCAGCGGAGCTGATAAAAATAAAGGATGAAATATAATTCAGCCGTTCAGCGACAGATCCCATCTTCGCTGTGATAGAGGGCCTGTTGAAACTGTCATTGCTTCAGGAAATTAAAGAATGAGCCCATTAGTAAGGATATTTAGAGATGTTCGTATTAAGATTACGACTTCCCAGACGTAGCCCGCGCAGGGAACGTGCTCTATCCGCAAGTCATTTTTCACGGTCCCTTTTTGGTCCCGCTCCGAAGCCCCGGAAGGTGCTGCTGGGGGGCCACGAGGCGAGGGGGAGCGGGCGGCGCGGGCCGGGGGACGCGGTGCCTGGCCCAGCTTGCGGCAAAGGGAATAACCGGCGCAAACCTCACAAGAAAGTGCCGTCCGGGCAAGCGGTCCTTAATCGGAGAGGAGCCTTAATCGCCGCCACGTGCGATTCCCCGTGCCGCAGCGGCGCTTCACCCGGGCCGACGCACGGGCGGGCTCTCGGGAGCCGGGAGCAACTGCCGTCGCTTGCTTCCGCGGCTCCTACCGAAGCAAACTCCGTTGCCGGCAAGAACGGAGCAAAGCAGATCATAAAAGCAAATAAGCGGCGGCCGCGAAGCGCGACGGGAGGGAGAGCCGCAGCCGAAGAGCGGGGACGGGGCGCAGCCTGGGAGGGGGGGCACGCGAGGACGAGGGGGTGTGGGTTAAAAAAGAAACACAACGGTAGAAACAAGGGGCAAATCTCTAGTCCTGGTATATTGAAAAAAGGATGGATGATCGTAATTAGCTTTCAGGATTCTTAATTATAGAAGGAGTATAAATAATCACAAAGCACCGCCTCGCTAACGAGTCCTTGTGCTGAGAACACAGGCACGCGTTCGTCGGGGAGGCTGCGGAAGCTCTGCCGTTAATTAGGCGCCTCGCGGCCAGCGGGGTTGCGGGGGAAGGAGAAGCACGCGTCCGAGAGCGGGCTCGCGGCACCCGGCACCAGCTACGGGACAGCGGGGCGCTAAAACGAACGCGCTTCGTCAGTAGCGAGCGGGCCGGGGAGGCGGGGACGAGCCTCGGCGCCCGCCTCAGGTGCCCGTCAGAGGTGGTTAAAGCTGGGCGGGACCCGGGCAGGAGGAGGAGAGGCGACCTGCCTTCAGTGCGCGCGGGAGCGCGCCCCACGGCGCCCGCCGCCCTTCCTTCGCTTTTCTTTTTTGACTACGAATTTCAAGCGTTGCCACAGGAGTTTTTCCAAGTAATTATGTTTAGCCGGTATTTGGCTACATCTAACGAAGCAGCAATAAACAGCTCAGTGTTTTCTTCCTTGATGAATAACGAACATTAATTTCCCTTTGTCAAAAGGGAACCTCTGCTCTTCGCAACGGATGAGACTCCAGAGCGGAAACTCGGGGAGGGGACAGGGCTGCACCAGAGAGGACGGCATTTTGGGGAAGCCCTCGTCTCCGCCTGCGCGTAGCTGCCCAGGGGAGAGCGGAGGCACCCGTGTGCCAGCGCAGCACGTGCCGGCACGACGTCTAGCAGCGACGCGGGCGAGCGCTGAGGTTCAGCTCAGCTGAGGAACGAGCAGGCGGGACTCAGCGGGGGGGTTTCTGTCGCCTCTGCGGACGAGAGCACACCGCGCCTTCGAAGGATCCTCCCCACGGGGCGAGGGCGCGCGGCAAGCTGAGCGCACGGGAACGGCCCGTCCCACCGGCGAGGGCGGCGAGCAGCAGCCTGGGCTCGGGCGCCTTCGTAAGGAACGGCCGCCGCTCCCCGCTTGGCCCTCTGGTCTGTATTTTTTTCGGCAGAAGCCAGGCTGAGCACGAGTGGCGAAGGCGTGCCAGGCACCACGGCGTGTCCCACGGCAGCAGCGACGCCAGGACTCCGTTCCAGGCGGGGGTGCCTTCCCTAGGAAAACGGCCCAGAAGTCTTCTCCGGGTTATTCTCCTCTGCGTCGCTAATCCCACCGAACCTACGGCGCGCCTCTGCGCAGTCGGAGAAGAGCCGTTACGCCCGCGTCCCACACGCCATGCCTTCCTTCTAATTGCTCATTGCTCGATAGCTGCCGCGCTGGTCGGCGTCGGGTCACACCTTTGCCGCCCGGCGCCGCGGCACCCGGGCGCGGAGCAACGGGCACCTCCAATTCACACGGCCGAGGTGCGCGGCGGTCTGCAGCGCGCGGGAGGATCGCGGCTCGGTTGAGAAATGCCGGGGCTTGATTTTGTCGGACGGGATGCTGCTAGCGAGCGAGGCGCGGGCCAGAAAGCCAGCCTGGTTTTCAGCAAGGGGCCGCGTACACCTCCACCTCTGGTTTTACGTGCACCGCATTTACGCGTGGCCTGGGCATTAAAATATAAATGCCCGCAGACCTATGGCCAGGCAGAAGTTACAGCGGCACGACGACGGCACTTACACAGAGACATCGCGAAAAGCCGCCTCATACACCTTAGGAGAGGTTTTGGGGGTTACCCGCGCTCAGCCGGGCTGTCTCCTCCCGGCTGTAAATGATTTCGCTGCGTTCCCAGGCCGGCTGCAGCTGGAATTAACATCTGTGGCACACGGGAAGAAAATCCCAGAGCAGCCAGTGCTGGAAAAACAACCCCTCGGCGTCCTGAGCCTTAACTACAGCCAGACGAAGCCCCGACGCACGGCAGCAGAGGAGGAACGTTCGTGCCTCGATAGACAGATCCGCGTCTTGGGGAAAACCTTAAATAGCTGGAAGGTGGAAAACTGTTTCAGAGACTAAATGTTCACCGTTAGCACGCGCCAACGCATCCTCTCTGCCTCGAGAAGAAGCCTCTTCTCGCTGCTCGGAACCCTTTCCCATTTCAGATGCGCGACGGCGCGGCGGAGGCCGGGTGAGATTTTCGGTGGGAAGCAGAGGAGAGGTTCCCGGGGCCGGGGAGCCTCCAGCGCCCGGCGATGAAGGTGCAGCTGGTTGGCGTGAGCACTCCGGCCGGCGACGTTCGCATCTACCGCAGCTCTTGCCTCGACGTTCGGGAGCGATCGCACCCACCGCGCAGCTCGTTCTGCTCCATAAAAACGTACCGGCAAACGGCGTATGCTGCTGTGGGCGAATCGATGTTGTCATGCTCTTTTGGCAAAGCACAAAATAGATTGTTTTCATAATGGAAACCGTCGTGGCAACGTACTGGCGGTGGGTAGAGGAGACTGAAACCAGGGGACGGGAAGGAGTACGTGACCTCCCGCCGCGGTCGTGTCCCTCTCCTGGCGTTGCCTGGGTTTGTCCCGCCGCCGCCTCACCCCACCAGGGCTCCCACACCCCTCCGGGGTCTTCGGAACGTTCCCCTGCGTTCTCGAACCTCAGTCTCCACAGTCCAGGCTTCCCAGCAACCCAGCAGCCCCCCAGCTTCGGCACTTCAAGCCCCCTTGTCTCTCCGGAGCCGGGCCGCGAAAGGGATACGCGCGGCCGCTGTTCCTCGCTTACGGTGTTGACCGAGTGCTCCTTAGAACAAAAACGAGGGGGAGAAAGAGCGGGCGCTCCTGCCTACGCAAACGCAACGTGCGTTCAGACTCATCAAATAAAACCATGGCAAATAGAACCTGCGGCGCTGGGGATAAAAACGATAACGAGTTTTAATAGTTCACTTCGATTTCCTCTCTTGAAACCAGCTCCGGGAGGCTGATACTGGATCGGGGGGATGTTAGAATCCCGGGCAGCCGTACAGCTTCCAGAGGGCGAGGGAGAGGGAACGGCGCGCCGCCACCGCCGCGAGCGCCACGCGAGGCGGCCGTTACAGCAGCCCTGCGATTGGGCTGGCTATCGATCGCCCATACGCTTTGAATCAATAGCCCGGGCGAAGCTGCGAGCTGGATTGGTGTTGCAGGGGTGTGAAGCATCCATAAACTTGCCATTTTGCGATCGGCTTAAAGCAGAAATCCGGGTTGGCACCCCCGAAGGAAAGCGCGACTGAACTTATTAGCGACACCACCGACGGCCGATAAATTAACGATCTCGCTCCATCCTCGTGTGATCAGCCACAAGCTGAATTGCAGCATTAGGACCGACTTGCCCTGCAGCCCCGCGGGTGCCGAGCACCTGTAGCCCCGGCTTCAGCCGAACAGCCGTCACTCACGCCGCGGGAAAACCGCGCCGCTGCCGCACGCAGCTTGCGGCCGGGCGGGCGAGCCGCGGTTGAACAAAATGAAGTTACCTTCCGCGGCGGGGCCGCTGCTGCCGGGAGAGCGGGAGCCGTGCGCTCGTGAGGAGCCATCTGGGTCAAACGGCAGGAAGAAATCTCAAAATCTGCTTTATTTTTTTTTTTTTCTCCTCCGAGAGCTCAAGGGCAAAATTTGAACATCAAAGGCAGGGAGACGTATTCCTGGGCTGATTTGTGAACATCTTGTTGAGACGTCTAGGATCAGATCTGAAAATATTTTAGTGATGCAGAGAGTGATTCAGAGAGTCGTCTGGGTTATCCGCCCCTCGCCGAGGATGCGATGGAAAGGTTTGTGGCTGAGTGTCGCCCGGGAAGAGCGGAGCAGTCAGACCCGGCGTATAAACTGTTCCGTTTGTCTCCCAGGATCTCCTCAGCCCCGTGGCAGGTCTGGGAGGAGCAGTCATCGCTTCCAGACACGCTCTTGGGGTCACCGCGGGCCTTTCTCACACGCGCCGCTCCCGGCTTTAGCCTGACGGCACGCGAGGGTCTGAGCCCTTTCCTCCGCCTCGCCCCAGCAGGTCCGGCCGGCAGGGACGAGGTGCTCGCGGGAAACGCCGGGAACGCCCCACGGCTCGGGAGGAGCCGGCCGCTGATTTTTCAGACCAGAAACCGCGAGCAGGGGAGGTTAACTTCTTGAGCCCGTGGCGCGACCCCGGGAGCGAGGGACCGCCAGCTCGCGGCCCGGGGGCCCCTCGGCCGTGGCGAGCATCCCGGCTGCGCAGCCCCCCCGGGGGTAGCTCCGGGCACCTTCTCGAGCAGGTGCCGCCCGCGTCCCAGCGGCTGGCGTGCTCGGATGAAAAAGCGCGTTGTTTCGTTCCCTCCCCGGCTAGCCAGCTGCCCAAAGACAAATTGTCCTCCCTCGGGGCGCGCATTATGAATGCTTAAGCAAATTAGCCATAAATAGAAAATGTAACATATGGGTCTGTAGATAATGTTTCATTATAAATTATCATATTCTCCAGGGAGATACGCCTCTTCCCTTCACACCAAAGACTTTGTGTTTCTTCTTCTGTGCAGATTTTGAGTTTCTTCTTTTTTTTTTTTTTTGGTAACTGTTTTTGACAACGGTTGGACTCAGCAGTTGATTTCCTGGCTGCAGAAACCAGGATACGAAACTCCCTTCTGCTGCAAATCCTCTCGGATTTAATACTCTCTCATTAAAAAAAGTTAATACAGTTCTGATGAAAGGTGCCTGAGCGAAAGCCCTGAAGATTAAACGTGGCTGGTTCTCCCCCAGAGTCACACCAAGGACAAGAAGGCTTCTCCCCGCAGGACGGCCGCTCGCGCTCGCTCTGCGCCCATCGCCGGCGGCGATGCGGGACCACAGTCCCCGTTCTCGACCAGACTGAAACGAAGCGCTTTCCCGGTGAAGAACACCCGTGAATTATTCCCTCCGGATAGCGGATCGCTCAAGCTGATCTCACCTTCTCCTGCTTGGGCTGAACTGCTCGAGAGGAATTTGCCCAGCGCCGAGGCGTCTCCTTGGCCATCACCCCGACGTCCTTCATCCACCACGGACCGCGACGAGCATCACCGAGCTCCCGGCGAAAGGGCTTGAAAGCTGTGTCGTTGTTCACCTAGTTACAGAGTCCTCCAAGCAACAGACTCCCCAGACGGCCCAAGCTTCATCTTCCATGTCTTGAAAATTGACTGGTTTGGTGCTTTTTTTAAAAGAAGTTGTAATTCCATAGGCTTGTTCCCGCACTGATCCGGAAACAAGCTCTCGGTGTCCGCCTGGGAAGTCTCAGCTCGCTCCGGGAAGGCGTTTCTCGCCTTGCAGAAAGCTCCCTGGGCTGGTGACGTGCTGGGGCCCCGGGTGTCGCACGGAGGGCAGCAGAAAAGGGCTTTTTCCCCCCCAAATTAGTGCCTCTGTAAACACAGACTTTGTAGGCAAAAGCCACGGTGTGGCGAGTCGTTTCCTGCGACACTTGGACGGCTGCACACGGATGTTTGTCTCCGTGTAACGGAGGCTGAACTCCTCCGTGCCACTTCAGACGAGATTATCGGAGACGGAGGGATTTACCTGCCGTAACTGGAGAAATCTTGGCACTTGCGCCCTGAAGCTAATTTATGTCATCAAAGCCCTGAACGAGCCTGATTTTGGCGTCTCTGCCTCTCGGCAATAACCGCGGAGTTAAGGGGAGGAAAATGCACGACGTAGCATCTGTTGCAAGGCAAATATTGGGGAGGATTGTGGCAGCTCCCACCAGAGACGCTTCCCGGCCCAGTCGGTCGCGTAAAACATCCACTCGTGGCTCGTCAGCATCTTCCTCGACCGCCGGCGGGAGGCAGCGCGCTGGCAGCGCGCGTACCGGAGGGACGCTCGGGGAGCCCGTGACCCCCATACGGCCCTTCCTGCGCGCGGCCGCGCCCCAGCGACGCGCTCGCAGGCCAGAAGTCGTTTGGCTCCTTTTTGACCGAGCGCCCTTGAAGCGCCGGCTGGACCCGGGTGCCAGCGCGGGAGCGCCCGCAGAGCCGCGGCAGCCAGCCGCGCGGCACAGCCGCTGCCGGCCAGGGTTGTAAAGCAGAGACCGGCCTATTTGTGAATGCTTTGGGAAAACAAAACAGGAACGAGAGAGGCAAGCGCATGGCGGAGCTGCGAGCCACATCCGCCGGGAGGCGAGCCCTTTCCGGCGCGCCCGGGGTAAGGGGACGGCCTCAGTCGTTACGCCCGCTCCCGGCGTAACGCGGCGCACCGTCGGGCAGGATTTGCAGCAGTTCCTCGGCGGCGCCGGAGGGTTTAGCAGATACCCTTTGGCGCCGGGGGCGGGCGACTTCACTGGGTCAGCTGGCTTTGCGCTGCAAGGGCTTAAAGATCCCTAGTAGCCTCCTGAGCAAGCTGCCCGGCAGACTTGAAAAACAGAAGGAAAAAAAAATTCAGATTTAGCTGGGCTTTCATTCTCGCTGCCTCTGCCAGTCGCCCTCGCCGCCCCACCGGACGCTCGCACCCTGGCGCCGCGGATGGAGAGCACCCGGCACAGCCCACCTCGTCCTTCCCGGGGAAGGCGAAGGCACCCCGGGAAGCCCCCGTCCCTGGAGGCTTCCATGCTGTGCCGGACTCTCGCACGGACCCTGGGGCCGCGGCGACAGCGGTGGGGCCAGACCCCCCGCTGACTCCGCTCTGCGCGTCCCAGCCGGGTTCGCCCCGCGCTGGAAGGCAGCGGCTGCCGCGTCTCGCAAGGCTCGGGGAAGCTTTCTGCCCGAGGAAGGCTTTACCTTTCCCCCGCGGCAGCAAAGCGAGCGGCCGAGCCGAGCTGCCCCCTCCACATCCCCGGCTGAGAGATGAGCATTAAGCAAATCAGCTTCGTCATTTAAAATAAATAACATCCCAAACTTATCCCTGCCAGCCGCAGAGCTTTGGCTTACTGCTCCAGGCAAACAGCAATTATCGCCCCGAGGCCTCGGAGATAAAAAAGGGGAAAAGGAACAGAAGAGGCAGCGAGGGAAGAGCTCAGCAACGCGCTCCCCGCGGGCTCTGGGAGCTGGTGCCATTTTCCCCGCAGGCGCGCGACCGAGGGAGGGAGCCGCAGCGCACCCGGGTGCTTCGGTACCCTCCCTCGCTCCTCGCCAACTCTTTGCTTTTATAGCCTCGGACTCGTGCTTTTCCGCTTGTTTTTTTTTTTAAATCCGTGGCTAATCTTTTGCGCTGCAGCACAACGCGCTCCGTGTAACGAGAGGAATGGACGCAAAGGCGATCGCCGTCGCCAGCAAGCCCTCCAAACCCGACAGCTTCCCAGCCCGAATCCACGGGGAAGAAGAGAGGGGGAGGCAATGCTGCAGACACCCCAGCTCTCCTCCGGCGGCTGCGACCGGCTCTGGCGCAGGCGGTGATGCCCTTCGTGCACAGGGCTTCAACCGGGGGGAAAACGAGGCAAAACCCACCTGCCCTGCGCGCCGGTGGCGAAGTATTCATCCCCTCCCGGCCAGCATTTACACGCAGAGGGCTGCCTTAATATTAAGCAACCGTGCCGCAGGCGGCGGGGACGGGGGTCCACTGCCGCCTCCTTCGGTGCCCGGGCGCGGCGGCACGTCCGCGGCGCTGACGAGCTGCTCGGCGGTGAATGTCGCATTCATCCAGGAGTGGAGCGGGCGCGTAGCCTGCACGTCTAGGCAAAGCAAAGGCAGATTCTGCCGTTTCTTCGGGCCTTTCATTTCGCACGTCATTTTTTCTATGTAAGTATAGGTTTACATGAGAGGTAATTATCATCCTTTCAAGGCTCTTCGCGCAGAGTAAAACGAGACGGAGTATTACATTCGTAATATAATCGTAAATAAAAAGGGCCGTAATAACCCCCAATTAGCACATTAAGATGCGCCGAGGACTTGTTTTACCGCTCCGGTATAAACAAGACCTCCGGGAACACCTTGCACCGCCGGCACTCCCCCTTCCAGAGCCAAGTTACGCAACACCCTTCAAACAGGTTATTAGCCGGGGTCAGGCGTGGGTTTTTTCACGAGGATTAATTAATCCTGGGCAATTCTGTTCCCTCGGCGCGGGCAGGGAGGAGAGGGGCCGGGAGGCGCAGCCCAGCTGCCTCCTCCTCCTCCCGGGCTGCGAGAGGCGGCGGGGCAGCGGGTGGGCACGGCGCGAAGGGGCGGCGCGAAGACGCGCTGAAAGACGACCGAGAGCCCATCTTCGCTCTCACAGTCAAGCCCTGAAAGAAGCGTCAGGCGAACGGCACCTTCTCCCGACGCTTAGGAGCGGGGCTGGCTGAGGCGGGGGCCGGCGGGGTCGCTCCCCACCCCGGCGCCCGATGGATGCGCGTCGGCCGCCGAACGGGAAATATCGATTTTCCTGTCGATTTTTGTCAGTCCACGGGAGGCAAACAGGCTTAGGCCTTTCCCAAAGCCGTGATTGCAATCCCCTGGGGAGACTCATTTTCAAATGATCTTGTTAGACATTGTTAGGAATTGATGTATTTGCATAGCGTGAATGTTAAAATTCCGAAAGAACTCGAATGCCAATTAGAACCACGGCGGTTTTTTCCCCCTAATTAATCAGTCATAAAAGAGCAGCTCCAGGTGTCTTTCCCTGACTAAACACCAGCAGAAGCCTTTCGCTATTCATCTTGATGACCCGAGTGTCATCACCGTACGCAGAGTTCCTCAGGGCGCTGGAAGACTGGAAAGGATTCGGGACGCGGGGCAGGAGCGCGGCCAAGGATCGCTCCCGGGGCTGGGGACGGCCGCTGCGATAACGCGGGCTTGAGACGCGGCCTCTACGGACGCCAACAGAGAGGCTTTATTTCCTTCTCCTCAACTGAAAGCCCCACGGACGTTTTCCATTCGTTCCTTCTAGATTTTTTCATCTTTTGTCCTAGTCAGGAGAAAAGACCATTCCTCTTTTCTCTTTGGAGAGAGGTGCGTTCCCTTGAGAAAACAGCTTCAGCAATTTTACCAAAGCGACACGAAAATGTTACCAAATTTTACTAAAATTTTTTACCAAAATTCAGGGCGCTGACCCTGGCAGACCACCTGGCCGGGGACCCCCTCGCTGCGGTGAGCACGGCTGCGGCGCGCAGACGGGACTGGCCGTCGCAGGGACTTAAATGCCGTAATTTAGAGACCTGGGCAGATGCGACGCCCCGTGTGAGTACGCCAGCTGCTCCTGGGACGTTACGCTCTGCACGAGATCGGCAACAAAACCTGGGATTTCTTCTCAGAAAAGAGCGAGAAAGCGATGAGTCAAGCAGGAACGGGCCCATCTCCGAGCCGGAGCAAACGCGCTCGCTGAGAAACGCTCACGCCGATGTTTGGAGGCAAGAAATGCCGTGGGACGGTGACGCAGGACGGCGACGCGGGAGTAAAAGGCACCGCAAAGAAAAACAAAATGCGAGACGCCTGCCTGGAGGCGGCAGGGCCCCCTCCGCCCGCGACAGGGAGCGGAGCGTCGGGCTGGCATTTGGCTCGGAGATCGAGCCCTCGAGTTCCCCCAGGATTCCCGTCCCCACCCCGCGTCATCTGCGTTTCCCTTGCAGCGACGCAACGGCTCGTTCACGGCCTGGGCCAGCGCCGGCAGCCTGTGCTGGCGCGCTGGTTTTGGTAGGGCCGAGACCCCTCTTCCCCACGTCGCCTGTTTGCCACGCCGGGCTCCGTGCTGCAGAGCTCGCAGAGGAGCAGCGGGGGGTTCCCGGCGGCTCGGCCCCGGCGGGCACCGGTTGCGGCGTGAAGGGTCCTCCCGGCGCCCCGGAGAGGAGCGGGGCGCACAGGGCTCGCTGGCAGCCCAGCCGGCCAGAAAGCTCGGGAAACGCCGCGCCGGCAGGGACCAGCGGTGCATCCCAGCCCCGCGGCCGCCCCGGCATGGCTGTGCCCTCCCGAGCCTTCCCGGGAGGGAATCGATCGGCCTCTGCGTGACTAATTACCCCGCAACGGCTGCAGGTGCGGCGCTCCCTCGGGACGGGACGGAGGCACAGACCTCGCCCACCTCCCCTCCCGCGAATAACGCGTGCGCCGGATTGGCTCTAATTAGCAGCACCCAATTTATGCATCCTACTGCAAGCGACGATTAAAAACCAAAAAGCCAAAGCCAAAAACACCTTCCCCGGGGAGAAGCGCGGACAGCGTTTAAGCTGGTAAGACAGAGAAGCGAGGACGAAGATGAAGAAGAAAACTGTCCTTCGACTTAAAAGGTAGTGTTTCAGATATGCAGATTTTTAACACCCTTTTGAAATTCCCTAGAAAAAATACTGTTAAATATTAATCATACTGCTATTTATAAATGCATACATAATTAGCAAGAATAATTAATGTAGCAAGGATCGGTTAAGAACTTCTAAATATTTGAATAGCGAAGCGTAATTATGTTTTGATGCGAAAATGTCAGAAATACACTGAGGTGGTTTTGCACCACTGAAATCAGGGAAACGCGCTGGGAAGTACCAGCTCTGGGAAACGGGCCGCCTCACCCTGTCGCGCTTCACTTCCAGAGTCTTTCTGCACTCCGCCGCCCGAGGACGGCCAGCGCCGCAGGCGGCGACGGCTGCTGACACGCCGCCGCGTGTTCCCTCGTCGTTTCGGGCTCCGGACATCATTATAACCGCAGCCTTGCTCTGTAGGTTTGGGGGGTTTTGGCACCAAAAGCGACGCAAATCACACATTTTTCTTTCCAGGAGAAGACAGTACATGCTTCTGCCCTTAGTCAAAAGGCTTTCCTACCTCGAAAGTGAGATTTGCTCCAAGGGAGCAATCCCAAATAAGTTTTATTGCCAAATGGTCTTTTATACCCGCTGGCTTTGCCCTAGAAAACCTGCCGGTTGCTTTGCTGCTGTGTTTTGTGTTTGTGTTGCTGATGAACACGGGCATTTAGCGGTCCCCGTGCCGGAGGGTGAGTCCCTTCGCGAGGCTGCTGCCAGGTCCCGGCACGCGGGGAGGGAGAGCTCGCCGCGCGGCTGGGTGCCGAGCTGCCTCTGCTCTCGGTAAAAACGTTGCGGCCTCCGGCTAGGGAAACGATCAACGTCAACGACCCGCTTCGCTTTCAACGAGGACTCACCTTCTGGTGGAAGACGACGGCGTGTCGCAAGACGGCACCGCAGACGCATCTCCTGGAGGGTAGCGTGGCTCGATGGGGGCTCCCACGCCGGCAGCAGCCACCGAAGCCCCCCTCGCCGCAGGGCGAGGGGCAGAGGACGGCGCCGTTCGCAGCCGCGTGTCACTCTTGCGGCACCGAAGCCTCGCAGCGCAGCGGCGCACCACAGCCGCGGGAGCTCGCCCGCTCATCTGCCGGCGCTGCGGAGCCTCGGCCTTATACGACCTTATCGGCCTGGCACTGACGATAAGGTGGCGTAAAAGAGGAGGAATATCAGCAGAGCATGTGGGAGACGTGGTACAAAACCGTAAATGTTACCGGAACGCGGTCTTTTCGCAGACCTCAGCAAGAGGCTGGGCCCGCTCCACCATCAGTCACCGTGAAAAATGAAACTTTCCCGAACTTTTGCACATTACGGAGAGGTTTGCAGTTCGGTTTTCCGGTTTGCTTGCCTTTTAAATGCATAACATGACCGATTATGTCTAAAGCCAAACACTTCAAGGGTCTTCTAACTTTCTGGAAGATTCACAGCACAGCTTCCCCATGTCCGTTGAAGAGGAAAGTACATTTATTTATCGCACTTTAAGTGAAAGATAGTATCTCACAGCCAATTCCCTAAACCAGCTCTTCTGTCCTAAGGTGCTTACCGAGGATCGCTTCTGCTCAGCTAACGCATCACCTTCTCAAAGGGAAAACAATGACTTTACCATCTGGACAGCTGTCTCCGGCGGGTTTTTCTCCAGTTCTCAGAAAGGAGTGACGGAGCCGGCCCTCCCTCCCCCAGGTCTGTGCAGAGAGAATGCGTTGTTCCGGCCGGCCGGCGCTTACTGCCAAAAATCTTGGGCGACACCGGTGCCCGAGCATCTCTGCGGCGGCAAGTCAAGGAGCGCCCTTTGCGGCTCCGCGCCTGCCAGGGCCCATCCGAGCGCTCCGCAACGCCCGAAGGAAGATTTTTCTCCCAACTTGGTGGACTCTGGACTTCCCCATCCCTGCGCTCGGCGCTGCGCGGCTGATCTCCCCCTCGTGTCGCAGGCGATCAAAGACGGTAACGGAGGATCAGTCAGCGGTTGTGCTTGAGACATTTAAAAAGGGTAAAGCAAACCAGATCAAAAAGTCCTTTATTCTACAGCCGTTTCCCCAAAGTAACGCGTCAGCCCCGAGGTAAAAAACAATATTCAAAGCCCGTACCAATTTTCGGAAAGACAAATGCTGCGTTTAGTACTTCTCGCTCAAGAAGCTGCCCGCGGCGCGTACGGGACGGTGCCAGCATTGCCCCGTTAATGCCTACGCGTCGGTAACGCAGCCGCTCGCCTGGTGCGTGGTTTGAGGAGGGGCGTTTTGGGAAGAGACGAAACGGGCTCCTGCGAGGC
The DNA here is from genome assembly GCF_964289735.1 of Phaethon aethereus. Lineage (NCBI taxonomy): Eukaryota > Metazoa > Chordata > Aves > Phaethontiformes > Phaethontidae > Phaethon > Phaethon aethereus. Next base: position 9,012,651 of record NC_138597.1, on the reverse strand, counting down.
CTCGCTTTAGGACGGTTTGCGCCGAGGGCTTTGAGGGAGGCCGACGTTCCACCTCGCGGCCGGCACGCCGGGGCCGTACGCCCAGCTTTGCCCCGGACAAACGCAGGGAGGAGCGGGAGGGCACCGACGAACCGGGCTCGCACGCCGAAGCAGGACGGCTGGTCCCCGAGGACGCGCCACGCACGTGTCGCCCGTCCCCGCTTCCCATCGGGGGACCTGTGCCGGGTCCGGCGCCGCACCGGCTCCACCCGGGGGCGCTGCCGAAGCCAAGCGTGGGCCAAGTCTGGTGACCTTCTCGTGTCAGAAGAGAGGCAGCACGCGGCTTCAGCTTGGAAGGAAAAGATCGGTTTTGGCCCACGCAGCCTTTCATTTTTCTTGCCGGGAGCCACGGTGTTTTCTTGGGTTCCAGTTACACAATTCCCAAACATTGCTCATTTGAGTATAAGCAGAAACGCATCCGACCCCCTGCCCGTGCCTGCCCGCAGCCCTGCCCGCTCACGCCAGTTCAGAGCGCCGGCGCCGACCCGCACGGTACGAGCGTCCCACTGCTGCTCCAACAGGCGGCACGCGCGGCAGAGGGGCGGGACAAACCCCACCCGGCACCGCGCTCCGGCACGACGAGGGGTCAGCTTTGGAACCGAGCGCGGCTATGGGACGCTGTAATTAAAAAGCCTTTCGCTGCCGACGGCGTGGCGGGTAACCGCGGACGGGCGCAGCCCCAGGGCGCTCGCACGCTGTGCGCGCTTTGGGCTGCTCCGGCGCCAGTCTTAGCCCGCAGCGGTTTAATTACTTCTTGCCTGGACATCGATTCAGAGAGACGAGGGGCATGGGCTCTTGTTGCTTATTTCTTCGCGAATGCTAGAGGTCTAATTCCTTATTTCAGGCGTTTCCCTTACTGTGGCAGCCTGAAGCGCCGGGGAGCAGGAGGCAGGGAAGCAGAGGCGCGAGCGCCTCGCTGAGCCCTGCCCGCTCCCGGGGGAACCGGCTCCTTTAAAACCGAAACGGGCGGCTGGTCAAAATCGAAGCAATAAACAATTCTCTCAGCCCGCAGACACGCTGCCTGGTCAGCTAAGCATTTTCTGAGCTAAAAGGACTTTTTTCTTTCTTGATGGATCTCAAGAACGATAATTGTATTTGCTGTGATAAAAAGTTAAATTGCATAAAATTAATATCGATTCAAATTAAACCATTTATCTCCTTTCGCTTTTCGGCTCCACAAATACAATTATTGCTTCAGCTATTACAGAGCAAATAAAATTATGGGTTGAAACCGCAGCTTTTTTGCTGGCTTTTCTGCCTCCCCCTCCCCTGGCTCCCTCTTGCTTGCAGGGGGGAAGGCAGCACCCGAGCCAGCACCTCCCGGGACCTGCCCCGGCGCGGGGATGCCTGCCCCGGCCCCCGGTCCGGCCTCGGACACTTGCCGGCGCGACGCAGTGGGCAAGGCGGGGAGGAGACACCAGGCGGCCGCAGGCTTCAGATCAGCCGGTTCCTCCCACTTTCCTCCTCCCTTCCACGGCGATAACCGGCAAGGAAGGAAGGAAGGAGCTGCGAACACCTCTGGAAATCAAGAGAGTCTTGGCAGAGAGGGAGAACACCTGAGGGTCCCGGTTCCTCGCCCCTGCGCCTGTTCCCGAGGGTTTACTTGGGTGTTTTTCGTTCGTCTCCACCGGCAGCACAGGCAAAAAGTACTTGACGGCGCCGGAGCAAGGCGGTTTCCACGGAGCGCTGTTTGCTTTCGCCGGGGATGAGGATGGGGCTTGGTGGGAAGCAGACTCAGGGGCTCGAAACCCTCTCTTGAAAACGAGCGAGTCTCAGCGCCAGGCCACGGGAGAAGCTGCCGGACACCCGCTGCCCTCGCCGCTGCCTGCGGCAAAGCTCTTGGCGCGGAGGCCGGAGGACTGGTCCAGCGGAGGACGCGACAGTGGAACCGCTCCTGGACCCCGCGAACGGAGCCAAATCCCGACGCCTGCCTGCGGGTCCGGCCCCGTGCGCGGCACCCTCCTCCCTGGCACCCGCGGCCCCGGCGCTGCCCGCAGAAACCCCGGGCTGCTTTCTGCCCCCGTCACCAGGACCAGCTCAAGGGCGCGACCTCCCGGCCCAAAGCTTCCCTCCCAGGGCCAAAGAGCTGCAGCTGAGCAGTGCCGGGGCATCGGCACCGCGGTGTAAAGCTCCAGGTAATCGCTGCAGGCTCTGACCCCGGCCGCCTGAACCCAGCCCCACGGGGAGCATCGCACGGGAACGGCAAAGCGACCGCCGACCCCGCGCCCGGCGCTCGCAGAGTTCCGAAATCCCAGCCGCGATCAAATATTTACAACCTGAGACCTGTGGGACGAGGGTTGCAATGGAAAGGCAAAGCCTGGCTTTGCGGCGACCCGTGAATAATTGACGGGCGCCACGCTGGCGCCGCGGGAGCGGCGAGGCTGCCGGCGAGCCGCCGCTCGCTCCGTGGACCGGCAACCGGGAAAGCCTGCGGCAGGCCGAGCTCGTCTGTCGTACGGATGAGATTCCAGAGCCTCAGGCTCCGAGAGTCAAGGAACTGGGGAAACTGGGATTGCCACACAAGCCCCCAGAGCCAGCGGTTCTTGTAAAGCAACGTGATCCCTATTTGTTATCTCTTCACGAGCCCAAGTGAGGTTCTCCTGCTCTGTAAGCCTAAGGGAAGGGAGAAAGGGTCGATGCTGCTTCCTTTTTTCACGTGAAGCCGCGGGGAGCGGCTCCCGCGCCCCTCTGCTCCTGCCTGTGCTCCGATGCCTTGTCGCCCTGGAAAGCGAACGGGAATTGCTGCCAGCTGAAGTCCGCGTCTTTCCACGCGCAGCCGGCAGGAGCCTTGAAAGCGGGGAAGGAGTCAGGGTCTTCGAGCCTTTCTGCGTCGTTTAAGTTGCGTGAAGTACCGCGCCGCTGCCGCACCTGGCAATTCGGCCGCCTCTTAGACGGGAGCCGGGCTCTTCAACGGAGCGGCCGTGGAGAAAGCCGGCTGGCGCGGGGGGCTCGAGCAAGGTCTGGCAGGAGATTAAACTTTACACGCAAGATCGGGAAGAAATAGCAGCCCCGCAGCCCGTCTGAGGCCCCGCGCACGGCGCTTGGGCAGCGCTCGGCGCTGGGACGGGAGGTCTGACGCGGGCAGAACCCCTCCTTGCCAGGAGGTGCTGAGGAAGGCTATAAAACTGGCAACCGAACACCGGGTATGAAAGTGGCAGCCGATACCAAAACGGCCCCAGAAACACCTTCGCCACAGCAGCAGCCCCCGGCTCACGCAGCACAAGCGCAACAACGCGGAAGGGGCTCACCGCGGCCGCGCCGGGAGGTAGGAAACGCCACGGTTTTAATCCGGACGCGTCTCGCCCAGGCGGTCGCCTGCCCTCGAACCCTGCGGGGGGGCAGGCGCTTTTTATTGACCAGATAGATGTGGCTGTAATCTCTCTGGAAAGGCACATTAAAGGAATTTTAAAACCGGGATTTCCTCTGTTAAGTAGTCCTTAACGACTCCTTCGCAGCTGTTACAATGCTTATGTAAATATCGCGAGCAGCGATTTAAGGTTCTCTTAACGAGAAATTTACTGTGCCCTCCATAAAGTACCGAATATCCCCGTAAATCCTGCTGCGCGGCCGGCTCTCCAAAACGCCACCGTGGCCTCCCCCGCCAGCTCCGTTGCAGAGCCCCTCACCCCCGCAATCCTTCTGCCGTTGCAAATAAAACACCGGGGGCATCCGTGGAGACGTGCAAGCGTCTGCCGGGGACCTGCGCCCCGTCTCTCTCGACTTCCAAATCAAGACGGAGGGATAACGCCCAAGCAGGAGAAGAAAAAGGTTAAACTAGAAAGATGTAAGAAAAGGTGACAGAACGCAATATAAATTAATGTTCCAGGCTACGGAATAATACGCGTGTACATACGCACGGTTGCTATCAGCTCTTCCGTCATGAAGCTGGTGGAGTGTGAAAGCGGCAACGCGTCTTACGAGAAGGCCTCGAAGCTGCCAGAAGCAGCCGTATACGCGGGAGGAGCCTTTGGCGTTTTCTCTGGTCTCAGCAGAGAATGCCAAGTTTAGTTCGGATTAATCTTCATTTGAGAAGCTCCTCTCGCTGCGGGAGCCGAGCAGCAGATGGAGAGAGAAGAGGAGCACCGCGAATCTCCGGAGCATCTCCTACCGCCTGGGCACCGCGCTGCCACGCCAGCGCTGCAACACGCTGCCGGCGACGGGCTGGCTGCCGCCCCGCCGTGACATGATCCCATCCGCCCCCTTGGTCAGCTCCGCAGCTCCCACCAAAGGGGTTTCACCTGGACCGTGTGCGCAAGAGCCCGATATTTAAGCATCACCGGGGGCAGGAACCTCGCTGCACCACGCCGATCCCATCTTCCATTGCAGCCAAGCCGTTTCGGTTATCAGAATTGGCCTCCTGACTCTCTGCAGAGCATCTCTGACGCTCTCCACAACTACCTGAAGGGGGGCTGTGGTGAGGTGGGGGCTGGTCTCTTCTCCCAAGTAACCAGCGGTAGAACAGAAGGGAACGGGCTCAAGCTGCGCCAGGGCAGGTTTAGGCTGGATATTGGGAAAAATTTCTTTACTGAGAGAGTGGTCAAGCGTTGGAACAGGCTGCCCAGGTGGGTGGTAGAGTCACCATCACTGGAAGTGTTCAAAAAAATGTGTAGACATGGTATTTTGGGACATGGTTTAGTGGGCATGGGGGTGTTGGGTTGACCTTAAAGGTCTTTTCCAACCTTAATGATTCTACGACCTTGGCACGTTGGGTTTCTAACACGCATTATTGTGTACGAAGGGAGCGCCTGCCGCTTGGGCAACCAGCTCATCTTAAACAGCAACCGCCGCTTATCGGACCCCCTTTGATTCGGGTTTTGGCTACAACACAGTGTTCAATAAAACCGGTTAGCAGCCCTGTTAGCAGCGATGGTGATGCGTGACCCGTTACAAATTTGGGGTTTCGCTCACGGTGAGGGCTGGGGAAGAGAAACGGGCTCCAGTCAACGCAAGGGCTGACCCCCATCCCTGTCCGCTGGCGTCGCACGATGCCAGAGCGGCCGCAGCCCCTGCTCCCGCCTGCCAGCGCTTAGGGTGGGCAGCAGCCCAGTGAGAGCTGGGGTGGGACCGGGACACCCCTGCCCAGGGTCCCCAACTCTGGGGCCGCTGCTCTTGTTTTCTAGTCCCCCCACTCGCAGAGGCGCGTGGGCTTGAGCGGCAAATCCACGTGGCCCAGGAGAAACGGGCTGCCACAGCAGGGAGCGTATGGCCTCGCGTTACGCTGCACAGCGAGGCGCAGCTGGGATGCTCGGACACCCGAGGGACACGCAAGCACATGTAGCGGCGGACCGCGACCCCGGCTCCTGCCTCTCCGGGGGCCGCAGAAACAGAGGGAAGATCCGAAGAGACCCCTCAAACAGCCACCTGTGCCCTCGGGGAGAGGTGGGGGAAGCAGCGAAGCGCCTTTTAGCGGCAACCCCAGGCGATGAGGCTGCTGGAGCGCATCTCGGCTTGCCGGGCTGAACCGTCAGCCTAGCCGCAGAAATTTCAGCTCTTCCAGTAACCGTTTCAAAGAGCGTTGCGATAATCGACGCAAGCGGCGGCATGAGACAAGCTTCCCCGAACCGGGCGGTGATTTTCTCCCCCCACCCCTCGACCGGGGCGTCTGGTTCTGCCTGTGCACCTCTCCTCCAATGGCAGCGGCGCTTCCCGGCGCTCAACCCAGAGCCAAACGGCGCGGCCGCGCACCTGAGACCTCAGGGAGAGGAGGGAACCAAAGATCCCACGAGCGGAAGAGAAGTTTTCTTTATTATTCAAAGTTTACATGCAAATACAGCATCAGAATCCTAGGAAGATTTAATGGCAAAAAATTAATTCTCCTAAATTAATGAAGTGCTTGGGCTCTAGGGGAACAACTGTTAATGTTGCTTCTATCTCACCTGAAGAGGCAAAAAATTCTGTTTAATAGTAATTTTAAATATAGATTTGAGGATCTTTCCCATAAATCATGAAGTCAGAGAAGGACTGCGCATAATGACTTGTCAGATTACATAAATAAAACCGATTTAAAATACTTTAAGAAACACTTAACCTCTCAGTTGCGGAAGTTACGCGGGCGCCTGGCCGGGCTGGGCCAGTGGCGTGCGCCGAACCCACCTTCCTGCAGGGCCCCGAACCCGCGCCGGCCGCGAGCGGGTCTGTCCGCCATCGTGGGGGCAGCGGGAACCGGGGCTCCGCTGCAGGCGCCGCTCCTCCGCCGGGGCTCGCTGCCCCCCAAGGAACGCAGGGCGAGACCGTCGCCATCCCCAACGCCCTGCTCTTCTCAGCGGTTCACAAGCTTTTGATCCATCTGTGGAATTTCTCACTAACTGAGGTAACTAACCAACGTCGCATGAACTCGAGCCCAGAATATCACGGTCAATAGATAATTCAGAACTTCTGTGGCGCCGGTTCCTTCCACCGGCGATGCAAGTGAAGCGCCGCAGCCCGAGACCCCATTTTGACGGTTCCCGATCCGGTAAGTGCCAGGGCCACGGGGAAGGAGCCGTGCTGCGCCCTCCCCTCCTGCTCACGGCTGGGACACGGGGAAGGGACCCCGGCCCCGCCCCAGCTCAGGCTGCTGCGGCATGCCCGAGGGCCGCGCGCGGCAGTGCCGGCTCTCCATCCGCGCTCATGCTGAGGAGCCACCGCCGGGCTGCAGCCCAGGCTCTGCTGGCAGACACCGAGCCGCGGTCAGAGCGCAGCACGTAACAAGCTTTCTCCTCCTCACAATTAACCCTGGAAATAGGCTCCCACGAGAAGCTAGCGGCTGCCGGCTTCGCTGGGCGGCGCGTGCCTGTGCCGCAGAAGGGGAGCTGGGACTCGGGCGTTTGCATCCCACCGACTGCTGGGCAGCTTCAGCGGCTCATCCAACAGTGCCAGAAAACACGATATTCCTCTTAACGCCTCACCTGCCTCCACGCTGCATCCAAAACATCAAGCGGGTCTTGTAGCAACTGCCGGGTTAGCGCGTCCCCCTGAACCAGGCACACGACAGCGAGCAGGCGAAGCGCGGCACGAGCCCTCACTACTCCCGGGGCCACCACACACCTGCCAGGGATGAGCAGCCCCCAAGCAGCTCTGGCTCCTTCCCTGCCTGCTAAATACCCTCCACCCCCGCCCAGTCAAGCCTGGGAGGCCCCGCCCCACGGGCAGCTGCCTGCCTGCCCGCCCTCCTGCCCACCTGTGAAAGGCGCTGACTCAGCACCCGGCCCGCCCGGCCCGGCTTCATGGACCGAATGGGGTTTCAGGTCCTAGCAGCCACGGCAAAGCCCTTCTGGCTAGCAAGCCTGAGGGATCGGCTCTCCACCTGCCGCTGCCGCGGTTGCCGCCCCACCGCGCACAGAATCACAGAATCGTTAAGGTTGGAAAAGGGCTTAAGATCATCAAGTCCAACCGCCGACCCGACACCCCCATAAGCCACAGCACAGTTGCTCCGTCCGGCTGGCGCGGCTATGCTCAGCCTCTGGTGCGTTGCGTGTGCGTTACGGTTGTTTCCCTTTGCTTCCTGTGGCCCGCCGCAGCTTTCCGTGTCAACGTCCGCGCTCCACGCGCGCTTGTGTTTGATGCGAGCGCTGATAAGGGGACATAAACCCCCGTCACGCCGCAGGAGCCATTTACTCCGTGTACGCTGCCCAGCGCGCGGGGGAGTACCGCCGGGGAGATGGTGTAACCCCGTGGCAAGAGGGCTGGGGGCCGGAGAGCCGCGGCCGGCCGAGCCAGCCCCTGCCGCTTTTTTGGGAAGGGCTGCGGGAATTGGCCACCTCAGGTCTCGCCGCTGTTGCTTCGCCCGAGCATCTCCGGCCCCTTCTTCATCTCTGGGTTTTATCTGGCTACCTATAGCACCGATCGGCAGCGCCGGGAGCGGCGGCAGGGGCGCACGACCCCCGGGCAGCCATGCCCGTCACACCGCTGCGTCGGGGATTTTGCTGGTCGGGCACCTGGACAGAGAGACGACCTCACGTGGGAGCGTTATAGCAACGAGTTACTGGAGGCTGCTCTAAACCCTCGTGCTATTGTGCCATTATCCATGCCTAATTTTCCGCTCCAGCCCCTAACATTTCAATTTCCCCCTTCACTGATCTCCTGCTTTAATAGCTCTTCCCAACTTTGCTTAAGTCGAGGACAAGTGCCCGTTCGGCGCCGCTCCTGCCGCATCCTACCGCCGCCTCGCCGCCTTTCTTTTTCCAGCTCCGTTCCCTTTTGTCACCTTTTTCTCCTCGAAAACGCAGCCTCTATTTCCTCGCTCCCCTGGGAATCGCCGCGCCGGCGCTGCCGCTGCCGGGGACGCTGCGTTTCCCCCGGCTCAGCTCCCTCGTGGGGAGCCTCGGCCACGCTCTGGGAAGGGATTTCATGGGGCTTGCGAACCTTCACTTTTCTTTTCTTTCCTTTCTTTGCAGCCCTCAAACCGAGCTGAAGCTGGCACGCCGCTTGTATGGCCCCAGCGTGACTCAAGGGCTGTGCTCGGCCAGAGAACCGTTCCAAATCAATTCGGTGGGTTAAAACCACGCCGGGATGGTCTCCAGCATCTTTTGGGCCTTTTGTCCCGCCGCTTTGCTCATTCGATGCGCCGAGCACTTTTGGCCGGCTGCCGCCGGAGCGGCTGCACTGTCCGGCCTCTTCCCAGCCCCCCAGAGAAAGGATGCTCCTGGGCTCTGGCGGCCGCTGCCCGCGGCTGCGCGGCTGTCGCCGGGCCCTGTCCCTGCCGACATGCTGTCTCCCCGGATGGGGTCTGCTCCAGCGGGCCCGCTCGCCCCGCGCCCGTCCCCGCCGCACAAGCGAGCCGCAGGCTGCACCGCGCGGGGACGTGGGCTCGGGAGAGGGTCTGGGGGCTCGTGACTGCTCCCTCCCCGCCACCCCGGCGGGTCGCTCCTGGGCCGGAGGAGACCCCGGGAGGCGTCAGGAGCTCAGCACGGGTGGTCGCGGCTCTGCCCAAGGAGAAGCAGCCTCAGCGGCTTTGCGAGTCGAGTATTTGAAGCCAGACAGCGCTAAAACCTGCCAACCCCGAGGGGAAATAATTTTAAATATTAGCCCTGGCTCCTGTTTTTGAGCCACAGGCTCCACCCGGCTTGCGAAGACGAAGGTGGGTCGCGCCTCTGAGCCAGCTCATTCCCCGGCGACACGTGACGTCCGGCCGCAGAAAAGCGCCGGCGTGCCCAGCTCTCTGCCCGGGAGGCCACGTGCCGAGGGCTCCGGCCTCCTACAACCCCGGGAGCGCGACACCGCGAACACGCCAGGCCGAGGCGTGGGCAGCGGCGCCGGATGCCGCCGGCTGCGGGACGGCTCCCAGCTGAGGGGCTCTCTGGGCTGACCGCAGGCCGACGGGTGAGTGTGGGGTGTTTCCGTATGAGGGACCGCGACCACAGCTAATTGCTCCCACGTACGGGTTCGTGGACTGTTACATGGATATTGCTCGGCTCACGGCTTCGCAAAACCATTTTGCAAATGGTGCTGGCTGCCAGCCGCCGCGCTGCGTGCGGTGGTTGGTCTGGATGTCAGCGCGGAGTCCGCAGCGAGGAGAAGGAAAACACGAGTGGGAAATAGATAGGGAAGAACAAATGTCAAGCTGTGCTTTTAGAGACCCAGGAGCGAGTGCTGGCCAGCCTTTTAAACACGGGGAAGTAGAGAAGGACGTGCTGGTCGCTGGACTCACGCGCCCACGGGAGGACGGCCGTCCGGCTCCCGGTGCCACCAGGGCGCCTGGCCGGCCGGCCCCGGGCCGCGATGCTGCGCCGCGACTCCCCGCGACGGGCTCGGCTCGTGCGAGACCAAAGGGGCCGCGCGCCTCGCGGCACAGCCTGGGCGCGGGCCGGTCCAGACCCGCACCGGCCACGGAGCCGGTGAAGTCGGGGCGAGGAGACTTGGAGGAAAGCTCTGAGCTGCCACGGAGCGGATCCCACTTCTCAGGCAAAAACGGGACGAGGGTTGGCTCCCCGGCGACCACCATGAACAGAGCAGTCCTCTGGGCCAGCAGAGAAATCGGAAATACTCGGCGGCAACCAGGGGCTGAATTAGCATTGCTTAACTATGGCTTTTTTGGGAAACCGATGCCCCAAGGCCATACTGGGGCCATAGGTGTTCGTCTCACCCCTTGGGTACAACCGCCGATGCCCTCCAGCCCGAGAACCCCGGCGAGGGGTTTCTAAACACACTACCCAAGGCCAGGGCGGGTGTCGGGCGAAGAAATCAACGGTTCCGTGGTCCGAGCCGCCTGAAATCGATTGTTGCGGGGAGGAGCGCGGTCAGCCGCGTCGCAGCCCTTTGACGGGTCAGTGAACACCGCGCTTGAGAGGACACCTGAGAGGTGGGCGAGCTTCCCCCGGCACCGCTGCTCGAGTAGCAGCCAGGGCGGGCGGGCGCTCGGCGCCGGGAACGGACCCCGTGCCGCGTGCCCCAACGCGCTGCTGCCCTCGGCTTCGCACGGGGACGGTGCCTCGCCGCGGCCCTGAGGTCCCGCCGGGGCTTCGGCTAACACACCTCCCGCGGGGGTCCCCTGCGGCGGCAGAGGTGAGGAGCGGGCTCCCAGGACGCCCACCACCAGCTCCTGCCTCCCGTCCTCTGCTCCAGCCACATCACTTATTCACGCTCGAAAATCTGCAAGGGAAAGATAGTAATAACCCCGAAGGAATGCCGGCCCCGTTTTGGCCTGACAAGGAACTAAGATAAATGTGAGTTTTCAGTTAATATCATGCTCGGAAGATGAACAGAGCGATGGGAACAGCGAGGATTTCGTTCTGGTAAGTTTATTAAAAACATATAGACATGTCACTCCTGGTGGAGCTGAACAGGTCCCGGAGTCTTGGGGCTCAGGCCGTATCGGCGTCAATAAAACCTGCGATTAGATCTAACACCAGCCTGGCATTTGAATCCCGCAAACGGCATCCGCACGTGCTTCAAGAGTCTTCAGGAGAAGACACGAGTCCCATCAGGGAGCAAGACCCCAGCGCGAGCCACGGGCAGCCACCGCGCTCCCCATCTCAGCGGGCAGGCGGAGGAGACCCGTGGGCTGACCCCACTGTGGATCAACCTTACCATGGACCAACACCACCGTAGGCTGACCCCAACCATGGACTGACCCTACCATGGACCAACCCCACCATGGACCAACCCCCCCACAGGCTGACCCCAATCACGGACCAACGCCACCAACCCCATCACGGACCGACCCCACCACAGGCTGACCCCAACCACGGACCGACCTCACCACGGACCAACCCCACTGGGGCTGACCCCAACCATGGGCTGACCCCAACCATGGACCGACCCCACCATGGACCGACCCCACCATGGACCAACCCCACCATGGACCAACCCCACCGCGGGCTGACCCCACCATGGACCGACCCCACGGTGGGCTGCGCCGGCGCCTTCCGTGCAGGGCTCCTCCGCTGCAGCATCCTCGGGGCTCTTCCTTTCCAGTGCCCTCCTGCCATAATTCATCTCTCTGCTGAGAGGCTTCACGGGCTTCAAACTGCTTATTAGCACTAATTGCCTGGCAGCAATGAAACGCTCTCTCAGCACCCATCATTTATTGGGCGCGCAGGGCCGCGGCCAAACATGGCGATGCGAGCCCCGCCGCCTCGGCAGCACGCCCCGCCGCAGGGCTGCTGCTGCGGGCTCGGCGTGAGGCCGGGGCGGATGGCCCGCGGCCTGCTTCAGCGAGCGGGAAACGCGGTAACAACCCCCCCATTTTGCAGTGGAGCTTTTTGGTGACTCAAATAACGCCGACTGCAATAAAGGGGTTTGCTCGAAGTCCAGGGGCCGTTGGGCCACGCCGGGTCCGGCACCCGCCGAGGAGGGGGAGGCCGGAGGCGGGAACGAGCTGCTGGCTGCGCTCATCTGCCAGCGTCCCCTCCCCGCTGCCGCAGAGCCGCCCCGCCACCGGCCACGGGCACCCGCGCACGGCCCCGGCCCTGTCCCCCATCCCCACGGGGAGCTGACGGCACTTGGGAAGGGTGCGAAGTGTGGAGACCTCGGCTGTGAGACCCATCAGCTCGGGTGATGTACTTCAACTTTTAATAAGACGTAGCACTCAATATAGCACATTTCCAGCATTTATTGAACCGAAGTGGCTGCTACCGCTTCAGCGCTGAGCCCCGAAGCCTGTCCTGGGTGATTTAAGAGTGATCCATCTGGAAAATGATGCAGACAATTCGTTACGTCCAGCCAGAGAGCCATAGAAACCACAATAACAAGCTTAAACGATTTCAGCATCGCTAAATCACCCAGCCCCAGCCAACCCTCCTCAAAGCCACCGTCGAGGCCGGGTCACCGCGTCGCAGGCGGCTCCTCTTCCCCAAGCCGACGCTGCTCCCGCAGCCCAGCCCGGCGCCGGGAGCACGTCTTGCACGACGCGGGAACGCCGGCACAACCGGTGCCCCGCGGTGAGGGTCACCCTTTGTGCCTCATCTCTCTCCCTACCCCAAAAAATCCCTATTTGCAGATAAGAAAATGCGACCAGCTTAAAAAAACCCTTTCCTTGGTGGGCTCCTCCTTCTGCAGGCGGCTTTGTTGCGTGTGGACGGTTACTACCTAGCCCTGGATGAATCGGGGCTTCGTCTTTCAAAATAGCGTGTTGATTGACGCTTAAAATATCTCCAGCAATTACTTCGCCCCGGTATAATTATAATAATTAAACTTGGATAATGCTTAGTCCTACTTTTTAACAGAACTGTGTGCTGCGGCATCAGCGTGCTCGTGTTTTGTTCCCAGCCTCATTTTTCAGCCTCGCCCCGCTGCTGGGCTGAGGCAGCCCCGAAGGGATGCGGAGACGGCTGCCTCCAGCGCCGAAAAGGGGACGGTGACCCAGCCAAGTCCCCTCCAGCCCCGGGGCACGGCACACGGCGGCCGCGCCCCGGTCCTCACCGCGCGGCGCAGGTGGGGATGCTCCCGGCTCCACGCCGCGGGCGATCAGAGGCTGCAACCCGCGCATGCGAAGCCGCGCAGCACCCACCCGCCCGAGCCGTCGGGCTCCTCCTCGTCCCCCCACATCCCCGCTCCCGTGCCGCGCGGCTCGGCACTGTATTTCTCCCCTGCGCTCCCAGCAGCGACGCTTGCAGCAACGCGAGCTGGAGAGTACGTTTCCGGCTGTGATAAATAGCAGGGGGAGGAATGAGATCCCAACGCTGTATTTCACGCCCTGAAATCCCACTTGTAGCTGGAAAGGAACAGCGCTCTCCGGCTGATATACGCCGCGCCGGGGCCGTCCGCATCCTGCCGGCTTGTACACGTTGTCACGGTGATTTAAGCTGGCAATTTGGCCCCAAAATGAAGAGCATCTTGCTTCGTCCCTCCCCGTTTCCCTATACATTTTCCCACAGCAGAGAGCTTTTGGGGAGGATGTGGGCGGGCTGGGCATGGGCGGCATCTCGGGTCCTCATCGCGGCATGCCGTCAGGCGGCCGGCCTGGCACGGAGTGCCGCAAGGGGTCCCGGCGCCACGGGACGGCTGCTGCCACAGCCTGGGAACGAGCAGGCGGCTGCGCCGAGCTCGGTCTTCTCAGGTCACCCCTCTTCAAAGCCGACGCGGACGCTGAAAAAGGCTTTTTTTCCCCCTTTCGAGGTTGGATGGTGTTTCCCCCGCGGCGTCCGGGGAAGGGAAGGCCGCCGCGGGAGCGCCGCGGGGCTCTGGAAGCTGTCCCTGCCGCCCAGCGAGCTCTGCAAGAGCCCCGGGTCCCCACGTCCGTCCGTCTGTCCGGCGAGCAGAGCCTGGGAGCACGACGGCCCGCGCGTCTGCCGCCATCGCCCGCTTCCACCCAGATTCGCAGACGAGCAACAGCGTCGTGATGCACGTCTGGGTCGCCGCTCACCGCGCGCCTAGGTTAAGCAAGCGCGCAAGGCCCCCGCACCGCGTTGCATAGCCGGTTATTTAACGCGTCGTTGGCGACGTTGAATTAACTCCCTTAGCTGGCCTAGTAAGGGGCTTCCCTCCTACGCTGGGCGAGCCCGGGGTCCCGGCGTGCCCCCGCCTCTGCCGCGGGGTCCAGAGGCGGCGGGGAGCCCGAGGGGACGCGCGGGACCCTCCTCGCGGGATGAAGGCAGGGCCGCTCCTCGGCCGAGGGGCACGCAGCCAGGGAGACGCCTCCAGGGAAGCCCCCGGGCTCCTTCTCGCTGAGGGCTCAGCCCCCCGGCCCCCGAAACGAGCCCATCCCGTCCCCGGAGCCGCGGCCGCCGCGCGGAGGAAGCCAGTCACCAGCCGGCTGCGCGGTTCTCATATCAGTTTTTAATAGCAACATCGGAGTACTAAATATACACAGGGGAATCGGTACGGGGGCATTTACAGCGCTTCCAAATACACAGCTTCCAAGTACAGAGACAAATTAAAAACCACTCGTGAACGAAACAGTTCTCGCCTGTGTGGCCCGTGGGCAGCCGGCTCCCCGGCGTCGCCCCGGGAGCCGCAACGCCGGGGCCGCGCGTGCAAAGGGCGCGTGCGAGAGCATCGCACACGTACGTGCCGGATGCCCCGTGGTGCAGGATTTATCCCGGGAAAACAAAGGAGTACTCAGTGATGTAAAACCGGTTACAAAGCAAAAGCTGTCTCATGTTAGAAAACGGTTTTTGGCGAAATAAAAATAAAGTGTAAACTTCACTGTACATGTCCTATCAACCAAAAAAATAAACCCCTCGGAACCTAAAATAGAAGAATCTGGGTCAGAAATCTGTGCCCTTAGTGTACATTTTTGTGCAACGTATACTTTTTCTCAAAGTAAATATTATCTCCACTCGTGACACTATTAAAAATGTACCTACAAACGCTGAGAATAAGTCTTAAAAATGTGTGAGAAGCATTACATGAGATCTGGAGACCAAACCCGCGGACTTCTGAAATGGTGAGGGATTTCTTGCTGGTTTTGAAAAAATCGCTTACAGATTTTATACCTGGTTGAATGAAAATTCCAACCACATTCATCCTGAAATGGGTGGGCTGAGATAGTGTGTATATATATATATATATATATTTTTGTTCCATTTTATTTTTTTTTTTTTTTACAAAATATATAATATGTGTAGAATATCTACTATTTAACTACCATTTTAGCTGAACTACCTGCCTTTGCACCAAGAAGAGGTAACCCGAAACCCGCCCCGGCACGCTCTCCCACGCTGGCTTCGCTGTCGCTGCTCCAACCTCGTGACTGCGGCGGCAAGGGCGCGGAGAGTCCCGCGGCGCGCGCCTCCCGCACGGCCTCCCCGCCGCAGCCCTTTGCTCTAGCTGGGAAGACGGAGTGAAGGTAAACGGTCGGAGCTGGAGCGACGGGCAGCCGGCTGGCGCCCGCTCCGCCCGGCGCGCCCGGGGATGCCATGGCACGACGCTGCCCGCGGGACGCCCCAGTTTGCAAAAACCAGGGGCTCGAGCCGCAAACCCGGCCAATCTGCCCGCTGCGCCCGGTGGCGCGGCGGCGCGGCAGCTCGGACCCGTAGCCTGGGACCCGCGTAGTTCGGCGCAGAAAAGAGCCACCGGCGCTGGCTGCAGTGAGCGGCCGTGCCGACTCCCCGGCTCGGCAGGAGCAGCGGGTCCTGCAGCTCGGCGTCGGCAAGGGATTTTGACAGAGGAGAGGCCCCGCACCGCTGTGGGAGTCTGGGCGTGCCGCAGAGCCCGAGGAGCAGCCGCCGTCCCGGCACCGGAGCCGGGGCTGGCGGCGAGGGGGGTTCGTCCCAAGCCGTCCCCTAGGACGGAGCCGCAGGCAACGCACGGACACACCGCTACACGTCTGGGGGACCTGGCAGCGCTGCGGCAGCTGTGACGCCTGTTTTAGTAACTGCTAAGGGGCTAAGAAATCCGTAAAACGAACCGAAAAGAAACAAGCGGCAGCTAGCGGGACGTCGACGGCAAAGCAAGGACCAAACCCCCTTCTTTCCAAGCTGCCAGATCCACAACGAAACAAAACACGGTAAAACGCTCTGGTCTCCCAAGGAAAGGGCGCGCCGGAAAGGCGGTTTTGCCAGGCGGTGGCGGACGCCCGCTGCCGCGTCTGGGCCGCGCGCCGCGCCCGCTGCGGCTCCTCTCCTGGATTTACCGTATGTCCGTTGAGCCCCACCACACGCGCGCCCGCAGCTCCCCGGCACGGCGTCGCAGCGAGGGCGTTCACAGGGGACCTTCACCGCCTCGCTGCTCGCAAGCCCTTACGCAATCCGACGCAAGGCGAACGACGCTGTCCAGCGCGCAAGGGCTGCGTTTCACGGCGGAATGTTCCCCGCTGCCCGCGCAACGCTATCGGGCTGGCAAACAGGCTCGGCTTCCGGAGGACAAGAGAAAAATCCCCGGCGTGAGAGATCTGCTCAACCGGCCTAGACCAAAAACGTGACTTTACGGTTTCTTTTTTTTTCCTTGGCTTTCACCGGCGGTGGGGAATGAAGTAACCACAGGCCTTTGCCCTTTCCTATGGAAGACGTCGGGTGCTCGCAGCGCGCCGCGCCGGCAGCTCCGGCCCTTCCCTTCCTCCCGGCAGCTGTCCCGTCGGTGTGCTTGGCGTGCATAGGGATGGGGGGGTCTCTGATAAAGTGCAAGTGCTGTTGGTCCTTATAAAGAAGGGAAGATTGTGCATCTACTTTTGTTCCCCGGTTCACCGCTCATCTCCGGTGACCAGGCCGTGTCCTTTGCGGAAAGCTCGGGCAAGCCCCGCCGCCAGAAACCTGCTGCCGTCGTCTGGGGCCAAAGTCATTCGCCTTCGTTCTCTCTCCCCGACACACGCACAGCTCTGCGGGGAATCTCCCGGGTGCCGGGCTCGGGGCAGGGCTCCCCTCCGCCGCCGTCGCCATCACCACCACCACCGCCGTCGCCATCACCACCACCGCCGTCGCCGACTCCCCCTCAGGCAGCGGGTTCCACGCACGCAGAAATACAGAACGGTGCTTCGAGCGCTCGGGAGCCCAGAACCATTTTCCGACGTCGGATCACTAGTGAGACGGGAACACCCGCAAGAGCGACCGGGTGGAGCCGTGGCGCACAGGTGACAGGAAGATGGATGGGCGAAGCACAATGGACGCGGCTCCGAAGCCGGAGCGGGTCGATGCCAGCCAAGCCGAGCCGAGCAGGAGAACTCAAATCCTGGGCCAGCGAGGCTGACGCGCAGGGGCTGCGCCATTTATGTCAGGAAAACGCAAACGCCCCGGTACACGGGGGCGTACGGATGGAGGCGACGGGGAAGTCGCTCCCAAACGGGGCTCCTCGGGGAGGTTTTGGCTGCTCTAGCGGCGCCCCGGGGGGAGCAGCGCCCGGGGGCATTCGTAACGCGGGCAAGGTAACGCGCTGCCCTTTTAACCGCGCCCCGCTGCGGCCCCACGCCCCCCGCGAGACTGCCAGGACCCCACGCAGCACCGCCGTGCCTCCCCGTTTCGGGGCAGGCCCCCGGGACACCCCGCGTTCCCCAGGGAAAAAGCCGAAGCTCCGGGGGGGTCGCTCCTCTAGCGAGACGCCGTGCCCCGCAGAGGCGTCGGGGGAGGCATCCCACCAACGCGGAGCCGGACACGAGACCTCTCTGCCCAGCGCCGGCCCCGGCACGGGAAGGTTTGCTCTCGCGAAAGACAAAAAAAAGAGCAGATCTCCGCTCCGCTGCAGAGGTCTAAGGGGACCCGGCCCCGTTACGTACCCCGCAACGCCAAAACCTGGCCGCAGGGACGCACGTCTGCTGCCTGCCCCCACTCACAAGAAACCCCCTGTGCCGACAGAACGGGTTCGGCCGCGGACTAAAACCTGGCCAGGGGCAACAGGAACCCCCCTCCTCCTCTCCGGCTGCCGGTCAGCAGCGACCCCGGCGCCGAACGCGCCCGATGTGATGCACGAGGGTCGTCGGAGTCGCGGGGAATGTTGCCAATGCCTTCGGAGACGATTGGTTCAAGTCCACGGGTAAGCAACAGGTCCGGCGAGGAAGACTGCTTCCTGGGGCAGCTTCCACAGATTTGGGAAAAATAATCCAGGTCGTGCAATTCCATCGGGAAAGGACAGAAAAGGGTACGGAAACAAAAGACTGCGATGCGCGATACGCGCAATACGCGCGATACCGCAGGTTTCTACTTTTCTTTTTTCGACTGCACGCTCATTAGAATAAAGGAATGGAGCTGAATAATTAGCGAATGAGTAGAAACATGTACCAGGACAACTCTAAAAAAATCGCTAATATTTACGAAGGGCAGATTACAAAAAGAGCTGGAGGACTTTGGTCTGAACGCTGCTGTCGTTCCCGCGCACCTAACGTCGAAGCGACCCAACCGCGACCCACCTCGGCGTTCGACGCGAAGCGGAGCCTCGTGCGAAGCCGTACGGCGCAGCCGCCCAGCAGCGCTCTGCGGGCTTCGCCTCGGCACAGTCCACGTGGGCAAGCCGGGGCTTGGAGCAGGGCACGCGCTGCAGACCCCAGCCTCCCGCCCGGCTCTCCCAGCCGCGCCGGTTTGGAGGGGCACGGCCCGGACTGCCGCACCCGCGGCAGCGCCCGACTCCGTGGAAAGACTTGGACGGGGGGCTTGCAGCTAGGCTGGTGTGCTCGTCAGCACCCACCAAAAACACCCACCCCCGCAGGAGCTGGGCGACGGGATGTGTTCCCAGAGCAAACACCCAACCGCAGCCACTGAAACCGTACTTCCCGGGCAAACCGTCGGGCAAAATTCCCCTTCCGAAGCTGTTAAACGAGCCCCAGGCCAGCGGGCTGCATCTCCTCCTGCCGCGGCAGACCCAGCCAAGAGCAGCAGCGCAAAGGAAGAGGCTCCCCGGCGCTCGCTGCCCGTGGGCTGCGTCAGGAGGCAACGGGCCCCCTCCCCCCGTTTCTCACGAGGGGTTGCGCGAGCTTTGGTGTCATGGCCGAGTTAGAAGCAGTTTTCCAAAAGCCTCCCGCATTCCCCTCCTGAAACGTGGCTCTTGTGCCCAGAGAGGCCCATCCTTTGAAAGTCCGTGCCTAAAACCCAGCCCCGGCCAGCCGCGAGGTGTCCGGCGCAACGCAGCGGGGACCGCGGCTCCGCGAAACAAAGGGCGGGCACAGCCTTTCGGGCTGCTTCCTACCCACCTTGATGGTGTATCGGGCTACAAAAGTCTGGAAATCTCTTTCATTTCCGCCACCAGCTGCTGCAAGCTGCCAGGAGCCGGGGGACCGGCCCGCTGCGAGCTCCCTGCTGGCTTCCCGCTCGCCCTGCCCCGCACCGCTGCCCTCGGGAGCGCAACGGCGCACGAGCCCTGTCGCAGACACGGGGTCCGTGGGGAGCGGGAGCGGGATCTGCCCTGTGCACGCGGCATCACGCATCCGGGAGAGGGGGCTCGCAGCGGGCGAGCGCCCCGCGAGCGCGGGGGCAGCCGGGAGCTCCTCTCGCCGCGGCGTTACGCTTCCTCCGGCCTGCTACAACAGGAATGCACTTCGTGAATTTGGCCCGGACACAACCTCCTAGCTGTAACCCCGGCCCGTCTCCGTTCTCCTTTCGTTCCGCACCAGCCCCCCAGAGTGCTCTGCCATCCCTTCCAGAGCCGGAGGAGCCACGGAGCAGCGCGGCCGTGCTCCGGCTGGTTTTCGGGAAGCCTCCGCCCCGCTCCGCACCGGCAGACTGCCGTGCCAGCCGCGCGCTCAGAGCCAGCCGGGCTGTCCCCCGCCGCCTGCTGCTGCGGTCCAGTCACGTCATCGCCCCTGGAAACGCATTTCCGAAAAGAACCAAAACTATAAATATATATATATATATGTATACATACATATATATGTTTATACATACACACACACACGTATATATATGTATATATGTCTAGGTATATATACACATATAGGTTTGAAAGGCAAGCTGCCAAAGTAGAAAACATCGGTTCACCTAGTTTGTATTATGCGTGTTAAAGAAATGAAACTTTTAGCCCATGACATCTTCTTTAAAAATGAGTATTTAAGATCCTCAAAAGTTGCTACAGTACAAAAAGCGTTTGTGTGTGTATATATATTTGCTCTCTCCATATATCGTATGTATGCGTATGGACCGGAATGAATGACCCCCAGGAGAGACGCCCCACGCGTCCTCCGCGACGTTTCCAGGCGTTATCGACGAAGCTTCGGCTTCTCGCCAAGTCTTTGCATCGGTACATGGCACATAATGGTATTATTGGCACAGGTTCAGAGTCACAGTCCGCGTCCAGGCTCCAGGCGCTCAGTCCTTCCCCCTCGGTCCCTCGCCGGTTCCTCTTCCTCCACGGGATCCTTTGCGCGCATGTTTGTCTTCCTCTTTTCCAAAAAAACGCGCTCTTTGAAAAACGCAGTTACCTATAGGCGTGTTCATTTTTATAAAAATATATTTGGCCCATAGAACGCTGCTCTTCGAGTCTCCTACTGGTAAACAGAAATGGTAGGTACAGGTAACCCATTATTTTTTTATATTTTTTACAGGTTCGCCAATGGAATCCTGTCAAGGATGAGAAGAAAAACAGAGATTAAATCACGACAGGGAAACGCGTCACACCTCGCGTCGCTTCTCTGATGCCCCCCGGGAGCCCGGAGGCTTCCCCCTCCTCCCAGCAGCGGCACCGCAGCGCCCAGGGCAGCAAGCGCCGACGCGGGGGGCGAGCGTCCCGGCGCGGCGGGGGACGGAGGAAGCGGGACGTCGGCGACCTCCCCCTCCCCGGTGGCCAGTCTGCATTTGGGGCTGAACCCGCGCCTCCCGCCTCCCTGGAGGAGCCCCAGCCCCGCCCGGCTCCTTTTCGGCCCCGTTTCGCGGGGCAGCCGTCCCAGCGGGGGGCACGCGGCGGGACAGCGATGCTTTCGGCAAGCAGCGGGAGCGACTAAGAGGCTCCGGCGTGCCTTACTGCACGCTCCTATCTCCTCGGGGCCTTCTCCAAAGCGTGATTTATTTCTGAGCATCCTTGCACCCTGGATTTTCATACTCGGGCTAAGGGCAGCCGGCACTCTGGCAGATGAGAAGACGACGATGAGTACTAACAAGATTTTCTAAAGTTAAATGCCCTAAAGAAATCAATAGAGAATTGGTTAAGCATCAAAACCAGAGAAGGTATTGAAGTTCTTCTTAAGCTATTTATTTGCCGTCTTGTGAAATCTCTCTCCCCGCGTAATCTTTAAACCTTTATGCAAGGACAATTACTCCCCATCATCAGCGTGCGGCCGCTCGCTTTACGTGTAGGTGACATCGCGTATAGCGATACGTGCTCTAATACAGCTCAGCGCGCCCGAGACGGCGACCCCCGGGCGCGCTTCCTACGCGGCAGCTAGACAGCCAGCACGTGCGGAAGCGCTGCCTACAGCGTGCTGATGACATATACGGCCTCCGACCAGCTGGTG
The DNA here is from genome assembly GCF_964289735.1 of Phaethon aethereus. NCBI lineage: Eukaryota > Metazoa > Chordata > Aves > Phaethontiformes > Phaethontidae > Phaethon > Phaethon aethereus. The sequence continues at coordinate 8,991,386 of NC_138597.1, read as the reverse complement.
ATTAGCGTCTAGAGATGCAAAACGCTTTATGTCCAAGGGTTCTTCCTTCAACGTTACTTTTAAGCAAGATGCCCAATATACATCGTCTCCAAGAACGACGGCGAAGCCTTAATTAGCGAGACAGATTTTACAGAGTCCTTAATCTCCTGCACCGGGGCTGTGCTGGGACTGCTGTTATTCCTCCGGAGACAAGCCTGGATTTTTAATGATGACTCATTATCTGTTCCCGTTAATACAAACCGCTTGCTGTTGTTAGGCAGAACGGGGCCATCACAGCAGCTGCTCGCCGCGTTCAGAGCACAGAATTACCATACGATACTGTAAATTTTAACTGCTTTGTGCAAAAGCTCGGGTCAGATCAACGTCAGCGTACCGGTACGATTTTCAGGTCTCAAACCGCCGCTTCCCTAACAGCGATGCCGACCATTTACACAGTTCTGGATGAATACTACTTAACGCACGTATTGCAGGATGTAAAATTTGTACTGTATTCCAAATAGCCTCTTTGTGCAAAGTAGGTCAGCGCTTGATCAACCTCACAGATTTGTGCATAATCTCATTCCACGGGGCTTTTCAGTCAAAGAGAGCAGGATTAAGGACGAGAATAATGCGAAATCTCAAACTTCATTTCGGCAAGCCCCAAAGCCGGTACGAAATCAAACCAAAGCAGCCACAGTTTGCTGCGGTGCCCGGCCGGGGCCACTCAAGCCTTCCGTGAACGTCACCTTTTGGTTCGCAAAGCGGCGGCTGTTCCTGCCTCCGCCTGGGCGCTGCGTGTCCTCCGCCATCTGCCGTGACGGGGCACGGGCAGTCTTGCTCCTCATACCTCCGTGCAGAGAATTCTCCAGTGAGCTGCCTGGCACACGTGCTTTAACAGACCGCTTCGCTCTTCGCCTAAGCCAGCCTCGGGCCACGCCGCTGCTGCCGTGGCGTCCCCGCGCCGGGCTGCCGCAGCCTGGCCAGGCGCCCCATTTGCGGGAAGAGCTGACGGGCTGCCTGCTGCCTAGGCGCGACGTCCATCTGCGAGCCAGCGCTCCGGCGGGGCCCGGCCGCTGGCGGAGGCAATCTGCTGGAAAGCTCCACCAGCTGCGCACCGCGGACGACGTCGCCCACTCCCAGGAGGGCCGGCTTCCCGGCGGCACAGGAACCCTTCCTGGCGCTCCAGTTGGCACGGGATGAATCTGACCCCGGGAAATACATTCAACATCTGCTTGCCATGTAGCTAAACAAGTTTCGCCGCGTTTCCCGACACCACCTCAGCGCTGCCTGCCACTCTCCAGGCTGGAGACGGTTCCGTGGCGCCGTCCCTCGCATCTGCTCCCTGCAACCGCTCGGCCTTACGACGCCGTCAGCATCGTCAGATGCCAGACCACCGCTGGGGCAGCGCGACGTTCGGTGCTCGCACCCTGCTGATGGACTGTAACGTGCAAAGTCCTCGATAAACGCCAGCCAGCCTCCCGGTGCTCATCTAGTCGAAGCGTCCGCGCTCCCTCTCTGCCCTGCCGTCGCCGGCCACATCATCCGTCTTGTGCCTCCAGCCCTGACTCTACACATTCAGTAGCGCTAATTTGCTTATGAGACAGCCAAGAGCTGTGAAGTGCCATCACTTAAAACCTGGAAAGTGCTTTGAACCTTTCCAAGGACGGAGGTTTCCGGCGCGGTGACCGGTGCGGCGTCTGACCGCCCCGGTGCGCAGCCGTGCGCCTGCAGAGCGAGGAGAACCCCCCAGCCTCCGCTCGCCCCGGCTGCGGGGCTGCCCCCCTCGTGCCCACGCCGGGAAAAAGGGGCTGGGAAAAGAAAGCCGCGCGCAACCCCTTGGCCAGGAAGCACCGCATGCTCTAGAGCATCCTTCCACCTCTGCCGAGGCGCAGCGGGCCAACATCAGCTGTCGCCTGCGGGCCACGCTGCCACCACTGCGAAAGCCAGCCAGGAAAACGGCCGTCCCTCCAGAAGAGCTGCAGCCCGAAGCAGCTGCACGTCTGCCAGCCTCTCCTCTAGAAATGCGAGCTGGAAAAGCGTCCTCAGTCCCACCGCGCTCCCTGTGCTTCGCAGCATCTGTCGGGTGACAGCGCAAGGCAACCGCGATGGGCGGGGACGATCGACCGGGAGCTTCCCGGTACCGCCGGCCACGCCATCTGCTCTCGGAAGGTTCCACCTTCCACAGCGACATCTGAAACTTGAAATATTCATTTTGGCACATACGCATTCGTGCAAAACGCTGCGTGCACAGGGCTGCAACGCATCTTTCGACCGCAGGCTGCGGGGATCCGTGCCGGCCACCACGGGCTGCGGGGCAAACGCGGGGCTGCGGGGCCAGCTGTGCGGTACTGCTGTGCAGAGCAAAGCCCACGCAGGAGACTTACGCGCCGTGACCCTGGCGGTTCCTCACTCTCACGGCCATGCCCGGGCAGAAGACGTAGGCAAACGTGCACGTGGAAAAATACTAAGTGACCTTTTTTAAACTTCTAAAGGGCTTTGGGACGAGGGCGATTTCTCCTCTCATCTGTGCCGCGGTGACCTTCTCGACATTACTCCCCACACATGGTAGGGATCTACAGCAGTCGCCTGGTTTTCACCACGACGTACTGTTTATGCATGCGTATTCCGGAAACACCCCGGTGCCAATACACGCGTGCGTGTGTCCACATGCCAAGAACAGTTCTTGGATTAATCCCTTTTTGTTAACGTTAACGAAACCAAACATCAGCTTCCAGAACCCTATAAATAATCGAAGCGCTATTACAGAGTTAATGCTCCGGGTGCGGCCCGGATGGATTTTTCCAGAGCGCGCCAATGCACGTTTTATGGATTCCATGAAAACGGGTCAATGAGAATTTCGAGGATTTAATAAGGCGTAATGGACCGGCTTCGGGCTATTTAAAGACATCCGCGGAGATGACCAGGGCACGGTCTTTGGCACAGAGTTCCACAGGACCTCGGGCAGGAGCGGTGGGAATTGCGCAGGCTTCCGGTGGCGGGCAGCGGCTGAGAGCTGCTCATTCCTTCCCTCTACTTCAGGCACGAGAGCTGCTGACGGCACCCCAGCAGGACCGCCTCAGTTCTTGCGGGCTTTGTTTTGTAAATCGTTTTAAGCCAATGGACAGACGTCACAAGCTCCGAAGCTCACGGTGGAAAAGGTACAGCGGATTTCTGCCGCTTGCCTTCCGAAGGCGGCGTCCGCACGTGCTGTTGGGGAAGACGCTGCAGAGCCTCTCCCGTTTATCCTCCAGCTGCCCTTGCTCGCCGACACTTGCTCTCTGGCTGGGTACCTGGGCACGCTGTGCCCCCCGACGGCGGCCGCGACAGCAGTCAGAGCAAGAACATTAACAGATGGGGAGTAAGAGCCTTTTTGCATCTCATAGCGAAGCCCCTCCAGCCAGGAGAGGCTCCCGGGGGGCAGAGCCACCCCGGCTGAGCAGCGGGGTCGTGCCAGCGGGACCCCGCGGGCAAAGGCGCCGGTGGGCAGAGGGCTGAACCCTTTGCTTTGGGCTCCCTGCCCTCCGGCGCGCAGGCGGGCGCGCGCCTCGCCTGGCCTGCCCAGACACGGCCAGCCCCGAGCACGGCCGAGACCGTTAACTTTTTATTCCCTTCCATTCTAATCTAATTATATTTCTGTGTTCAATAGCTGAGCATAATGTTAAACAGGCTATTCCGAGTAAGCTGCAGTCAGGGAAGGCTGGAAATTTCATTTACACTGAATATATGATTCATTACAGCAGGGGCTTGGGACAGACCAATTAATTCACCTGAACGGGCACCGCTGCCCCACGGTGCACTGGCACACCGTGAACCCTCATGGCTTTTCCTGCCACCGCTATCGGCCGTGCCGCCTTCAAAAGCGGTACAAGGAGGTGAAAATGGCCCGAGCCAACTCAAAAAGGAAAACCATCCCCAAACGACGTACTGTTGAAACCAGCACAACGCCGTTGTACTCCTTCGGTTGCAGCAGTCTCTGCGGCGTGAAGCCGGCTGCTGGGGACCGCGCGCAGGGGCTTGCACGCTCGGCTTCCCACAGAGCAAGGAGGGGCACGGGAGGAGGAGGACGAGGAGGAGGGGGAGGAAGAGGAGGACCCTGGCACCCTCGCAGCGGGAGCACGGACGCGCCGATGACAGCAAACGTCATCAAATGAGCTTTCGGGTACTGATGGAGCGTGCGGGTCGGATGCGTGACCCGTGAACGAGGCGGGCTGTCCATCATGCAACAAGAGGTTAATTACAGATCAGGCCACTTCACGGCACAGAAATTGCTATCGCTTGTCGAGGTTTTAGAGGTGGGCTGGAACCACAAGGTCGGGCTGAAGTTCAAGGCCGCCCCAGGGACCCTTTGCTCTCAAGTCCGCACTCATCCCAGGCCCTGACTTTTAGTTCGTGCCCGTCTGTAATTCACCTCCGTGGAAAAGCCCTTTTGGTACCCAAGGTGCCAGCCACGGCGGGAGACGTGTCTGGCCGTCCTGGCCGGGCGAGCTGCCCCGCTCGGGTCCGACATGCCGAAAGCAGCGCGAGCAGGAGGATGGCACCAGGCAGGGAAGAGAGCGGCTGCTCGCGGGTCGGGGACGATGGGCGCGGCGTGGGCGCGGGGGGAGCGCGGTACGTACCAGGAAACAGCCCGATGGCGTCTGCCCTGCCCCCAGAAGTCAAACAGGCGTCGGCCAGTCAGCAGGAGATTTCAAACCATTTCTCAGACACAAAGGCCACGGGAATAAGATGCCGGTCAGAAGAAGAGGGTCTGCAGCGAGCAGAAAAATGGGCTTGCACGTGCTGGATTGTAACACACAAGGAGCAAGCCGAGGTGGCCTGCTGCAAAAATCCGCTTTTTTTTTGGCGGGGGGGGAAACCCTCTCTCAAATGATGCTTTGAATGGGATTATTGGCCTCGGAAGCCAGGGCGGCGCAAAGCAGAGAAAGGAGGAAAAGACGGACCGCGGCACCGAGAGTGCACGAGCACCTCGGAACGCAGCCCGCTGCCCCGGGGCTCCGTGACCCCAATGGCAGCAGGGCATCTCCGACCTGCCGCCCGCCCGCCTCGCCGTCCCCGGCGGGCTCTGCCGTGCCATCGCCTGTACCAGGCTGCCTGGCAGCGCACCGCGGCCAACAGGGTCCCAGAAAGCATCACCCGGCAGCAGAAAGGCCACAAAGCCCTTCCCGCCAGAACGAGGGCATCCCTTGGCTGGGGCCGCCACCAAAATCCACGCGCGCGTACGTTCAACGAAATGGTTTGAAAATCCCTGTCGATTCTCGGCCTTCCAAGATCGGAGGAAACCCTGAAAAAGGTGAACCAGCAAAACCCCATGCGCACGCAGAAGATGACGGTTAAAAAGATGGCTGTGAAGCTGTGGGCTTCCAAGCTTCTGTCCTTCATGCAAGTGGACGTCGGCTGCGGTGGCCCGCACGCATGCCACGGTCCAGCCAGGCTGCGTGGAGCACCAATTGCTCATTTCCTCCCTCAAAACTCTCCTCCTGAGTTTCCCTCTAGCTTTGATGGGGGACGTGCACGTACCGCGTGGTGACACCGCACCAGCGCTACTAAGTCCCCTTGTTAACGCGTCGGTGTTCCACGCCAGACAAACGGTTCATTTGGCTCTCGCCGCCCGCTCCTCCATTAATCACCCTGCTGATCCGCAACCCAGCGGCTCTTTCGATGCCGCTTAGGAGACGGCACGAACGCTGGGAGGTGGATCCAGCAGCATTTCTGTGCTGGCGGCAGCAGCCGGGCACTGAAAAACGTGCAGTGCCCCACGCTACCAGGGCTTGCCGAGCCAACTGCCCGTCCTGATCGGCGGGGCAAGAGGTCCAGCGGCCGTGCCCACGCGGAGCTACGGGGCGGGCGAGCATCGCGGCGGCTCGGGGAGCTGGGGGAAGGCAGCTCCGCCACGCGCTCCCAGGGCATCTCCCCTGGGCAAGGGACCCCGGTGCTGGAGCGGGATGACGCCTCCCAACCCGCAGGGCAACCGCGCCGGCCGGCCGGCCGCCTCACCTGTTTCCGTTGAAGGTTGTTTTATAATCCCCGGGCGAGCGCAACGCCTCCTCCGCGTAGACGGGCACAGGGGTCCGGACGCACTCGTGGGAGCACTGCAGCGTCTCGTTGTAGGCGGTGAAGATGTCGAGGGCGCTGGGCACGCGGGCAGGGGCGAAGTCGGTCAGGTTCTGGCAGCTTTCCTCCTGCTGGTCCAGCTTGCGCTGGTGGCTGTTGTGCCGTGGGCGCCCGCTCTGCGCGCAGCTGGGGCGGCGGGGGAGAGAAGAAGGGACACGACGCGCCGGGCGTCGCTGACGCTCGGCAGGGGAACGCGCGTTATCGGCCATTAATTATACATTGCTCAATATCTGACTAGAATTTAGGCACTTTGGAAAGATCAGCCACACTCAAGCAGTCGTTTTGCTTGCCTTTTTTTTTTTTTTTTTTTAAGGATCAAATTTAAATTTTAGAGACAAGCTTTTTACCACTAGCGGAATTACTTAGCAAGTCATACGTTTATACCTGCAGGAGACAAAAGCCTTTTTGTAAGTGAAAAGATGTAGGTGAGAACAATGAAGTGAAACCCTTTTCATCTGGGAAGGCTTTAACCAAAAGGCTTTAACTTCTCGGGGTAAAAAAGCCCAGAAACCGGTCTGACGCAGCAGACAGGCTCCCCCTCGGCGAGGGACGGCTGGCGGGGCAGCCCTGCTCCCCGGTGACCCCACCGGCTCCCCATGGCTGGTGGGGGGTCTCATGGCCATGCAACGCTTGGTTCAGCACGCATGAAGCCAGGAGAACACCCGCTAGCAGGAACCCCCCCCCGACTGGTCCCATTTAAGGGTCTAGACGCTGACTTAATTCAGGTGCCACTTTTTTCCCAACAGGACTGACGGTGCCTATCGCAATACCAGAGTTTCGGAAGATTGGCAGGAGCCAGGGCTGCCGGCGCTGCCTGCGCCGCCTGCGGAGCCAGACCTGCGGGGCCAGGGCGCTGGGACGCCCGGGAGCAGCAGCGTCTGCCAGCAGCGCGGCACAGCCTGCTCTGCACCAGCTGAGGCACCCAAAAGAGACAGCTGCTAAGATAACCGTCGGCTGCACCGCAGCACGCTTGCAGACGCGGCGGCGACAAGGACGACACTGGCGTGGCACGTGGCCATCGCTCACCCGTCCTGCCCAAGGGATGCGGGGCAGAGACCGCAGCCCATTTGGGGCCGGGGACTACGCCTGCAGTCGGGTTGGCTCCGCCAAGGAGCCCACAGCCGGCGTGCGGCCGGCCCTCGCCTGCACCAGCAGCGCCGGAGGCAGCCTAAAAAAACACGTGAGAAACCAAAGCGCAGCCTGGCACGTGTCAGAGCTGAGCAAACTCATCGGGGTGCTGCTTCTCTGCCTGTGAGACGTCCGGCTGACCGAGCTCGCCAGCACGTATCCTCCGGTGATTTCCCAATTTCACCTGTTGTAAACCATTTCTGTTCTATGCTGATCGCTGTATTTATTTCCTTTTTTTTCCCCCCCTTTTTGGCTTCAGCATTCGGTTACTCGAGTTGTTCTGCCAAGCTGCGGTCGGTTGGAACAATGACACGTACTGCTCATGGCCACTATTAGAGAAAAACCCCAGAAGCGTTTTCAAAAGCGTTTTCCCTGCTCTTCCACTGAAATTCTGCTACGACTAGGGAAGTTTAGTAAAGTAAAACCCGCCTGGGATACGGAGCCGGGCAGCCCCGGCTGCGCTCCCGATGCCTCCCCGCGGGCCCGCTCCCAGCGAAGCAAGCTCGTCTGCGGGGCGCGTACCTCGGCGCTTGCGGCCGGCCGCAACGCTCCGTTACAGCTCCGCCAAGCCTGCGATGCCCCCGCAGCCCTGCAAACAGGTTCTCCTCTAACCCCGGGGAGCGAGAGGCTTCTTCATCAACCCCGTTTTCTAATTTCCTCCCGGGGGCAGGAATCGATTTGCTGCAGCACCCGGGGAGAGCTCGGGCGGGCAGGAGGAGAGAACCGCCATGGAGCGCCGCAGCGGCGCCGCGCGGCAGCTCTCCCGCCGGCCCCGAGCTGCAGCCGCATCACTATGCCAGCAACGCTGACCTCAAAGTAGGCCAGTTTCCCCGGGGAAATAGGTAGTCACAAGCACCCAAGGCAAAAAACTAACCTATTTTGCCATACGCCCAGCCATGCTGAGAGAACAAAACGGGGCAAAGCAAGCCGGAGGAGCGCGCGAGCGCTCCGGGGGCCGGGGCACGCTTCAAACCGGCGGCATCTGAGGGGCTCCGAAGGTGCCCTTCAGCCCCCGGAGCCGTAGGGAGGGTCAGAAAACGCAACTCTCGCTGCCGAGCCAGGCTGGTGTCTTAAGGAGCAGCAGGAAAGCCACACGAGCAAGGCGGTGGCGGCGATGCTGCCCAGCGCAGGGCAGGCCCCGGCACCGCCGCCGCGACTCCCGCTGCGGCCGAACGCGCGGCTTCGGCCTCGCCAGGTGGCCTCACGCTGCAGCGAGGCGGCCCCGCAGCGGCGACGCGCACGCGCCCCATGCGGGACTCGGCCACGTGCTGGTCCCCAAACCCCCCCAGCGCGCGGTGAGAGGGGGGGACCCGCAGGGGCACGGGTGAACCCAGGCGCTTCACCCTCCCTATAACGAAAACCCAAGCGTTTTCTCCCACAATGCCTTTTGGAAGCCATCCCAGCGGATGCCGCGGGCTTCAGCTGGAGAGGGACCCTGTCCCCAGCCTGTCCCCTCCCCGTGCCACCCCCCCGCGCCGACCAGACCCAGGAGGGACCTTACCAATTTTTTAAGACAAGAGTTGTTATCAGAGCGGCTATGACCATGATGAGGGACACGGTAATAGTGATTATCTGATGAACCGCCAAACCTGCGGAGAAAAGAAACGAGAGAGAGTGGGGACGGCAGCCAAGGGGGATCCCGGGCAGCGGCGGCACGCGTGGAGCCCCCCGCCGCCGCCTCCCCCCGAGCCCTTTTCCGGCGCGGGGCTGTCCGCAGCCCCCGGCAGCGGCCACCCGACCCTCCCTCCTGCCTTATATAAAATAAGCTTTAAGCCGGGCTTCTCGTTTCCTATCCTCTCAAGTATGTTCCTTGTCAGCCCGAATTAGGCACGAAGAACGGAAGAGATGTGAGGACGCATCCCCTCCGGGACGGAAAGGGAGACTCGCGCGCAGCCTTGCAGCGGGCGCAGGATTAACCAGAGATAATAATTACCGCACTAGCTGCTGCTCGCTTCGAAGGTCGGATGGGCTCATTTTCTCCTAATTCACCTTACATAGGGTATAATTTTGGCTCGTGTATCTTTCCTAATGAGCAGTTTGGAAACAAAAGCATCTCAACGTACAGTATGTTTGTGATTTTGTGCTGCTTTACAGTTGCAATTTCGTAATGAAATGATTTTCCTGGCTGCAGCCCAAGGATGTGCTATTTTTCACAAACAGATGTTGCAGCTCCTGATGGATGGCGTTTTTAATAAATAAATAAGCGTTAGCATGGCAGGAAAATAAGCAGTTTTTTGTACACATACACACACGTGTGTATCTGGGCAACACATGTGCAGGGCTGCCAGCTCGTGCGGGTGTGCGAGGCGAGGAAATCGCTGCTTCTCCCCACGCAAGAGCACACAGGTTCCCGGCCGGCTGCTGCGGGGACGTCGCACGGAGCATCCCCGCACTCCCACGGGAACACCGCCCAGGGCTCTCCCACGCTCCTGAGCGGCGGACTCGGGGCCACGCTGTGGCTCCCCGGCTTTCGGCACAGCACACCCCGCTCTCACAGCAGGCTTGCGCGAGAGCAGCGGCCCGAGCACCGGGCTGGGTGATCAGGCGAGCCAGGATTTATCGGTGGTATTTTAAATCACAGGTCACGCTTGCTGCTCCGCTGCCTTCTCTCGACCGACAAAAGTTTGGACTTCCTCAAAATGTGTCATCTCGTCTCCCCCTGCTCATCCCCGCACCCCGGCGCTTTCGGGTCTCTGCCCGCGCGCCCGCGCCGCCAACAACACCCATCGAGGGAGAAAAGCTGCTCGAGCTTAGCCTGACTCCCAGGGCAAAGCTGCTGCCTCCCAGGGCGCGCAGGCGTTCCACGCACCTCCGAAGAACCCCTAATCCCTCAGAAACGTGATGGAAAATGCGCCTGGCCTGGGCAAGAGCGGGAGAAAAGCTGCACGAGGCTGCCGAGACCCGTGGTTCCCAAGAGGCCAGCCATCTTCCGACAGCCACCTCCAGCACGCAGCGCAGCAGCCGCCCAGCCGGCGGGAGCACAAGCGCGTGCCGCTGCCCACGGGCACGCGTGCCGCAGCGCCGCGCCCGAGCACCCTTGCTCACAGCCTGTTTGAACCAACTGAAGTGTAACTGGTCTTTCTTTTATTTATTAAGAAAAACCAACCCGTCCTTGCCAGCGTCACCGTGCTGCCCAGGCTGCTGGACACGGGCTTCGCCGCTGGCCGCCCCGCGAAGGAGGCGCGGATCGTAAAAATCCCAGATTTTGAGCAATGAGGCGGGCCAGCAGCAACACCTTTGCAGGAAGCGCTGGGGACTTTGCTGCCAGGATGCAGCCCAGGTGTAAATCAAACGCTCAGGAACGCGAGCCTTGGCAATTTAATATAATAAAACCAAGGTCACCTTCGGCGAGTCCGATTCTCCAGAACACGCCCGGTGCCAAGCGCTCGGGTAGCGATCGCGCGCAGGGAAGGCTTCGCTCCCAGCGCCGGCACGCCGGCAGGGTGGGCAGCAGCCAGTGACCGGCACCAGGCTGCCGGGTAGGGAGTGGCTCGGGACAGACCGGTGCAATGGGGAGGGGAGCGACGACCTGGCATCTGGCAGAGCAAAAGCACTCGCCTCCAAAGTGAAAGCAGAAGGGCTTCCGGAAGGAAGCACGCGCCCGCCATCTTCTAGCACTCATTCCACTTTGCCAGCAGACACGCTACGGAAGAGATCTGGGAGAAGAGCTGGAGAAAGGAGCAGGGATCGCGACTGATTTTAAGGACAGGACGCGGTTGGGAGCAGGAGGCGGCAGCGGCAGACGTCAGCCGCGCCATGGACGTCGCTGGCGAAGGAGTCTGCTAGAGGCAGGACCGAGGAGAGACGACTTCCCGAAGGCCAACCCTTCCGAAACGCCGGCTCTTCGAACCCTGGCACGGTCCCAGTGCTGAGCCGGCAGAAGGCAAGAGCCCACCAAGACACGGGGAGGAGCAGAATGCCGAGAGCCCCGGCACTTCGGGGTTCTCCCTCTGCTCCCCCGCGCTGCGGGCCGCAGGCTCCCTCCCGGGGATGTACGGAGGGACGGCTGCTCACCAGCGCCCCGGCGAAGCCCAGCGCAGCAGGATGGGATGCGGCAGAGTTATTTTTCTCCCTCGACTCAAGCACCTATTTTGCAAATGACCCATTTCATCCGTTTACTCCCAATTACACTTCAGTTGGTTCAAACAGGCTGTGAGAAGGCTCCGCGGAGGGGAGGAGGATGGCCGGCACCAGCAGCCGCCAGGACAAAGAGCAGGTCCGGTGAAGCGAAGGCTGTGGGGACGGCGCTGGCAGAGGGCGGGGAGGAGCCGGTGCCCACCTCCTCCTCACTGGCTCCAGCTCCGGAGGGGGCCGACGCCGGGGAGCAGCCGCCAGGCGTCGCGCCCTCGAGGAGGAGAGCCGGCAGGCGCCTCGCGGAACGCCTTCACGGCTCTGCAGGCCGGGGGGCTCCGAACTGACAGCCGGCACCCCTGGGACAGCTGGGCAGGCAGAAGTGCTCGGGAGCCGCCGAGCCCGGAGCTGCAGGGGCTGCCGGAGCTGTCCTCCCTGCAGCCGCGGAGATCGGCCCCCTCCCACCAGCGGCTCGGGAGCCAGAGCCGAATTATTGGCTCCTCGGCTGCTCTGCCTCCGGCTTCTGCTTCCCAAGGGAATTCACCGGGAAGACACGACAGGGCTTCCCAGCTCCTGCCAGCACCCCACCGGCTGCAGGCAAGGCGTGGAGAAAGGCTTCGGGGCTCTGGAGGAGGGTCGCGACGGGAGCTAGGTCGCGACGGGAGCTGGGTCATGACGGGAGCCGAGGTGCAGAGCCGGCAGCTCCCAGCTCGTGCCCGCCCTGCGGCTTTGGCGCTCCCACGCCCGCCGGGTCAGGAGCGACCCCCATCCCGGCAGCAGCCTGGCCGCATCCTTCACGGCAATCTTGGAGCAGCTCCCAGTGGGGCACTGCCGAAAAAGATAAAAGGGAAGACTAAAAAGAAAAGAAAAGCCCAGTGCCCGCCCCCTTGGAAAACAGAAGCGGCGTCAGAAACGAGACCTTCTGCAAAGACGGGAGCCGAGGCAGAGGCGGCAGGGACACGGGAGAACCCAACGGTGCAATTAATCCTTGCGCTTACATAATGGGAAACACGCGGGCAGAACAGATAGCAGGTGGCTGAGCACTGAGAGGGATGGCGGCTCTTGGGAGCGGGACACATGGGTTTTAAGAAGGGCCGGATAATTTTAGACTCCATCGCAAACACAAGTTGCCACATGCAGCGGCAGAGAAGAAAGGTCCTTCGTCTCGCATAGCAGTTCCGTGCCAGAGCCCGGGAGGCTTCATGGGGACGGGAAACGTTTTTCCCAACAGCGTTAACCACAGCAGCAACGGGAAGAGGGAAAAGGACCCGATGGGTAACTGGGACGATCCTCGGGGAAGCCCTACAGCAATATCCCCTGCAGGAAAGTCTTTACTCTTACTCTGCAAATCTACCAGATCCTTTCCTCTAGGCCTTCGAAAGAGATATATAGAAGCGTACGGAGCAACGTCGAACAGAAATACCCCATCCGCAGCAGAAGGCGCTAACGGATGGGGCAGCCTGGGAGAGGGGAAGGTCGCGCGAGGGACGCGCACCACTCGGGGGGTGAGGCGAGACGAGAGCGAGCTGGCTGCGAAGAGCAAAGCGTTATTTTACAGGCGGCCCTAGGAGCCCAATCCATCTGGAGGAAAGGGACCTGGAGGATAAAATCAATAGCTCGTAAATCAAAATGACCCTCCTCCTCCTCCTCCTCCTCCTCCTCCGGTGCAGGAAGCCTTCTGCCGAGCACATAACTCACGGCGAAAGCCTGCGCCCCGAAAACGCAGGGCAGGCTGCAGGCAAGAACCTGGAAGCGGGAATTAGGGTTTCGTTTGCTTATCTCCACGGCAAACACCTCGAACGGCAAAGCTCCGATCCCGGCGGTCATTTCCTCGCAGTTAATCACCAGCGAAGAAACAAGCTGCGGGAAGGGCAGCGGCCGGCATGGGGGCCGGGGAGGGACACCCGGCGAGCCGCCGGCCAGGGCGGCTGCCGATGCCTCGCCACTGCGAGGGGACTGCGAGCCGCTCCCTCTGACGAGGCTTTCACTAGTCAATTTGACGCAGTGACCATTTAACTCGAGGGTAATTACAGGAGAAGTATTTAATGGAATTGAAAGTGTGTCCAAACCCCTGCGCTTCTGCTAGTGCAGCAGAATTTAATGTGTCGCCTGCCAGGAGGGAAAGCTCTTCAAAGGCGCTCTTTGAACCCTTGGAAATGCTGAAATATCGCTGGGTTTTTCCACTCCCGCGCCATCCCAGCGCGCTCCGCTCTCGTCGGGGACTTCTCGGCCCCTCCGGCAGCAGGAGACCCAGCCTCAGCAGCCCCAGTTGCGGGTGCGTGGGCAGCAGCCGCGCTTCGACCCGCAAAACGCAACTCCAAACTCCCCAAACCCAACCTTCTCAAAGCAGGCAGATGCCAGGATGGTTGTTTTTTGTTTTTTTTTTTAAAAGACCATATACTGGCCACCGAGATGAGAGCGCCGAGTTTTGGCCTTTCTGGCCACCTTTTGAAAGGGCTCCCGGACAGCTCCGTGTCGACAGGATTCATTCCAGGAGAAAAATCCATTCGGGACTAATGTCTTGCTCCTGCCGACGTGCGCAACGGCAGCGAACAGGAGATGTAAGCTCTTAATTAAAAACAAAGAGAACCTCTATCCCCCAAGGCCTTTATTTCAACAGCTCTGGTTAGGGAGACTGTATTTTTCATTTTCCCAATAAAAACAGCTACGAGCCGCAACTCTTTGAAGACCCTCGTCAAGGCCTTTAAGCTGCATAAAATTAAAACCGGAAAAAACAGCCCCGTTGCGCTCTGCAGAGCGTCATCTTGAGTTACCGTCAGCGGCAGAAGAACGGCCGCTCCAAACACCGGCTACGCCCCGGCCAGGAGGGCTGCAACGAGGCGCCGAAGCCCCTTCCCGCACGTACGCCGCACGGATCGCTTCCCGGCTCCTTTCCTCCCACTCTGCCTCAGCCTTCCCCTAACTCCCAGTTCAAGTCCAAGTGCCAAAGGAGGGTGAATCTCCTCAAGAAGCCAGGGCCGCGTCTGCCGGCGCGTGGCGGGGAGCCGGCAGGGCCCGTCCGGCGTCGCGGGGGGAGCCGGAGAGGCAAGCGCTTGATCGCAGCCGGATTTCCACGTGCGCGGCCAGGCCCCGGCGCCTCTCGCTCCTCAACCGAAGCCTCGCGTCTGGCGGCGAGAGACGGTCCCCCAGAGCGAGCGTTGAAACCAAACCGGCTCCCGGGCGCGGCTGAAGGGCTTCAGAGAGGGAAATGATGGGAACGCAGGTGGAATCGCTGCCTGCGCCAATCGCTCCCGGCCAAAATAACCTTCGAAGCAATTTCCACGGTGAGCACCGAAGCCCACGCCGAACCGGCGCCGTCACCTCTACCCCCACCCTGCCCCGCGCTCGGCCCGAGGAGGGGGTCTCTCCAAAGCGGGGTCTTCTGGCGGGGCTCGCATCCCGCCTGCATCGCTGCCACGAGTCCCCTTCCCCTGTCGCCGCGGGCGTGGGACACCTCCGCCTCCGCCCGAGCGTCGCGGATAGGCCGGGGAAAACCGGCTGGGCTCGAGAGGCGTTACAGCTTCCCCAGCTGCCAGAAAACGCAGCTCATCCCCGAAAGCCTCATCTGGCCGATAAAGCCGCTTTCGGACAGAAAAATTCAATCGGGAGCGTGGCGTGGCCGCTCCACTGCGATCACAGCCACAGACGGCCCTTCCCGGGGCGACCCGTCAGCCTTTGCCGTACGATGAACCCTGCTGCCGTTTAATAGCTTGTAAGACAAATAATTTACAAAACCCACGAGGGGAGGAGATACAGCAGGAGTCTTCCTGCAAAACCTTGCTCCGGTGCAAAGCCGGCCCATCGGCTGCCCGAGCGGCTGCGCCGGGAAGCCGCCTTGGCCCCGCTCCTCTCAGCACCCCTCCTGCCTTCAGCGCAGGGTTCGTGCAGGCAAAGCCCCTTGGTTTTCCAACCATTACTCGTCCCAAGCGGAAACGCAGCTCTTCAGCCAAACCACCCGAGGTTCCTGGAAAAATCCTGGTGTTTCGGGCCAGACTGATGAAAGGAGGAGAATATCCTGCCGCCGCTGCTGAGAAATATTCTCGCCGAGAACGAAGATCCTAGAGGCTTACGCTAAAGACACTGGGACTTACCTTCTCAGGTGTTACAGCAAATATCACTGAGCCACAAAGGCTCCTGAGAGCGGCAGAGGGGCGTTCCGGCTCGCTTAGACGCGCGTGGGCGAAGGCGCGCGCGGCATCTGCTAGTCCTGGGGAGAAAGAGCCCCTTCTCCCGCGCCAGAGAGCTCCGCTGACAGCCACGCTCGTGTCTCGCTCCAGCCATCGTCCTCCATCCTTAAGGAAAACCACCTTGTCGCGCAGCCGGGGCACGGCCGTGCGCAGGGTCCTGCGGGAACCTCCCGGGAAAGGCGACCGGCGGGCGCGGGCCCGGGAGACGCCATCCAGCCCCCTCGCCTCCTCTCCGGCCCCCGGCTGCGACGGCTCCCCGCGCCTTCGCGCGGCGGATCAAAGCGGCGGCTCCATCCCAACCGCCCAGGGTCTTCTTTTAAACACATTTTATCTTTAATTAATTCCTTTGAAGCCTTCCACATCCGCTATCTCCTTGCATCCAGCACCCCCGCTCCTGCACCCTCTTTTTGAAGGCAGGGTCACCTCCCAGCGGGGAAGCGAACGTCTCTATTATCATCGTTTATTCCCGACACGCTCCCGGCCAGCGGCGGGGAGGGAGTGGAGCGCGGGCTGGGGCAGGCCGCGAGCTCGGCTCCAGCTGCCGGCATGCTGGGTGCCCGCGCAGCCCCTCGCCGCGGCCCGGGAGCACCCCCGGCCGGCAAACCCGGCCCCCACCTCGGCCCCAGGGATGGGGGTGCCCCTCTGCACCGCCCCTTCGCCAGCACGCTGCCTGCGGAGCGCGCCGCCGAGCTCATTGTGTACCAGCCATCAAATCACCATTAAGAGCAGCAGACGGCACATAAAGCCTTTTGCCTTATAAAGCACTTAAAGGTTTAATTAAAGATGGCTTTATTCTAATAATACTGAAAGGAGAGCCTCAGACAACCCGGCAAGTGCAATTCCTGCCTTCGCTCCGACAGCCTCCGACTCCTCCTTCTCTCCTCTTCATTTTTTCGGCCGAGCCCACGGTACACAGGAGGATGCTCTGCCTGGCCGGGGGAGCTCAGCCCACACGGCGAGCGGCCGCCCCGGCGAAAGCCCCGTACGGCCCCTGCCTCTCGCAGCACGCTGGCATTTTAGTTATTTTTCTCTCTTCCCGTGCTCCGACGTAAAACGATTCTGACAGCCCCCGAAAAAGGAAGCACATTTTTGAAAAGCATAAGCAGAAACTACGCCTGGGTGAACACATTGCGTCGCCGTCTGCCTGCCATCAGCGCTCTGCCAGGCGCTGAGCAGGCAGAGGCGGCACCGGGACCAATGCACCTGAGCCGCGGGTTACCCGAAACGCCCCCCAAACCGCCGCGGCATGTACCAGCCTCTCCTTTCTTTCCGGACGTCGCACGTAATCACGCGTTGCCTTCTCTCCTACCCGCGAGCAGAGTATTTGCTGGTCCGGGGGAGTTTTTTGAAGCGTGTTTTTGCTGCCGGTCAGCCATGGAGACATTGTTCCCGGCTTTTTTTCCCCGCTCGCTTCCTCAGCCGGGAGGAGCAGGGTGAGAGGAAGATCTAACGGAACCGCACCGCTTCAACCGCTCATCTTCTGCCTTCGCGGAAGAGCCCCCGGCCCGCGCGCGCCCCAAGGACCCCCGGCCCCCAGCGTCAGCGGGCACCCGGCAGCAAGCGCCTTTCCGCAACGCAGGGAGGGAAGCAAGGGCACGGCGTGGGAGGGGCGCGGCAGGGGGAGCAGCGCCTTCGTTAGCACGACGGCAGCATGCGATCCGACGGGAGCGAGGGGGCCGCTGGCGTGCCAGGAGCGCAGGCCTGCTCGGCGGCAGGAGCCCTGGGGCGGCTCTGCCGGCTCCCGGGGTGGCCCCAGCTCCCGCGGGTGCTGCGAGCGGGACCACCCCGACCCCCAGGGCTGCTGCCAGAGAAAGCTGAAGGACCACAGGCTGCGAGAGCAGCGTCCCTCCCTCCTTCCCCGCGCACCTCGGGCTCCCACCGCGACGCGCGGCGCCTTTCAGGACCAGGACCTGCCACGCTCGCTGAGGCAAATAAAAAGTACGGACGAGTTACCTAATCCTAATTTGTAGCCATATGTTTTTCCCAGCAGAGCACAAACGCTTCCAGCCGCTAAACCTCACATAACGGAGAGGAGCAGGGCTTGACAAATGCCCAGAGCCTCGTGCAGGCGCGCCGCCAGCAGAACGGCGTCGGCCGCCGGCTCCCGAAACGCTCGCCCCGAGGTGCTGCAGGGGCTGGGCGCTCCCTGCCGGGAGCTTGCCAGGGCTCTCCTGGGCTCTCCGCGCCGGCAGCGGGAGGAAAAGCAGATCTGGAGCTCGGGCGCGTTTCAACTGAGGGTGGACGGGCCAAGATCAAAAGGGTCCTTTAGCCCCAGGAAGGACTTTACCGTATCCACCGCTCGTGAAAAGAAGTTAATTAGCAAAAACTCCGATCCTGAAAAAAGCCCCTAATGAGAGCTAAGAGCTCTCTGCTAAGAGCAGATTAAAGCAGCCGGCTCCCTGGGAGGCTGCGGGCAACGCCAGCGGCTCGGGGCTGCGGCTCTCAGCCGATCTGGTGGCCAGGGAGGGCAGCGGCGGCGGCAGCACCGCCGGCTCACCCTCGCCTAAACGAGGCGGCGACTCCTGTGAGCTACAGCGCGTGCCCGCAGCCATCCTCCCACGTGCCGCGAATGGAGCGGGCGGGCGGGTGCCGCAGCCGGCGCCCGCCAGACCCCGCGCACCCAGCCCGGACAATGCCACCCAGCCCAGAGGCGCCGACTGCGGCCGGGTGGGGGAGCTGAGGCTGAGGATCTCATCACGCGGTTCGCACCGGCAGCCGTTATCGATACTCCCTTACTCATTTACCCAGCGTTTTGTTAAAAGGTGTGTAGGTTGGGAGTTTTTGCACCGCTATAAATAACTCCTCTAAGTCAGGAACAACATTATGGTTGGCTCGTCTCTTTCTGCCAAGCAGGGCTGGCTAGATAAATTAATTGGGATTAAGATTTGGCCATAAAATTACTTTTTTTTTTTCCCCCCCCGATTTGACTAGAAAATCACTGTGGGCTAAAGGCAGTCGATGCACAGTGAATAATTCTGTAAACTACACAACGGTACCCCACAGTTTAATACCGGCAATAACAAATATAATTTGAAATAAATGGGAAGCAGCTTTCCATTCCATGTCCACGCAGCAGATCGCGCTGGGGGGACGCGTTGCCGTGCTAAACACGATTACGGGAGACGGGCTGCGGATGGATACCGCTAATGGGAAAAACACAGCAAGCTGCTGGAGAACGCCTCAGATAAAAGCGATGAATCGGAGCTGCCGCTCGCCTCCCGAGTGCTCTCGTTTAACCGCACGCACCGATTTCTGTCCCGGGCGGCGCTGCCACCGGGGAAACTTGTGCCGCGGTGACCCATCCGCTCGGCGCCAGGACCCCCAGCCCTCCCGATTTACCCACCGCCGCCCCGGCAGACCCTACCTGTGCTGTCTCCCAGCCCGCGGGGCGGGCGAGCATCCTTGCCACCGCTGCTGTGGCCGGCGGCCGGCTCGGCGGTGCTGGTGCGGCCGGGGCTGCTGCGGGGCGCGTCCCCGCCTGGCGCGGGAGCCGGGGTGCTGGGTGGTGCGCGGGATGGCGTGGCGGGTGCGGCGGTGGCGACAGTGGTGGTCGCGGCAGCGGTGGTGGCGGCGGCGGTGGTGGCAAAGGCGCCGGGCAGCGTGCTGCTCTCAAGGGAGTCCTCCTCGCCCGTGGGGCCCCAGACGATGACCTCGGGCAGCGCCGTGGGCCGCCCGTCTCGCGGGGCGAAGCCGCGGCCACGCAGGTGCCGCCGGCCCCTCCGTGAGCGCGGCCGGCGTGGGGGGCGGCCAGCGGGCAGCGGGGTGGCGGGGGGCAGCCGGCGGGAGCGGGGTCTCTGCAGTGGGGGCTGGGGGGTGCAGGTCCAGGGGGGGCCGGGGCGCCGCAGCTCCTCCCCGCTCCCCGCGCCCCACAGCGAGCCGCGGGACAGTCTGTGCCGGAGCGCCGGACGCGGCGAGAGCCTCCCGCCAGTGCCGCTGGCTGGGGGCTGGCAGCTGGCGAGGTCCATGGCTAGGTGGAACATGGCTATTAAAATCCAAGCATGGCTTCCGAGCGGGCAACTTGACCTGCGGACAGACAGCGACTGTGTTAGAACGGCAGGGCAGCGACCCAGCGCTCCCTCCCGGCACGGCGCGCCCCGGCTCCCCGCGCCCGGCCACCCGAAACACCCCGGCAGCGTGGGGAAGTGGCGCCAGTAATTAAATGTAATAAACATAAATTATATTAAATACATTGCGGGGCACCCCGCACCCCCTCCCCACCCTCCTCCCACCCCAAGCGAGGCAGACCAAGGACCCTCACCCGGCAACGCCACGCGGCCACTTTTCAGAGGATCTGTGAACGCCGCCAACGACCCGAGGACGGGTTTTCCCGCGCGACGCCCCAAGGAAGCGGCCAGCGCCTGCGCTGCCGAAGCTCGGCCCTTCCGGATGAGTTATCTGAAATCTGGAATCACGCTGGAAATCAGCTGGAAATCAGGCTGAACCGTTGGCAGGCCGAGTACTAAAAATTAAGCTTCGATGTGACGCGCCACTGTCACGGCGTGTCAAAGCCCTCTCCCTCCAAAAAGGCACCACACACCTTGCGAGGTTCCGCTCCATCCGTGCTCCTCCCAAGACACTGCCCCACGTGAAGCACCATGCTTCACGGTAAGAAAATGCCCGATACAGAAATTTTTCTTTCTTTTTTTTTTTTTTTTTTCTCCCGTTGTTCAGGGGAAAAAAAAAATCATTAGGCCAAAGCCCAGAAAAATCTTTACTCCGCTTTATTCAGCTTCTACCCAAGAAAGACCTTTGTCAAACTCAGCAGGAGTTAATGAGAGCTTTGTATGGCTAAATGGACTAACCCTGCGCAGCGCTGCGCCCCGTACGGTCCTTGCCAGCACCACGAAATGTGCATCTGCGTGACAGAAGCGTCTGCACGCTCCCCCCGTGCGCGAGCAAACGAGGCTAAAGGAGCTGACCTGGATACTCTCAGGCACTGTCTTTTTCTGCTCAGAGGATCTTCCCCCCCCCCCAATTGGGCATTTTTTCAAAGCGTAACAGCATTTATTTTGGGGAGGAATACGGTGACGCAGGGAAAGAGCGCAGAAGGAGAAAGGGAAGAGCCAGAAACAGGCAACATAAACCAAAATAGTTCAGGCTGGGGGAGGAAGCATCTCAAGGCTTCCAAAAAACCAAACCACCCAAACCGTGCTGCCGGTGGGGTTTTTGTGACGCGGGGGAACACGCCACACAGAACCCCCAGCTTCACGCGGGTCACGCCAGAAGCTGGTGCCGGAGCGGGGCCAGGCCGTGCCGCGTGACACCGAAAGGCCGGGGTGTCCCTCGCCTCGCTGCCGGCGTCACGCCCCAGGCCGGAGCCTCCGGTGACGGGGCAGGTCACGGCGGGAACAGCCGCAGCTCAGCGCCCGGTCCCGCCCCAAGGACGGCGCAGGTCACCCTCCGCCTGCGTCGCGCCGAGCCGCGTCGGCCACGGGGCTGTCACCCTGGGAGCGGCCCCCGGCCCCGCCGCTGGCCGGCCCGAGCCCAGGAGGCGGCTTCGGGGAGGGGAGCCGCGAGTCCGGTTACCTCGGAGGAATTCTGCGCGGCGCGCAAGCTTTGGAGGGCTTTGCAGCGACAGATAAGAGCAAGTGTCCTTCAGAATAAATAGCAGCGTGTAGGAGTTGCTGTTGTCTAGGCAACGCAGCGCCATGGAGGTGCTCGGCGCGGCGGCGGCGGCGCGTGGCGGCCAGCGGCCCGGGCTCCGCCGGAGGGACACCCTTCCCTCCCGCTGCCACCCCTCCCGCTCCCCCGGCCCCACGCGAGCACCCGGCCACAGCGGGCGGCGAGAGACGCGCCCCGACGGGCGGCACCGGGAGCGGGGACACGTCCCGCCGGGGGGTCCTGCCGCCTCGCGCTCGCCCCAGAGGTGCGCGGGCCGCCCCACGGAAGGCCGCCGATCCCGCCTTGCCGCCCCAAAGGGCCGGAGAGCGTCCCGAAATGCTTCACGAACGCCAGGAAAAATTCAACAAAACTCTAAAACTGGGTTTTTAAAAAAAAAAGAAAAGGGCAGCAGAGATATGTGGGAAGATGAAATCCCTTCTTCGCCCTCCTCATCCAAAGCCTTTGCTCCCGCGAGCCGCAAATCCGCTGCCACGGCTTGATGGACGGAGAGGCGGCCGAACGCTCGTGCGGCAAGGAAGCCGCCCCCCCCCCCGCCCCCGGTACACACGTCTCGCGAAGCGCAGGCAAAAGAGCGGATTTCAAGGAAACCGCCCAGATAACTACAGGGATGGTGGTGGACGTCGAGCGCTCGGGGCCGCTTCGCCGAGCGCAGCCGAGCCAATCTCCGTTTTAAAGGCGGTGGAGTTATGGGCGTCGAAGGGCTTTCCGCCGGCGCCGGCGCAGCCTTCCCACCGCACGCGACACGTTTCCGAATTCTCCCCAGGATGAAACCCCCCCTCAAATCCCTTCAGGTGCAGCCGTGCGCTTTGAAGAGGAGGAAAGCCGGCACTCCAGAAAGAGATTCCTTTCATGGAGGCCGTAGGACGCGAGCTCGGGAAGAGGCTGCCGGGGCGCGTCCACGTCCGGGGCTGGCGCGGCGATGCTGCCCGGCTCCTCCGGCCTCACTGGCTCTTCCCGCCGGCCCTGGGCACCTTCAGCTTCTTCCCCACCAGGAGAGCTGGGACAACCGAATCCCGGCCGCGAACTCATACCCGCTGCCCCACGGCCATCCGCCAGGCCCGTCGCACCGGGGCTGCCGCCGCGCAGCTGGGGCTCCTGCTGCGCCGCTACGGCTCTGAAGCACGTGCAGGGGCTACGCGGACACGGAGCGCCGTTTGCATCAACGACGCGATGTTTCCAGCTCAATAAGGAGCACTGAGGGTTGCTTAGTGCTCTCGAAACGGTGGAGCCGTGTGCACTGGCACAGCGGGAAGCCGGACAGAAATCCACGGGAAAAACGAAGCACGTACAAAAGCCAGGGCCGGCAGCACCCCGGTGCCGCGTCCTCCGCTTGCCATCATCTCGCCCTCGTGCCCCCCCTCGCTACCGTGCCCCGGTGAGAGCCAGAGCTTCCAGAGAAGCGGCCGCACTGCTGCAACGCCTGGCTGTAACTCACGCGGCTCCAAAGGCCGCGGAGCCCAGCGCCGCTTCGGGACGCCACCTTGGAAATCCGCCGCCGTCCCTGCACGTGTGGTGCCAACCCCCGCGTGCGGGAGGGGGAGCGGGAACGTCCAGCGTGGCCGACGGGCAAGGGGAGGGGCACGGCACGGGAGGGAAACGCCTCTGCCCTGGTCCCGGGGACCCTCGGGGGACGGCGGCCGCCTCGGCGAGCCCCCGATGCCGTGGGAAGGGCGCGGGTTAATCCAGCAGCCACAGAAGCGGGTGACCGCCACGCCCCCAGGACCCCCCCGAGTTCGGTTATCTCTCCAAGCAATTAACCAGGATCGTGGCCACCGGACGGCTCTGACAAACCGCAAAGCGCAAACCGTCAGTAGCCCGCAAGCCGCTGGCACGTGTCCCGCTCCCCCGGAGCCGCGGATGGCTCGCTCGAGCGCAACTCACAGGGCAGCGCCGGGAGAAGTGCCCATCTGTGCCCCTTTCGCAAGGTACTCGTGCGCTCTGCAGCACCGGCCCCTTCCTCCCCTGACCGGGGCGACACTTCACAGGCAGCGTTAAACGCAGAATAGGCTGATTTTTAATGCCGAATGGTACAAACGGAGCCATTCTTCCATTTCATGCCTCCCGTTAGGTAACCTATTGGTACTGCACAGGGAATCAAGGTTACGTCCTTGTGGGGATGATTAATGAGCTCCGAGCGGTTCCCACCTCAAACGCCGAACGAGACAGGGACAAAAATACCCCTGCGAGTGCCGGCGTGCGAGCGGGAGCCGCGGCCGGGGCGGTGTTTGCTTGTCCCAGGCGAGACACGGCAGGAAAGCGGGCCCACGGCCTAGGAAAAGCGTCCTTGGCAGCGCGGCCGCGTGCCCTGCATGGGCGTTCGCAGCGCGGCACGGCATGAGAGTACGTGCAGGAGCTCGCTGGCTTCGTACGGGAGAAGAATGAGGCCGCTGCGTCTCGGTGGGTGACTTTCACGCCGGAGGAAGAGGAGAAAGTCGCGGCGGTGGCAGATACTTGGCCCGCAATCGCGCGTCCTTGCCGAGGTGGGGACTGCGGAGCCGGCACCTCAGCAGCTGCTCTGCTCTCCAGCCGCGCGGTCGTGAGGACGATCCCTGCGGTGCAGCGACTGTCCTTTGTACTGCCACGTACCGCCAAGCGTCACCGCTTCGCCCTGGGCCGGCGCCGGACCTTCACCAGCGCCGGGGGAAGCCGCACGTTCCCCTGCGAGGGTGGCACGGACGGCTGCCAAAACTCGCTGCGGGATCAGTGGAGACCCCGTGGACCCCCGGCACCGCGCCCGCCCCGCTCCCCCGGGCGCCGGCAGCGGAGGTGCGGGACCGCGGGCGCTACCAACCCCAGCACCTCGCTCCTGAGACGTGTTTTGCCCCAGGACAAGCCGCTCCAAACCCGGAGCCAACGGGAACTGGGAACTCGGTACTCACTGTGCCGTCTGCAGCCACGACTTCTTCAGAGATAATTATAAATTTGAGAAAACATGGCTGCCAAGCTCTTTAAAGCCGGGACTGGGAATTAAGGCACAAAAGCTGACACACAGTAGCACCTAGGTAAATTAAATATGCCACATCACTACCTACCTATATTACAGAACAGAGCTCCAGGATTACCTGCTAATAAAAGCGATATTTAAAACAAGTCCTAAGTTCCTCCGCTCTCCCCCTTCTCCCCACAAGTAATTAAACCGACACCGCTCACCGCGGCGGAGGGGATGGGATTTGTCACGCAGGGAAACCAGCAGAGGGTGAAATAGGCTGAATCCTCACCACCACGCTCCCGCGGCCAGGCAGACGGCACCCGTTTCCCCGGGAAAATGGGGCCGAAAGAGGTCGGCCGGGGCTGGGGAGCAGTGGGTCCTCCCTGGGACAGAAACGTCGAGGCAGAGGCAGCCGGATCCGTCCCCGCCCGCCCTTGGGAAGCCGCATCCCGCGGCGGGGAGCAGGGCAGGAGCACGGCCGCGGCGGAGGGGAGCCGCTCGCTTTTCTGCCTCTGCCTTGAGCTCACCCAGCTGCAAATAAACAATTTTAACATTTGAATAGCCGCGAGCGCGGAAGGCATAATTAATACCCAGCGGTACTGCCAATATGCTGATGCGGTAGGCGCAGACCCTGCCAAGGCTGTCAGAGAGCAGATCTGGCACGGCGGAGCCTTCGGGTCCCGTCCTTCGCTGGCGGCAGAGAAAGGGCAAAGCCCTGAGCACAGCAGCCCGGGGCCGGTGCTGGACCCCACCGGCGCAGCCCACGCCGCGAGAAGCGGCACGGTCTTGCAGAGCAACGCGGGGAAGAGGAAAAAAGGAGAACAGGGACAAACCAGGCGCACGTGGCATTGCCGCAAGGGCAAAAGCGGGTTTGCTCCACGGTGGCCATGTGCCGGGTAGCTGTCAAAGCCGAGCCAAGCTTCCACCCTGGGTTTCGAGTTCATTTCCCATTTCTAAGCATTTAAAAGGAGGCCGACAGGACTAAGGGGCACCCGGTGCCCGCAGCCGGCGCGAGAACGAGCGCGAGAGCTCAGCTAACGCAGGGAGCGGGCGAACGTCGTCCGAGGTTGCCGGCCCAGCTCGACTCGCCCTAGAAGGGAGCAAGATCTGCCGTAGAGCGTTTTCCCTGGCCTTGCGGGATTACTTCAGATGGGGTCTGAAAAGCGCCAGGGGCGGGAAGCCTGGGAGCTGGCGTGCGCCTTCAGACGGAGAAACGTCTTCAGCAAATTTCGTGCAAAATCGGCACTTGGTGCTTCACCCGCTGCTGCTCCGGCCGGAGCTCCACGCGCGGTCTAGCTCCCCCAGGAAGGCCCAGCGGGCTGCGGTTTCGCCTGCCCGGCGGCACGAGGCAGGGCCCGGGCGAGCCACCCCCAGCTGCCCGCGCGCCGCGTGCCGCGGGCACCACGCTGCCTCCCACCCCGGGCACGTCCCAGGGGGACGGCTCGGCCCCTACAGCCCGGGGTACCGCTAGAGCATCGCCTCCAGCGGGCACGGTGCGGGCACGGCGCGGCCGCCGCTTCCCCCGCCGCCGCTCGGCAAACCCAGCCGGCAAACACTGTGCGCATTTAGCGCGGCGGGGCCGGACAGTGGGGCGTTTCATCAAACCGTCGGAAATAACACTCGGCCTTTGTCCTGCCGGATAAAGGGGGTTTGTGAGCGTTGGCTTGCCAGCCCAAAGCCGCACCTGTCGCCGGCTTATCCCGCTCGTCCCCCCCGAATTCTGCACCAGCGCCGGGGACCAGGCAGCAGCACGAGCATCACTTCAAGCACAACCGGCTGGGGAGTTTCTCTCCGGTCACCAGAAATCCTGTCGAAGAGTCGCAGCCTCGAGCTGTGTTCTTGGTGACATTCAAAAAATCCCATAAACCTACGGAAATTTGGGTTTTTTCCCCCTTATGTCAGCTTCTGTCGAAACCTCCTTCCTTTGCCACGCGTCTACCCTGTGCAACCAATCTGCGGGCAGGGCCGGGTGCCCGCGGGACGACCAGGCCTCCTGGTCTGACAAGCGACCGCGCCAGGCTGCAAGGGTGGGACGCAAATGCCATAATCCCGCGCGACGCCAGGCTGCAGTGGGAGCCTGACGAGGGGTTTTCTGAAGCCCATACCCACGAAGGCACGGTGATTTCAAGAGGCAGCGACTCCTTCAGCCCAGCCCTCCGGCTCTGAGGGGACTCACAGGGAGGAAGACCATGGTGCGAGCTACCGCCTACGCCGCCCTTTAACACTGCCGCTTCCCTGGAACAGAAACCGAGCGCTTATCTGATTTTCTAAATTAATGTGCTCAAGCGTTTCATTACAACGTGCGCGGGAAACGCTTTGATCTAAACCAGTAAGATAAGTTAGCTCGGTCTGTATAAAGCAGCAGCTTAATGAGCTTCAAAACAAAATAATTAAAGTAGGTCCGCTGCATTGTTGTAACACAATACGGCTTCACAGGAGCCGCGCGTCGGAGTCCACCGCTCTGCCCACCGAGAGCGCCGCATCATCGGGAAATACTACTGCTGCGGAAAATACCCAAGGAGAAAATACCTTCTAATGGGATTCTCAAGAGCTCCACTCTCCCAGGAGTGAAGACAAGCGCTGAGCCCGCTGGACGTGCCCGGAAGACCGGCGCAGGGCTCAGCCGTCCCCTCCCACGGCGAGGGCTGGATGCCCGCATGGGGCTGCGCAGTCCCCCGGGAAATCCCACCGACTCGGGTCTCGACTCCAGCACCGTGGTCCCCCAGAAGAGCTGCTCTCGATTCCCACTGGAGCAACCGGGGTCCAAACCCTGGCTTTCTCCTGGGAAGTCGCTGGCGGCCCTGGGATGCGCAGCCCACCCCGAAACCTCAGCGGCCGGACCTGGGAACGAATACAGGGGAAGCGTGAAGAATTTCAAAAGCTCCACTCACTGTTACAGAAATGGAGAAGATGAGAGAAACAAAGCCTCTAAAAGCAGACAGATAGACAGATGGCTTTTATGGAGCAAGAAATACAATAAAAAAAAAAATAGCAGCATCAGAGCACTCTTTGAAGGTGTGAAACATCAATAGGAAAGCCTGGAGAAAGCAAAGGCACGAGAGCTGGGGCGGGAGGGAGGGGAGTGCGGCACAGGGCATCGCGGCGCCTGGCCGAGGCTCTGGCGCGGTGCTTGGGAGCTCCCGGCCCCCCCAGCTCCCGAGCCAGGTGCCGGGCTCTGCCCGGCTGGAGAAGGCTCGCAGCTTGACACGCTTCATGGAGAAAAGGGAACAGCCAACAAAGACAAAACCAAACCAAACTAGAAAGCAAAAGGCAGTGAGACTGAAATCTGGGGCAAAGACTTGATCCTTTCACACGGAGGTTTAAATCCCCTTTTAGCACCGAACAATTTCTCTTCCACACAGAAGAGCGGTTCTCCCTGCCACGGCCACCTGGGCACACACACGGCGGCTGGCAGCTCACAGGCTCTGCCGCTCCGGCAGAGCGAAATCCTACCGGATCGGGGGAACACGAGCCACCAGAGGCACTCGGAGTGCCTAGAAAACACTGCGCTGTTCATGGGCACGCACCCTCCGGAGCCTAACCGCCAGGGAGCCGGATATCGCCGTGCTTTGCATCTCATTTTAAAAAAAAAAATTAAAAAAAATCCCTTTTGCGGGAGTGATTGAACTTTTCGGAGTGTTATCTCCAAAGGAGAGACAGAGGTGTCTGCCAGGCAGATCGGCGGCGACAGGAGACCTCCCGCGCTGCTTTTTGCAAACCTCTGCAACGTATCACGTCTCCCACGGTATCACGGCTCCTTGCGAACGCCCCCCGCGCGTGCCAGCAGCCTCACGCCGGTCCAAGCCTCCGGAAGGACTAAAGGGAAGAACGCGGAACCATATCCCCTCCCCAAGGAACTGCCCGTGAGAAATGTCTCTGTCCTCACCCATCGAGGTGAGCAAAACTGATTTTGCCAGAGAATACGTCACTCTGACGGGAACCCAGAATAAATCCTGAATATTTCACGTCGGAGGATGCTAAAGGAGTAAAGAGCCTCTTAGGAAGCCGAGAAAGAAGAAGATGATCTTTCTTCATCCTTCCCAAAAAAATTTAGTAAGAAAACCCATGAAAGGCAACTACTTGTAGAAAATGGGTTTATTCTTCCCAGGAGCTCTTTCTAAACTAGCGCTTGCCGGCACCGGAGACGGCAACGCTTTCTGTGCGCAACGCCCAGCGCCGTGGGCTCAGCCGAGCTTCGGCTGCCGCCGGGGAGAGGCAGAGCCCGGCCATGCTCCCGGCGGGAAGCGCGGCCATGTGGCCTCGGCTCCCGGCATTAATCACCCGCGTTTCGGTGGGTGCCTAAGTGGATGTCCTAATCCATGTCAATTAACTGACGCTTCATTACTCGAGTCCCGCAGATGGAGGTGCGATCGCCAGCGCCGGGAGCAGGGCTGGGGTCACACACGGGACTCCGGCAATTAGAGGAACGCGTCCCCGAGGAAGCCACGCGCGCGGCCAGCTCGGCTCGCCGGGCAGCAAATCCCGGGGGGAAACCCTGGCTCCCCCCCAACCTTGCCACGTCTTTAACCTGAAGGACACGCAGTCAAGCGGTGCGATCAATTAGCGCCGTTTGCTCTTAACGGAGCCTCGAGAGCTGACTGCGGAGCCACGAGCCCTCGGCCTCCCGCATCGAGCCACAGCGGCTTTCGGCAGTTACGGAGGCAGCGTTCTGGAGCCACGTTTCCTACTTGTAGGGCCCCAGCCGGAGCAGTATCGCAAGGAGATTCTCCTGAACGTTCCAGGATGCCATGGAAAGGGAGGCACGGCCAAAGCCCCTCACGGAGGGAGGCAACGATCCTCGCGAGGCTGGAGCTAAGCCCCACAAAACCACTTCCCCACGCAGAGCGGCATGTGCCACGCTGCCGGAGCGCCGAGGCACGTGGTCACCCCCCTCGCCACGGGGCCCCGCGCCAGCACGTCCCCATCCCCTTGCTTCCCGCGTGTGAGGGCAAGCTCCGTTTTTTCCACCTCGAGGGTCCAGAGTTGCGTTTCTCTCGCAGGAAGCGCATCAGCGCTCCCAGGCTACGCGTCGTTCTCGAAGCAGCTTTTGCCCAGCCTTTGCCTGGAAAGCAGCGGGGTTTGCAGCGCCCGCACCCCAGCCCGGCAGAGCAAAGCTTCCCCGCTCCGCTCCAGCCAAGCCTCGTCCCACGGAGAGCTTCGCCTGGGGCTAAGAGCACGTCGCGGCCGAGGCGCTGCCTCTCCTCGCCACCAGCCATCTTCCTTCGGAACCGGCGAGTCGCTTTCGCTACCCGCTCCAGCCGGGGCTTCCCGCGAGGTGCGGCGCGAGGGAACGGCTTTTGCTCCCCGCAGCGCCGTGCAGGGCCAGCCAGACGCTGCCGGCGGCATCGCGCGTCGGGATGCGGCAGCGGCAACCGGCAGAGCGGCCGCAGCACCGCCGGGGATGCAGCAAGGCTTCCAGAAAAGCGGAGCTGCTGAGAAAGACCTTCAGAGCAAGTTTAAACAAAACTCGTCGCACCTTAAAGCGTATCTCCTGCCTACGCGTCATTTCCAAGTCACAATGAGACATTCTGCAGATCAGGGTTGAAAATGAACACTTTATGAATGATGAGCTCTTTTTTTTTTTTTTTTTTTTTTTTAAAGTCCATAATCTCTCCAGGACAGGCAGCAAAGGGGGAGGGGAAGCCTCTGGCACTGACTTCCGTGGGGCACTGGCCCAAAGGCAGCCAAAGGGCTCGGACACAAAACCAGAGCCAGGCTCGAAGGCCTCGCCGGGGACGTGCGACCCGCGGCTCTGCCGGGAAGGACCTCGGGCGAGTCCCTGGCGGGCGCATCCCTGGCGGGCGTTTCGGCCTCCGGCCCCGGGGCGCTGGGCGCTCCCTGACCCCGACCCTGCTCGTTTCCACACCACTGCTCATCCACTTCCTCTGGCCGAGCCGCGTTTCTCTTCCCAAGCGCGGGCACTTTGCCTCCAGCTTTGGGCAACCCGCGCGAGAAGCACCAGAGAGAGAGGAAGCGCCAGCAGAAACGCCCCTCGGTCCCCGCCGCGTCCCCCCGCGCGGCTCCACGCGAAGGCATCCAACGCTGCGCTGAATGGCGGCTTTCGCACGGCTTCTGCTCGCACGGCCGCTGAGGCGGAGAAAGGAACTGATGAAGCCAGAAAGCAGTAGCAATTCAGCGGCAGACAAAACCTCATTTCACCAGGAATCCTCATAAAACCAAATTAATGTTGAAGGATGAAGGAAGGTAAACCTCCCACAGTTAAGTTCAGGCCACGGAGACTCAGTTTAAATCTCCCAGCAGTTCTGATTTAATCAAGGCATTTCAAAGTGAAATTAGATGAAGTATGTCGCCATCTCAGGAAATTATGTAAGCTATCAAAGTCTGTGGGTGCAGGTCCCAGTAAGAGGAGCCAGAGGAAATATTCATACCAAATTCTGTTTTTAAGGAGGCAGTTCAGGTCCAGAGTTTTACCCTATTCCAGCAGAAAGACTCACTCTGAGGGAAGCCGTGTACCCAAGGTGAAGAAGTGCCAAGCGGCAGCGTTTCCCCCAGAAAAGCTGCGGCGGCCGCCGGGCTCGGCCGGGAGCCCCCCTCCCAGCGCGGGAAGGAAGGAAGGAGGGGAAGAAAAACCCCTTTGCTCAAAACGAGGGGGTGGACGTGCCGGCGAGGCCGCCCCCTCCTCCCCCCTGATCCCGCCCAACGGGCTCGGCTTCCAGGAGCTGGAAGAGTTCTGGTCTCGAAGCCAAGCTCCGCCGGGCCTGCCTTGCTGTAACCCACTTCGTCGTCACCAGCCCTTAACGAGAGCGACGGACACCGCAGCCCGGAGCGGAGCGGCTCCCGCTCCTCCGGCTCAGCATATTGATTTCCGTAATCTTTCCTCCCAGTCCTTCTCCTATTAGCTATATTTAAAGGCTTAAGCATGCATACATTTCCATAATGAACCTCAGACCTGTCGGAAGTCGTATGGATTATTCACACCCTACGGAGCCGCCGTGCGAAGCGGCTCTCAGCGCTCACCGCCGCCCCGTATATGTACATATAGATACAAGCGTAAATAAGCCGTGCCGGGAGGCCTCGCGGATCAGACCTGGGTGCGGGAAGGTTATCGGGCCACCTGGAGAGCCGGTCTCTACCTCGCTGTCGTTCTCCTTTACAGGCTGGGCTCGGAAGGAAGATTAGCAACTCCTGGTTTCCAGCGGGTGACGGTCACGAAAAGCAAAGCCAAGCCGCGGCGCTCCGACGCCTGGAGCGGCCAGGCCGGCAGCTCTCAGGCCCCACGTCCCGTGTGCCGAAGGCAGGCAGGACAGCTGGCAGCACGGGGCAGCCCCCGGAGCAGCCCGGGCGAGCGGCTGCGGCGGCTCCCGCCCGTCACCCCTCCGGAGACGCCACAAAGGCAACGCGGCGGCTCCGGCGTTATTACAACAATTATTCACGCTTGGGGAAGAGACTGCTAAAGACGAGCGCCGCTCCCCTTGCCTCATCTGCGAAATTGCCGCCAGTTAGGAGGTACGAACCGCCGCATAAAAGCGCAGTTTATTCAAGCATTATTGTGGCTGTTAAGTATCATAGCCGATGACACTAGATGAATTTCTGTGGCAATCAATTCACCCGGGAGCAGCCAGCTCAGCCCCTGCGTGGATGCGGGATGAGTAAGGACTCCTCAGCGGAGGCCATTAACTCCCACTGCTTACTGCTCTCATTACTTTCCAGACTGCAAGGCTTGCATCTTTGACGAGCGGCTGAATCTACATTTGACAGCGTGAACCCGATGAGCGAAATTCATGGAAAATGTTTGCTTTGGCAGGAACTACAAGGCCCATAAAGTTTCCTCAGTGCCAACGCGCAGGGACGTATGCTTTTAACGAGTTGTTTTATACAATCGGGAAGAAATTGCAAACAGTATTTTGACTCGTGTTGCAAACAGCACCGGAACCAAACGCTGCAAAAATCGTGGGGTATTGTTTAAAACACGGTATTTGCGGCTACGGCAGGCAAGTCCTCAGCCGGAGCCAGAGGCCAGGCAGACGGCAGGCTGCAGAAAGCTGTCGTGCCCTTACAGGCAGGCGCAGGCGCTGACGCAGCCATAGGCACACACACGTATATCGGTGCACATTCCGGAGGCGACGGACTAGCTGCCCCCCACCCCCACCCCATATAACAGACCTCGGCCCTGCAGCGCCCGTGCCCGCCACGCTGCCAAGGGCAGAGTGGATCTGGAGCATCCTCGGGACCCTGCCGGGGCGCCGAGGGGTAACGCTGCGTGCCCAGCCCCGCTCCTCGTGCCGCTCGGAACCGGGGGAGCGGCGAGCTCCCCTTCACGAAAGCGAGGGCAGGGTAATTCCGAGTGACGTGGGTTTGCGGGTCGTACCCTCCTCGGCTTAAGAGCGAGGCTCACCCGCAAGGTCAGGCGGCCGCCGCTGCCCCGGGGCAAAAGGAGTTCGACAGGGAAAGGAGCAGCAAGGCAGCAGCTCCCCGCGGCAGCCAGCAGCTCCAGGCAGAGACTGCGCGAGTGAAACGGGTGCCAGAAAGGTCTGCTGCTTCTCTTGGAGCTATTTTTCTAGCAGTCTTGGAAGAAAATGAGGGGAAATGACATGGGAAATGTCAGAAATTAAGCCAGAAGCAATTAGAGTTAGAGACAGGCGAGAGCAGCAGGCAAGGTTAGCCATAAAGTTATCTCCTATTAAAAACAAAACACGGGGGGACGGGAAGCTGACGAGGTGGTACAGAGGACAGGCTGGCACTGGGGATCCGGGACACACGGCAAAGAAATTCACCAGGCAAATCAAGGAGAGAAGCGACCGGAAGGCTCCCGTTTTTGGTGCTGAACTCTTCACAAAAATACAAAAGCAGAGGGCGTCCTCCGTTCCCGAGATTACCGTCCTCTGCCGGCCCCGGCCTCAGGAAACAGCCCTCCGGCTCCACCGGCCTTTTTACTGGCCTTGGAACACACCCAGACACGAGGCGCCTCGGCAAACGCCCCGGGTGCCTTCACAGCAGCAAGTCCTGAGGTCGCTGCCTCGCCGCAGACCCCGTCCTTCCCTCGGCGGACAGATGGACGTCTCCGGCGGCAGCGCGAAGGCGCTCGCGTGCCTGGGCCATCGGGGCGTGCGGGCGGGGGGCAGAGGACGAGGCCGGGGCATGCCAGGAGCTCGCTTGCCACACGCGCCCGGCCTGCGCTGCGTGGCGCACGCGAGGGCAAGACGAAACGCCGGGGGCCTCCGCCGGCTCCTCGGCGCGGACAAAACCCCAGCACAAGCTTCGCCCTCTGGGAGCCCAGCCAACGCTCAGGCGGGGGGACAAAGCCTCGAGCGACTCCGGACAAAGGCCCCTCACCTCGCCCACGGCGCTGGGGGGCCCTGCCCGCCTCCCCCCCCGCGCCCCCAAAGCGGCGGCCATGTTCTGAGCTGACAGGCTCCCCCGGTTGCTGCGCGGGGGGGGGGGCTGGCGGCGGGCCCGCACCCCTCTGCTCGCCCCGCAGCCGCCCGGGCCGCCGCGTCCCGTGGGAGCCGCGGAAGCGGGGCGGCCGGCTCGGGACCTCTCTGGCAGCGGCGAGCCCCTCCGCGCGGCCGGCGGCCACGGCGGCGCGCCCGGCCGGCCGTCCCGCTCGGCGGCGGGCGGCGCGGGGCAGGCGGCGGGGCCCGGCGCCGCGCTCAGCGCGGGGCTGCCTGAAGCGGGCGGCGGGCCGGGGGCGCGGGCCGGGGGCGCGGGCCGGGGGCGCGGGCCGGGGGCGCGGGCCGGGGGCGCGGGCCGGGGGCGCGGGCCGGGGGCGCGGGCCGGGGGCGCGGGCCGGATGGCGGGGCTGCGGGCAGCGCCGTGCGCCCCACGGTCTCGGTCGTTTAGCCCGCCGCGGAGGTAACGGCAGCGGGACGGGCTCGCAGCCGCGGAGCGCCGGTGCTCCCGGGGATGTAGCAAGAGCCCGGCTCGGATGACTTCACGGCGGCAATGCGAGCGCGTTACGTAACACTTTGCCTCCCGCTCCTCCGCTTCGCGATTCCCGACGAACCCCCCGAACGCCTCCCCCCGCCGGCTCCGCGGGCCCGGCCGGGGCGGCGAGTGGGGCGCGGAGGGCGAGCGTCCCCGGGCAGCGCCGGGGCGAGCGGCGGGGGCAGCGCCGGGGCCGCTCCGCTCCGCGCCGCGCAGCCGCTGCCCCAAGTTCGTGCTTTCACTCCGCGAGAAGCGCAGCCGGCGCTCGGGGCTCCGCGGGGCTCCGCGGGGCCGCCGCGCCCCGGCCCTACCTGCTTCCCGGCAGCCGTCGCATCCACATCGTCACGTCTCCCGGCCCGGCCCGGCCCGGCCCGGCCCGGCGGGGCTCACCGCCTCAGCTCTCCATCGGGCCGGCAGCTCCCGGCGGGGCGGGCATGCCCGGCGGCGGGGCGCGGCGCTCCGGCGGCCCCGGCCCCTCAGCACCGGCGGGGCACCTGCGCGCCCGCGGAGGCTGCGCGCCCCATGCGCGGTGGGGGGGGCGGAGGGAGGCGCGGGGCGGCCGCGGCCCCTGCGGGCGCGGTGCGGGGCGGTGCGGCGCGGCTCGGCTGGGCTCGGCGCGCCCGCGCCTGTGCGCGCACCCGCGGCGCGGGGAGGGGGCGGGGGCGGGGGCGGGCGCTGGAGCCCCCGCGCCGGGACCCGCGCGGCGAGGCCGCTCCCACGCCCACTCGCGGTCCCTCTGCGGGGGAGACGCCAAGCGGCGCCTCCCGAGCTGCCGCCCCCTCTCGGGATGCCGGCCCTGAGCGGCCGGCCACGACCGCGGCGGGTGTCCTCCGTGGGCAGCGTGTGCCCCGCTCGCCCGGCGACCCTTTGAAGGCAGTGGCACGAAGGGGGTGAGCGGGCGCGGGGAAGGCCGTGCCCCTGTGGCAAGGGGGTTCGCCTGCGCCTGCTATGCGGCCTCTGGCCGGGGCGCTGCCAGGGAACTGCTGGGTTTTTCCTACGTGGAAAGAAAAGCGTCTTCCTTGGGCCCGCTCTGCTCGGCTGCCGCGCGGGAAGACGCGCTGCACGGCGCTGGCGAGGAAGGGGCCTTTCGACCACCACGGCTCTGTCCCTTCAAAAGCCTCATGCCAGCAAGCAAGGCTTCGGCAGAACTGAGCCTCCGCTGCCTCTCTGGGTCACCGGCTGCATCTCTGCCCCCGTATCAACTTACTCTAGAAACAGAAGGCGCCTCCGCCACGCGAGGCGGCCGGGGCAGCGGTCGGCAGTGGCCCCGCGGCGCCTCGCAGGTCCCTGCTCCTTCCCCACGCTCCCGCTGGAGCAGCTCCAGCTGCCACTAGAAGTGCTCTAGCTCGGCGTCCAGATCCTCCCACCTTGCATGGAGCTGGATTCCCGGTCGGAAGGAACCTCTTTGGGGAAGGATGGGTGGGATCCCGGGGCTTGGTCTGAAGGACGGGGTATCCTGCGAGGTTGGGGCTGCCAGGCAGCCGGACCCCCCTGAACCAGCCCCAGTAGAACCAGGGCTACAAAAGTGGCCTGATTTTTGTTTTTTCCTAAGCGTGCTTCTGACCTGCCAGGGCATGGTTCCTGCAGAACTGCTGGTGAAATCCCGACCTGCCAGCCCAGCAGACAGCGTTCGGTGACGCTTCAAGGTCCCCTCTCCACCAGCCTGCAATGAGGCCGGTTACAAACTGGACCACGGGTCCTCCCAGTCAAACTTCTCATCCCTCCGCAGCCGGGAGGGAGGGAGCCACGAGACCCAGGGCGTTTGTTACACGCAGACCCATGATTTTCCGCACGACGTTCGCAGTTGCAAATTACAACAGCTTCGGCAAAAACAGGTATCGAAGCACAGCACTCACCTGGACGCAGCCTTTCTGGAGGCTGCACATGTAGTGACTTGACAGAGAAAGCTGGGCTTTACTGCCAGCCCGGTGGCTTTATCATCCATTAAACCCAGCTAACTCACATGAAAGTTCTTCAGAGGGAAGAAGGGAAGAGCGTGCAACTGTCGGTCTCGTAAGAGTCTGTTCTGAAGCCTGACAGATACTGGAACGCAGTTAAGCAGAAGACAATCAATTAAGGCTTAAGACAAACCCGAACAAGCAAACATTAATGAGAGCTATCTTGTATCTGAAACAAATCCTCTTAACTCATCCTCACTTAAAAAACTACTGTTTCCCCGTTTGGGCCAAATGCACAGAGCCGGTGTGGGGATTGCGCACTGGGGTCCCATCCTGGGGGGGGGCATCGGCAAGGCAAGCAAACCCCAGCGTTGGGAGGCCCCGTGCCCCTGTCGTCAGCTTTCCTCTGGCCCCGAGCCTCCTCTGGAGCTTCTGGCCTCTGCCCTGCCTTGAAACATCAGCAGCCAGAAGCTCCCAGAATATTTCTGAACCGGAAAAAAAGAGACATCAAAGGACAGTTGAGGCTTTCCGCGCTGCTGATGCAGGCGTGCACACAAAGCTCGTCTGGACAGGCCGTGATTTGGCTTCAGGGCTGGCTGGAGGTGCTCGGAGCGTAAACCTCGCAGGGAGGGAGATACTTGGCCGGAGTTCGAGCATCCTCGCCGCGTCCTCGCGCCTCTCCAGAGAGCCCTGCCTGCCACGTGCCCGCCGCTGGGCCAGGCGACACGCGAGGCACTCGCTTCTGCACCTGCTTAAAATAGCCAGCGCCCCACGTTTAGTGGCGTTTTGAAAGGCCGGCCGATGCCAAGTCGGCAGCCTTGGCCCCTTCGTCTGGCTCATTTACTCGGCAGCGCGGCCGGCGTCGCCCAGTGTGGAGCCGGCGGCAGCCCGCCGCGGGAGCAGGAACCGCGAATTATCCCACCATTGAAGTAGGAGGGAAGGAAGTCATTAGTGAATTAATTTGCCTGACTTGTTCTCCTCAGAGTCATCTCTCCAAGAGACTGACGTTCCCGGCGCTGGCGCAAAGCAATAAGCACCGACGGGAACTGGCTGCCACGCCGCGGGTCACAGGTGCCCACGCAGACCCGTGTTCTGGAAGAAAAGAGAGGTTTTGCCTGTGACCCAAACAGCACTGCCCGGGTTTGCCGTAGCGGCACCTGTGTTATTGCCCACCCGCCCGCTGCGAGCTTTCGTGGGTGCGGGCAGCCCGAGGGTGCTGCCAGCTGTGGCACGGGAACGTCGTGGGAACTACGCTTCACCCAGCACCGTCTTGAGGCAAAATCCGCTAATTTGCCTCAGAGTGGAAAGAAAGGCGCTGTCCCGGCTACGCTTGCCAAGAAGGAGTGAAAATTGTCTCTTCAATAGAAATAGGTTGTCATTACCCATTTTCCTTTCATATGGAAAAAAGCAGAGGTGCTACTTCGAGCTTGTGAAGAAGAGAGGAGTATAAAGCGATTTCTACCTCCTTGTAACACGTACTTTGTTTTTTTCAGGCTGGTGCTGACAAAGGAATGGGATTCGGGAAAGCACCTGGCAGATTTTGTGCTCTGAGCAGCTCTCGGGGGACTCTGAGGCTTGGATTCACTTAAGAAAGCGTCCCCCACGGTCTCAGTCCCCTCTGATGGTCTCCGGTGGGACCGTGTAGCGAGGCATTGCGCCAGCGCCAGCATGCCAGACCCCGGGAAGGAAAGGGTCACGAGGCAGGGGAGCTGGGGCGGAGGGCTGAGAAGAAGTGAAAAAGAAGTGAAAAGAGCAGGCGTCTGCCAGCCGCTGGCTCTCCGAGCCAGAAAGAGCCCCCGCAAGCCCCCGCAGCCTTGCCGAGCCCCCCGGCAGCCCGGGCTGCCCGCCCGGGGACGTGACCCAGCTTTCGGGGGAAGCATGCTATTTAGCCACGTCTGTCCCCGGCGTCCTTCCCCAGGGAGAGGCGGCCGAGCATCCCGCCTTCGCTGACAAGTGCCAGCCCTGCCGCGGAGGCTCCCTGCGCCTCAGCTCTATTTGCCCAGTGCTGAGAACCAGCACCGGCAGCGGGACAGTCGCCGCCCAGAACCAGCCCCCTGCGCAGTGTTTGTCTGGCTGGGCCCCTCTCATGCCATTTCTTCCTTTTTTAATTGAAACATCGCTAATCAGCTTCTTTGAGCTCCAACATATGGCCTATAAATATCCCTTGTGGATGCAAAATCCGTCTCGTGTGCGTACGCGAGACAAAAGGAGAAATGAGAAAGCACGAAGCCCTGACTTAGCAACCCGGTAGCGTGATTAAACTAAAGCCTGAGATCAGCGAGAGAAGGAAGAGGCACCTGCCCTTAATACGTACGCTTAATACAGCCGCGGAGCACGCCAAAGCCCCGGGAGGCTCCGTCCCCGACAGATACGGGCTTTGCCCAGGCTCAGGCCTCGTCGCTGTCGCCTGCAGGTCCCTTCCAAGCGCCCCAGAGGGCCGCTGCCGGTGCCGGTGCCGGTGCCGGGCTGGGGGCCGGGCAGGCGACGCTGTGGGGCCAGAGCTGGGCAGCGCCTTGTTCCTGCGGCAGGATGGGGATGAGCTCCTCGTGCAGGATACCTGCAGGCTCTGGCTCTGCCTCCATTCCGGCCCTGCTGGGGTGAGCTCAGATCAACCACCCTCGCTCCCCTGGGCTGCGGAGCCCTGCCTCTGAAGCAGGAGCCCGAGCACAGACGAGTATCTGAGCAGCGTAATCGCCTTCAGCACGGGCGTCAAGAATCCACCCGCTCACCCCACGCCTCGTGCTCGGGTACCTTTTGCTCTGATGGGCACGCAGTCAGCTCTTGGCTGGCTTCGTGTCCAGCACGCCGAGCCCTCGCCCCCTCTGCCGCGCGGCCGCCGGCACCGCCGCTACGGAGCCGGCGGGGCCGGCAGGGGCTGCGGGGCCCGGGGGCACTGGGGCTCAAAAGCCTAAGAACCAGCACTTGCAGGAGGCTGGAAACTGTGCTTTTAGCGGCTGGAGAAGCAACCCGCCTCTGCTAAGTCTGCTGAGAAATCCTTGGCGTCGTTCGAACGGTGACACTGGCTTCAGCATTGCCATGGTTTCCCCGGGTTTTGCGTCTGGCTGCTGCAAGGTGAAGCAAGGTGGCTCTCGGCTGGGGGATGTCGACAACCCGGCCTCGCGAAGGAGAGGTGCCGTCACCAGTGACCGCACGGCCGCTGCGTGGCACGGAGTGGCTGCTGCTTTAAAACTGCGGCCCCAAGCAGAAGGAGACGGCGTTAGCAAAGCCAGCGCCGGGCAGAGCTTGAGGGAACAGGCTCCCGGCTCCATGGTGTCCCGCCGCAGGTCTTCCCCGAGCACGCCTGTGGCACGTTCCTTCCCAAGACACTCCTGCGCGCCGAATCGCGGGGTTTTCACCTTGAGAGTGGTGCGCAGTACGCGTAGGTCCAGCTCCGCAGTTCCTTGTGTAAAGCCGAGGCCGGCTTATTTCCAGCTCTGGTGCCAGCGTAGTCATCTGTCGCGCGTCCCTGGCCAGCGAACTTTGCAGGGAGGTGGCCCGGAGGGTAACGAAATCTTAGCCCTTGGTGGCGTGAACGGCGCGCGCTGCTTGAGCAGGGCGGTTGCGGGTTCCCTTCGCTTTGGCTTTATGCGTCGCATAAATCTCAGTGACGCTGACAATTGGGCAGGGTTTAATTTCACAGATCTGAGGAGCGATCGGGCCGATTTGGTTCGCAATTTAAAGCATTTGTGTTCACACGCTGGAAAGCCTTTTTTCTTCCTTGCTCCTTGCCGAAGGCCCTTATTATGGGTTGGTGCTATTTGTCAATGCACAGCAGGTGCGTTACAGTGCGGTCTCTTCCGTAAAGCGACACAAACCCCTCGTTCCCGGTTCTCATCTGCTCCGCAAGAAAAGCGAGCCCGACTCTCGTGCCCGTCAGTATTCCCGAGCCGCAGCATTTTTCCGTTACGGTGGGAGAAGCGGCTTAACTCGACACGCTTTTCTCATAAAAGGCGACAGTTTTTACAAAGTGTGTAACGGAAGACGACGTTCCCCCTCCGGCTCCGTCGCTTCGCGCCCTGCCCCGGCGGCGAGGTGCCGGGGACCCCCGTGGCCGTGGGAGTTAGCCCTCCGCCCCGTCCCGGCTTGCGCACGGGGGCCGCGTCGCCGGGAGCGGGAAACCTCTCACCGAGCGGGAGGTGCCGGGAGGTGCTCGTTTTGGGGCGGAGAGCCTCCCCTTGTGCCCCTGGAGCGCAGGAGGCGGACGGAGGCTCCTCCGTGCCGTTTCTGCCCTCGGAGCGGTGGTCTCCGCGGCGCAAAGGGAATGATTTAACGGGCTGCCTTTCCTGGAGCACCGGGGACGCGGGGTTTCTTTGGCTTTCTCCTCCCCCAGGGACCGAGCGTTCGTATTACCTTCCCATTAATTTATATGAGAACATTTCCAAATAGTAAACTTGCAATAAATTAGTCATGCTGATCTATAAAAGGGAAAAAACAACGGTGTGTTGGGAGTTTACAGCCCCGTGGAAAAGACATTAAAGAGAGGCCTCCTCAGTGCGGAGCGCTCCGGGGAGACCTGGGGGGCTGCGCTCGGGGCCGGAGAGCGGCACGGAGGCGGCGTACCTGCAGGGAACCGGGCTGGCCGGCAGGCTGCGAGGGCGGCTGGCACGCTTTCACTCCGCCCGGGATAAAACCCCATGCGCGACGGCTTGTCTCGTGGCAGACCTTTAGTGCCTTTAGCGCTCATAAAGCTCTCCTACGGGAACGGGTTGTCAGCGGGTGCTGGGTGACGTGAGGCTACTCGACCGCTGTCCTCGAATTAACCTCATAAACCCTGCGGCTCCTTCCCCGCAGCCGGGGGGCTGCAGGAACGAGCTTCTGCGTGTGTACAAGCTTTCCCTGTAACAGCCACTTTAAATGTAAGTGGAGTTGATTGATAATTTTCCCGCTGAAGAAACCCGAAATGAAATAAATAGGATGTGACATCTGAGGCAGCGATGCTCCCCTGCTGTTCTCCATCACCGCGCGGCACGGGCGCGCCAGCTGCGGCTCTCGCCAGCCGGCAGCTCGGGTCTCCGCCAGCAACGGACGGAGCAAACGGGGAATGGAAACCTTGTTCCTTCTGCGTTTTTCTGCCCGTTTGACACGCGGCTCGGGACGCGCTCCGGCTCGGCATCGGCGCCGCAGGGCGCTCGGCACTCCCTGCTTCCCGGCGGGGCTTCTTCCAGCGGGAACAGCGACTGGCTGCGGGGAAGATACCGAGGCAAAGCGGTGGTGAAGTCTGTCAAGGGAAAGTCCCCTCCTACCCGGCAGCCGGACACGCTTTCCCGCAGCTGCCAGGACGAAAGCAGAACTACCCTTCCTGCTTCACCCCTTCCGCGACCGCGGCCTGCGTCTCGTGGCGCTTACCGCCGTGAGGGGCGCGGCGCACCGGCAGCTCTCCGCGTGGGCGCAGGCGGGCTGGGACGCTGGGGTGCGCGGCTCCGCGCCGCGGGATGACCGCAGGCCAGCCCGTTCCCTTGCCCGGCTCACTCCTTGCCCAGCCGAGAGGCAAACGCGGCCGCCAGCCAGCCCGGGGGGACGCGGAGGAAACTTTGATCTCTGCTGTCGAGACCCCTCACGGCACGGAAGAAAAGCCAGCGCTTTCTGGTTGGGTTTTAAACCCTCCCCCTCCCGGTATCTCTTTGTCAGAGCCAGACGGGGAAAAAAGCACAAAAAGATTCCCAACGACCAAACCAAAGGCGATGAAAAATGAATGAGAAGACAATTCAGCCTGGAGAGAACAAACAAACTATCTGGAGCAAATAGTTTATTTTAAGATGCTAACAAATTGGCTCCAGAGGCCTGTAGAAAAAAGGCAGGTACCATACAGCCAGCCTTCCCCTTATTTATAGAATAATTACGGCGATTTATTAGCTGTGATCAGAAGTATATTTATGGCGTGGAAGTTTTCAGCCATATTTCAAGCAATTCACCTCCTCGCACGACTCCCCGTCGCTGTCATCCCAGCTCCGCTTTTTCTTCCCCTTGAAACCTGCTTGCCTGACAATTTATGGCTTTGTTTGTGGGAAAAGCCGGTGTCTTGCTCCAGAGAACAAAAGCAAAACAAGCGCTCGAGGGTAAAGCCCTCTGGCCAGCAGCCCCCCCGAGCAGCTCGCCGGCCGGGCCAGCATCGCTGGCACGCCGCCGCTCTCGCTGGCCCCCCTTGGGGCAGCTGGCTGTTTTTGGTGCAGGGGCAAGTAAGCGCTCTCAGAAGAACGCCAAATGTGACAAGTTTGGGAGAAAGCCCCGAGTATTTGGTCTCTGCCCCAAGTACAGCACCAAATACCTTTTCCCTGCAGCACCCACTGTTGTTTGTCTTCTGTTTTTTATCCCACGATAAAAGTAAGCTGTTTATTTCATTTTTATGTCATGATATTTTTTTTTTCCCAAAAATTTATTTCAAAATAAACGTGCTCGTTCATCCCCCCAGTACCTGCGGGGCTGGCAGGCTGGAGACTGTGCCCGCGCCTGAATACGGAGGGGCAAAAACCCGTCCTAAAGTTTGGAGGTCCTTAAGAGCGAGTGAAGCTTGGCGCTGCTGGAAATCGGAGCTGCTGCAGTCGAGGTCCTGCTGACAAGCGATTGAGTCTCATCAACTCTTATTCGCTTGCCTGCACAGTCTTAGGACCAGCTTATTGCACGCCCGTCCCCTCCCGCTGTCTGGCTTCTCCGTGCTTTCCTCCTGTTCAGGGGCTGCCCTAAACCGTCCAGGAAGCTTTAATTCTCTGCTTTTAAGAGGCGATTGCATTTGGCTGGCTGAAACACTGGGCTGTATTATAAAACTGGGATGGGAAACTTCAGAAAAGGGGACTAACCCTTCCCCTCCCACCGCCCTGGCTCCGCCACTGCTGGCTCCCTCCTTCAAGGGGCACGTGTTCAGGCAAAGGGCCAGCCGGAGGTAATTAGCTACCGTTAATTGCCCGCTGCATCCCACTCCTGCCCTTCCCAGCCCTGACATGGGAAACTGCTTCCTGGAGCTTTTACTCTGAGAGTAACTTGAATTTCACACGCCCGGGACCCTGACGCTAATGGGATTCATGACCAGGAACCAGAAACAGCTCCATTACGGTTCGGGAATTAGATGTGTCTGGGAGCAGCCAGGATATAATTTGGTTCATT
This sequence comes from Phaethon aethereus, assembly GCF_964289735.1. NCBI lineage: Eukaryota > Metazoa > Chordata > Aves > Phaethontiformes > Phaethontidae > Phaethon > Phaethon aethereus. The sequence goes on along the minus strand of NC_138597.1, from coordinate 8,948,478 downwards.
TGTTAAAATAACATATGTAAAAAGGAGCCTAAAGCAGGCGCATTCATGGGGCCCGAGAAGACAGATAAGAAGGATGGCCCTTGTCCCGGGCGGCATTTGTTTTCATTAAGTGGGTGGAAGAGACCTGATGGAAGCGGAGAGCTTGATCGTCGAGTAACCTTGTTGACTCTGGAACAGTCAGAAGCTTTCAAACCGGAATTAAGCAAACCAGCTCAATGAAAAGGCAAAAAAACCCCCCAGCGTAAATCTTAAACTTCGGCATCCCACGGCTTCTCACCCGTGTTGATGAGCCTCCAAGCGTCAGCTTCCCACCCGAAGCCCACCCGCACAGGACGTGTCGGCGGCGCGCGAGAACTGCCGCCGCGAGCCGCGGCGCTCCTGGAAGCCGAGTGCACGGTGGGAGAGCCGGCAGCGGGGCCTTCCTGCCTAACGGGCCACCTCTGGCTTATTTAACCCTCCGAGCTTTGTTTCGCATATGCTCCCAAGGTGCCAAAACTAAATGGATTTGTGCGCTGAAATGGGTTGGAAATTTATGGCTTGTGACCTGACGTTCTCCAGGAGCCTTGCCTTGACATCCATCTTTCCGTCTCCGTCTGGCTGTGCCAGAAGCAAAACCTCACCGGTGTCTTCCCCACGCTAGACGCCTTTTCCAGCCCTAATCCACCCAGAAACATTTACTGCGCAGGAGCCGGTCCTGCAATCGGAGCTGTTGGACGCTCCCACTCCTCCGCAGGCTGCCGGCGAGTTCTTGGGAGCTGTTTCTGAGCTGCCGTTAACCTCGTGCCCGGCCGCGGTCCGTGGTGGAGGCAGCTCCCGGGACCTGGGGCCGGCCGCAGAGGAGCATGCCCTCGTTTGCAGCCCGAGTCTTCTCGCTCGGTCAGCTCTGGTAAAGCTTGTCAGCTCGTCCTCCAAATCCTCGCGGCAATAAAGTCATCCCGGGCAGTTTAATGACTTTTAGAAAGAGGTTAAACAGCGCTTGGCCCTTCTGCCTCCTAATTACAAGTCCTCTTCCCCAACGCTTTCAAGGTCACGGCTCCTCTCCCCGTGCCTAATTACGGCTCTAGACTTAAGTGTCTTTGACTAGTCCGGCTTAGCCTCCCGCGCTCGCTCGCCGCCGCTCCTAATCATTACCTAAAGCAGCTCCTAATCGTTACCTCGTCCCTGCGTGCGCGCGTCGCGTCCGGCTGAAGGAGGCACCTGGAACACCCTGCTGTGGGCTGCTGGCGGGAGCTTAGCGCGGGCGGGAGGCAGCGAGCGGGGAGAAGCTGTCCTGGGCCGAGGATGCTGCGGGTGAGGAGGGGCGAGCGGCCTCCGAGGGACCCACAACGCAGGGTGCGGGGTGATGGGGACGGACCCGGCTCCTCTGCCGGCACCTCCGGGACGTTGCCCCCTCTTGTCTGCAGGAAAATCGCTGAGAAACCTTCCGCTCCGACTCTCGCAGGACCCGTCCCGTTAATCACGGGCGCCGGCGGTTAATACGCACGGCCCCGCGCTGCTTCGGAGCGCTGCCCTTCCCCGCAGCAGCTCCCGGTTACGCGCAGCGGGGAGGAAAGGTGCCTCCTCGGCGCCTCTGCCATCTCGTCCCCCTGATGCCTGAGATTTTTTTGATAAGCTCCTTGTTTCCCAGCAGAGAGTACAAACCTATTTTTCTTGCGCCGAGCAGACAAGATGTTGAAATGTTTTTTCCTGTGATAACTGAAAGTGGAAGAAATCCTGCCTGCGATTCTTGTCGAGGCATCTCTTTGTAGTTCAGTGAATTATTTCATCCCCCGTGTTAATTTAAAAGCAAACAAACAGAGCTGAATGCATTTGATAGTAGAATTATTTCCAGTACATTTCAGGCTTTGTTGCGCCGCGGTGTAAACGCTGCAGCACGGGCGCTGTGCGGCGGAGCGGGGGGGCTGGCGGCTTGGCCGGGGACGGCCCTGGCCCGGCTGCACCCCACTGCACCTCACCGCACCCCGTCGTGCCCGGGCTGGATCCTGCAGGGCAGCAACATCCCGTGCTGGGAGCGCAGAGCGCGCTGCCGCTCCCAGGGAGCGTCCCCGGAGCGTCCCCTTTCCGCGGGCGCCGTGGGAAAGGCTCTTGTTCTCAGCGAACCAAGAGTTAAAAACTCCTCTAGAGAAAGGGGACCTGAAAACATCAGCTCGGTTCCACCTCAAAAGAGCGAGAATGACTCAGAAAAGGGCAAAGTGCGTGAAAAGGACGAATCGTAATAAAACCGGTGTTTAAATGTGCCACCGAGAATTAATCACTCCTTCCTTTGCAGCTTCTCCTTTGCGGGCTGTTCCTGGGAATTCGCGGAAGGAGAGACGAACGAGGAGTTAGTTTTATTTTGCGTGCAGGCCCGGTCGGGGTACGCAGGCGCGCAGCTCGGCCAGGCGGACGCGAGCCGTCAGCCCCGCTGGCACGCCGCGGGCGAGCGGGGGGCAGCCGGGGCGCGCAGCAACCCGAAATTGGGAGCGCTTATCCCCTTTGAGTCCAGGACTGGAAATAACGCTTCCCAGCGAGAGGCAAAGCGCTCCATCTGCTCGGCGCCGCGGGAAGGGGACGGAGGGGCGGCTCGTCGGCTGCCTGCAGAAGCGAGACGCGCGGCGTCGGCGGGGAGCATCAGGATGCCTTGTCATCCACGCCCCCCGCTCGCTGGCAGGCCCGGGGAGCGTCACCTTTGCAGATACACAAAATCAATGCTGTCCTATATTCCAGACCCTTTAAACACCAGACGGGCAATTTGTCTTCTTTTACAGTGGCTGAGAGCCGAAAGGAGCCTGGCCAGATTAAATAACCCAGCAGTAGCAATTTGAGGTCATTTTCATCATATTAACGGTTTTCCTGCCTGCAGTAGAAAAGCGAGCCCAGGCGCCGGCCTCGGACCGCTGCCGCAGCGGCGGCGCTTTCCTGCCCAGGAGCGGTCTTCGATGAACGTTGCCCCGCACCGGCATCGACGGGCGAGGAGGCGGCCCCTCGCCGCGGCGCCCACGGCAGCCGCCGCGGCACAGGGGAGCCGTGTCCCGGTCTCGCACGCTGCTCGGCGACGGGGACTTGGCCTCTCCACACTACTTCCCCGCTGCGCCAAGGAGCCGACGGACGGAGAACTGTTCGAAACTCTGCTTTTACCCCCCGCTGTTAATGAGGGAGTAAATAGAGTTGGAGCTTTATGTACCTGTTTAAATGTTCCAGCGCAAAAAGGCAGCTCAGAATTTTCGGAGGGGTTTTGGTAAGCAGATCGGCGGGTGTGCTGCTATGTAATCACGCGTCCAGCGCACCGCCTCGCTCCTCTCGCAAACCCACCTCCTACCCTGCCAGCGGCGGGGAGAGGAGGGCAGGAGTTGAAAGTCTGAGTAATTCTTTAGAAATGGAAAGCAAATTTGGGACAACAAGAAAAACGTTATTTGACGTTTCTGAAAGCCTTTTGTAAGCGCTTTCCAGCAATGTTTTACGGCCTCAGTTCCCTTAGTGGATACTTGCAGAAAGCAACTTCTCAGCTCGAATGCTCGTGCATTCGGTGCTTGCAAATGTGGCGTTAGAGCTTCAGTTGTAAAATACACGACTTGCGCTGCAGCGACGAAGCTGGGGAGGGGTCTGGAGCACAAGTCTGATGAGGAGCGGCTGAGGGAACTGGAGTTGTTCAGTCTGGAGAAGAGGAGGCTGAGGGGAGCCCTCATCGCTCTCCACAACTGCCTGAAAGGGGGTTGTGGTGACGTGGGGGTTGGTCTCTTCTCCCAAATAGCCAGCGGCAGGATGAGAGGAAATGGCCTCGAGTTGCGCCAGGGGAGGTTTAGGCTGGATATTGGGAAAAATTTCTTCACCGAGAGCGTGGTCAAGCATTGGCACAGGCTGCCCAGGGAGTCACCATCCCTGGAGGCGTTCAAAAAACGTGTGGACGTGGCACTTGGGGACATGGTTTAGTGGGCTTGGTGGTGTTGGGTTAACAGTTGGACTTGACGATCTTAAAGGTCTTTTCTAACCTTAATGAAGTAACTGTGGATCCATTTGAGAATGTCACTGGCTTTTTGCCGGTGATTTGTGAAGACCGAGAGAAACAAAACGTACCAAATAAGTAGCTACTTGCAGAGGTTTCGTTAAAACCAACTGTGCGCCCGGAGGGGTCCCTCCATCCCTCCCTCTGCCCGGCGAGCTTTCAGGGTCCCGGCCCTTCTCCAGCTTCCTGGGCAATTCATCCTCCCGGTTTTTCTGCTTCAGCACGTTGCCGAGAGAGACAGTGACAGATAAAGGAGAAGAGCTCCGCATAACCTCGATTACCCAAGGATAATGAGGCCCACTGCACCCTTAAGGTGCGGGTAATACTTGTATCTATTCAGCTTTTCCAGTGCTGAAGGTGCCATTTATATCCATTAAAAGCAGACAACTGGATGGCAAGCGGAGCCCTGCGCGCACCCCGGCCCCGGCCGCCTCCTGATGGGCAGTATATATCACGCCATACGTACGCGGAGATCCTTGGCCGCGGCTCCTAGTGGCATTTAGCTCCGCAGGTGTCACGACGCTCTAACGGCTGCTGCGACGTGCCAGCTCTGAGGCGGCTCCGCTGCCGTTCGGGCGGTGCTGGCCGGCACGAGCATCCCCGTCCTGCCGGTGCCGTGCACCGCGCGGCACCCGGCGGTGCCGTTGCTGTCCGCGCCGTCGCCGTCCGCCCCGGCTCCTGCACGACCGCAGTTAATTTCTTCCGACCCTCGAACACCAAAGGAGCGCAGCCCAGGGGCGCGTTACCGATTTTGTTTGTCCCCAGCGTGTTTGATCAGCCCTTGCCGAGCCGTCCTCCGGATGCGACACGCGGCCCCTCTCAGGCAAGTACTTGCCCAGCGGACGGGGTTACCCTCCCATGTGCAAAGTCTCTTATCTGTCCTGGCGCAGGCGGGCGCGGCCCGAGCCGCTGGCTCCCGCGCCCCGATGGCCATTCCTGCGGCAGCGGGGTGCAGGCCGTGGCGGCGGCAGCAGCCGAGGCGCTGGTGGGATGGCAATAACAGTCACACGCCTCCAATATCGCTTTCCGCCCATAGAACGTGATTGCTTCTGCAGAAGAAATTAAGCGTCGTAAGGAAAGGAGCACAAGCAGAGACTTCGCTCTCCGTCGCCAGACCCCGCAAGACCGCAGGCTTCAGCCCGGGGCCGCGGCAGAGCCTCCTCCGTCGGGAGCTGTGAGCGGCACAAAGCCGAACCGTGGCCATCGCTGCACCCGCATCACTGATGTTCTCACAGAGCACCTCAGCCACGTGGAAATCGGCTCTGCCGTTTTCCCCTGAGCGAGTCGATCCCCTCGCGGTGACCGGGGAAGGGGACGGTCAGCGCGGCCGCGCGGGCCAGCTGGCTTTGGGAGCGAGCGCTCCGCAAACGGCCGGATTGATTTCGTCTCCTTTCCCTCCACGGTGCACAAATTCCTGCCCGAAGCATCTTTTTATTGTTCTCCACCTGGGTTTTCTTCCTCCATGTGCCACCCACGCTGGGACGCTGGCCAAAACCGTTGCTGACGTGTCAGCCCCCCGCCTCATCAAGCCCAATTAGGTGAGCCCGTTGGCACCAGAGGTCCCCTCAAGGAAGGCGCAGCGGCCCCCTTCGCCGCTGAGAATGCACTCGAGCGGCGCATCGCCCGTTCGCGGTCTCCTTGGACGCTATGGAAGAATCCGTCCACTTAAAATAGGATTATTTCTGGGTGGCAAACCACGAAGTTAATTTGGCTCTAATCCCTTTAAACGGAACCAATTATTGGAGTGCTAATGACTCTTCTGGAGGTCTCTCCCTGGCCGCGGCTGGCGAGGGCACTGGAAGGTTTGCCGGCAGATGAGCCCGGCCTCTGGCCCGGCGCGGCGGGACGGCGCCAGCGCTGGCAGCGGGGAGGGCGCCAGGACGGTAAAACCACCTCGGCGAGGGGCCACAGCGTTGGGGCCGGGACCCCAGGCAGCCCCCCTGAGGCCGCGGGTCCCCTCCTGCCAGCCCCGAGTCCCTCGCTGCCCGCTTTCGCTGAAAACGTGCAAGAATAAACAGCTTTAATCATACGATCCCCTCTTCCTGTTGCTGATAATGTTATCATCATGATATTAAGCCAGTTAATTCTTTCTCTCAATTTATTTGCTTTTGTTTTTGTAGCCCCATGTTGTAATTTTCAATTTAATTAGTTTCAGTGTTTCTGGGGGCAATAGGTCTTGGTTTATCTTTGCAGCTAATAGTCCTAATTGTTTACCCTTTCTTCAGCAATATCTCATTAACTTTATGGATCATCATTTCCGTGGCATCTCCAGAATTAACTCCCTCACTATTTGAATCATATTCCTAAAATCTTCCCCCCTATTCACTGCTCTAAGCCTGCTTGACCTTGCCCGTCCTCGCGCACCCGGCTGCTCCCACGGAGTGGACGGAGCCGGGGATCTGCAGGCAGCAGGGCAGGCAGCAGGGCAGGCAGCAAGGCAGCGCCGTCCCCTCCTGCATCCCGGGAGGGCTGGTACCAGGGTTGTCCCACGGCAGACGGAACGGGAGAAGGGGTGCACGCCGGCCGGAGTGGGCGGAAAGCAAGCGTGCTGGCCTCGCCAGGTGAGGCTCCGCGGCGGCCAAGGGGAGCAGAGCGGAGGCTGAGTGTTGAGCCGTGCCGGGAGGCGGCCGAAGGCAGCCCAGGCGGCTGCTGAGCCAGGATCGGCGCGGGACGGGGAAACCAAGAGGCTTTAGGTCATTTCTTTCCCCGGCGTCGGGTCAGAGCGGCAAGAGGAGCTTTGTTCCTCAAAGTGCGCTTTCGATACAACTAATCAAGCAGGCAATTTAGAAAAGAAACCAAATTGGGTCCCTCCTGAATACAGATTTCACCAGTGCTGAAAACGGGCTGCGCCCCAGGGACCTCACGGCGCGGGGGAACTTCTGGGTGCCGGCCCCGCGCCGAGTCCCCTGCATCTGCCGTCTGGTAATTGCAGTCACACCTCTCCTCTTCTTCTCTCTTTCCACAGTTGGTCCTGCTCCTCCGGGCACATTTTCGGTCGTTGTTTCCATCTTTAACAGCCCGGGGTCGCTTCTCCTGCCAACGGAGTGCTCTGGCTGTTCCCCTCGGCTCCAGCGAGTGCAACATTTCTTCCCTCCAGCAAGAAAAAGCCGCTGGAAAACTGAAGCATCGCATGACTCTCGAGGCAGCCAACGCGGTGCAGAGCTCCTCATCCCTCCGCTGGCTCCATGAGCAAGCCTGGATGCCCAGGCTTCGGGGAGCGGGGCTGCTGCCGCCGGCACGGCACCGTTCAGGACGGGTTAAGCGGAGCGCAGAGCTTGCAGAGAGCTTCGCTGCCCCGACTCCTGCCTTCAGACCCTGTTAATCACGCTCCTGATGAGTTTGTGTTCGCACAGGAAACGTCTTTGGCTGCAGAGACGAGTTGCAGATTGTATCTCCCGTTGATTGTTTCATCCCGCTCAGATGGTTTGCACCGGGAAATGGTTCTGATTTTTCGGCTGAAATCACGCTGGGAGAGCAGGCTTGGCACGTGAGGATGTTCGTTCGGTTGTAACGGTTGCAACGACTTGGGTTTTTCTTTCCTCCATGTTCCCAGTTTTACACTCGACTTCACCGTCAGGTCTGATCTCCCTGGCCTCAGAGGGCAGCGGACCCCCAAGCCCCTGGCACCCAGCTCGCGGCCGGCACCCCAGGCTCCACGCTCGGCGGCAGCTGGGGGGGCCGAGCGGTGTGGGCCTGCCCTGCCGCGGGAGCGACGCTGGGAAGCTCCTTCGGCTACAGCCGGCCACTCGGCTACCGGCTCCGCGCCCGTGGATCGCTGCCCGAGCCGGGCGCTGAAACGTGGTTTCCCACCAAGCAGGCGGCGAGGGATCTGCTGGCGGTAGCGGTGAGGGCAGCTGAATTATTGATAGGTACATGGGTTCCGGCGGTGGCAACGAGGACAGCGAGAGTGGTTGCCTTCCCAGCAAATGTCATCTGGCTTGCAGTAAATTAAGTGGCGAAGCCCACCGGCTGCCTGCGGCTCTGCGCGCCTCGTGCTTCACGGCTTGCTAGGAGAGCTCGGGGGCGGCCGGGGCGCGTCGGGGCAAAGGGCTTTACTGTGTCAAGGTGACCGAGGCCGTTCGGAGAGACGGCTTTGAGGAGCAGGCGGGGGAAGGAAAGCGTGCCTGAAGCCCCTCAGTCTTTTACAAGATAACGTCGATGGGTTTGAGGCTATCGCTGGCACGCAAAGTGCACGGGGGGTGACCAAACACGTGTACGTGCAACGTATGGAGAAACACACATGAAGCACAAATCAGCCATATGGCCAAACGTTTCTGCCAAATTTTCTTTCCTCTCTCTTTCCTTTGGATATTTTTCCTCTTCCAGGGGCTGCCACAAAAGGTGCCCGGTCTCCTCCACGTCCCAAGTCAGAGCATCACTTCCCACCTCCATTTCCAAGGACCAGTTTGAGCCATTTTCTGGATGCTTCCATTTCTTAAATTCTTAAACTTCTTAAATTCCAGCTTGTGCTGGACCGTCTTCCAAAACTGGAGGTGGAGCAGCTGCCCCGAGGAGCACAGCGTGCAGAGGGCTGCGTCACCCCGGCGCTGAGGTTCCGTCGCCCCGGGGCGTTGCGTGTCACCACGAGAATCACTGCCGCGCTCTCCGTTTCCACAGCCGGCTGCGCCACGCCTTGTCGCGCTACCGGTCTCACCGGAGCCACACAACTGCGAAAACAAGGCGCCCGAGGGGCGGCAGGCGGGGAGGCAGACAGGACCCGGCTGGGGAAGGGCGGCGGTGCTCGGGGGGCACGTGGCAGCGCGAGCCAGATGCGGCAGCGGAGGCTTCTGGAAGGGAGCCCACGGCGGGCGGCAGCGTTTCTCTAAGCCCGTATTGACTTTGGCTTCCAGAATCAATTTTCTTTATTAGCTGATGAATCTCCTCAAAAGACTTTCTGTACTGAATCTAGATAAATTATTTAAGCCGTAAATTCTTTCCACTCGAGCGCCGTTACGGCGGGTGATTTCGCAGGGAAGAGCGGTAGAGAGGGGTTTAGGGACAAGGTCGCCGTCGGCGGAACGTCGGAACAGGAACAGGTTTGCTAATGAGCGACTGTACGGCTAAGAGCTGCCGTAAAACAGCAGCGAATAACAAGAAACGGGTTTTTGGCAAAACGCTGGGATTAGCGGTGAATACGAGGAGCAAGTCATAGGAGACGGCGGTCTTAATTATTTATGCAGTTAAATTGCTGCGGGTGAAGCGGGAGCGCGGTGCTGGATGTCGGCAGGAGCCGGCAGCGCGCGCCGCGTAGGGCCGCTTTCTGCCCCAGACGGGGTGTGCCTGTGGGAAGCCGCGCTCAGGCTGCGCCGCGGCTGCCAGACAGACGGACAGACTCGCCGCAGGCTGCAGGAAGGTGCAAGCAGCAGCGCGGCAACGCGTTTGCAAACATCCGCGCAGCGCAGCATCGGGGGTCCCGCGCGTGGGACCGCGGGCTCCTCCCGGCTCTTGCGAGCCTGACCCACATGTGCACCGCGGCGGCAGCCGTGGGCGCGGTCGTTTGCTACTCGCCCCCCGAAAACCGGGGTGCCAGCGGGGGCTGGAGTGGGCAGGGTCCTCTGCTCCGCTGCCTCCCTCCCAGGTCTGCCGCCGGCATCCCGGTTGCTTTGTAGGTCGGGCTTCGCGCGCTTGTCGGGGGCCGGGGAGCTTCAAGGCCAAAGCTAACCTACGAGCCAGAGAGTAAGAAATAATTCTGCCTCCGAGAACGACGCCGGCTCACGAGGTCAGCGAATTCGAACATATTTATAGCCAGCAAAAGAAAACGATTGTGTTAAACGGCAGCCGAAGTACGCGGAGACCCGGCAAGAGCTGCTGGCTGCGGCCGTTCATTATGTCACCAGGGGCGTAATCACGCAGCTCAGCATTTGCGCCCCGAAGACTTCACCGCAATCCTTCTCAAAAGCCCACTTTGGGGACGCAAAGGCTGATGCGCATTTTCCGCAGAGCCAAACTGTAAATCAAAGGCTCACCCCAGGCCGAAGAGGCGTTCCCGGCGAGCGGGCGCGAGGCAGTGACGGCAGCAGGAGGAGGGCGCGGGGACGGGCAGGAGGGACTCGGAGGGGCTCGCCGCCTGTCTCATGGAAATCGCGCCGGGATGAGTTCGACCTGGTTCCGATCACCAGCTATAAATAGCCAGCTCAATTAAGGCGAGCAAACAAAGCAGGTGATGGACACCGGCAGGGAAGGAGGGCGCGGAGCCGGGCTTTCTCGCCTCCCGGGTGCAAACACCACGATTTTCCGTAAAGCTGCAAGCAGCAGGACGAGGGTAGAGGGGGCCGGGCGGCCAGCACGCGAGCGGAGCGGACCGCGGGGCCGGCGGAGGTTTTCAGAGCTGAGCTTCAGTTACAGCCTCCTGGCTGAGGGGAAACCCTGTTTTCCGGTCAAATCTTCCCCGCCGCTCGCTGGTCAGCTCGCGCTCGCGGCAGCCTCCCCTTCCTCTTACAATTAGCCCCTTTGGAGCCCTTTTTTGTACATGCTCCGCGAAGCGAACACACACAAAACATTCAGCCAGACGAGGCCGGCGGCGGCACTACCTCGGGGCGGTGCCTGGCTTAGCCGTCGCGCGCCGGGAAGCAGCCCGGCCCCAGTTCCGAAGCCCCTCGCTCACCGCCCGCGGCGGCAGCCCCCCAGCTCGCCGGTTGCCCCGGTTCAGGGGTTTGCTGTCGCGTAACCGGCACGGCAGCCCGGCTGACGGAGGAAAGCCGCCGCGCTCCCGCCACCTCTGCTTGGCGCCGTGGCCTTGGTGGAGCCATTAAAGCCCAATTTTTGCTAAGCCCTTTTGCTGGAAGCAACGGCTGATTTTACGCAGATGGGGTAGGCGCTGGCGGCTGCCTTTACACAGGCTCCCCAGCAAGGGGAGGGGTATCCTGACCGCCGACGCGTGCTGAGCACGCAGGGCCGCCGCCGGTCGGTGCAGAACCGCAGGGAGCCGCGGCAACGGCCGGCAGCTCGTTCGGGAGCTCATCAGCCCCCCAGCAGCGGCGGTTCAGAGGCAACGGGCATCGAAGGAACAAAGCGGGAAGCGCATACACCTCGCGCCGCGCACATCGAACCCGCTTTATTCGGAGCGAGCAGCTCAGACGCGCTCGCGGCGGCCTCGAGACCGTGTTTATCAGCCGGGCTGCTTGGGAGATCATTGCCATGGATTGCCACGTCATTGTCGCTTCCGGGCACGACGGGCGGCCGGAGGGAGCACGGTGGTGTTGTCAGCGGTAGCTGGCGCGCCGCGGGGAGCTGCGGTTTCCCCGGGCCGGGCGGCTGCGCCCGGGTCAGGCAGAGCCTGCGGTGCTCCGCACGATGTGCGGCGCCTGCCCCGGCGCGGGGGCTTCCGCACCCCGGAGAGCCAGCAGGGATGGTGCGACCCGCCAGAGCCGCTCGAGGATGGTGTTTGTTGCTGGATTTCTGTAGTGCCGCCTGTGAGGAGAAGACAGGCTGCTTTAAAAAGGAGAAAAGAAAAACCCGCCTGATGGAAAGAAACCGAGGACACGCTCCACAAACAGAAGGCAGGTGGAGAAAGGGCGGGCAGAAATGAGCCGAGGGCTGGAAAAATGGGCGCTCCACCACCCCGGGAGGAAGGACGGGCTCGTGGTGCTTCCAGCCCGAGCAGGGCCCTTCCGCCCCACCGAGGCAGCGGGCGAGGACGGCCGCGCTCGTGCATCGTCTGGGCCCCGGAGCGGGGACGCGGGGAGGGCACAGCCCGGGCAGCGGGGAAGGTGCCGGCCCGGGACCTGGCGGCTGCGGCTCGCCCCGCCAGAGGGGCCAGAACGGAGCCGCCGCCGGGGAGTGCAAAGCTCTTTTCTCTTGACTCCGAATCATTACCAGCAGCCCTGACCTCCCGGATGCGGCTGCTGATCGGCAAAGCTCCAAGTACGTGTAAAGGAGGCCGCTCTCGTCGTCCCCTTTTTTGCAGACACGGAATCGAAGTCAGCTGGAACTGCCGGTGCTCAGCCCTCCGAAAACAGGGCTCTAAATAACCGCGGCTGCCGGCGGCGGGAGGGAGGCGGATGTAATAACCCGAGCAGGAAGACGTCCAGGTCAGCAGAACGGGCACTGCGCTCGGCAGAAACCCCTCCCGGTACTTCCCGGCGCGAGCGCTGCCGGTGGCAGCGAGGCAGAGGCGGCAGGGGAGACGGGTCGCGGTGCAGCCTCAGGGGCCGGGCCCCAGCCAAGCCCCGCGTTGCGGCCTCCCGGCCGGCGCCCTGGCCAGCGCCTCGGCCAGCCTTGGGTCACGCACCATAATTTTCCGCTCTCGACACGGAACGGGGCATGGCTGCCGGCTGAGCCGTGCGGGCTCGCAGCAGGGCGGCAGCGCGGTGGGAAGGCAATTCCTGGCCGGCGGAGGGGCAGGAGGAGAGGCTCTCGGCAAACTGATGCGGCCGCTTCTACCGCCGAAATTCCTCTCGGTGAAACTCACCCCAAAACGGCTCAGGCCTCACAGTTGCTGTGGAGTTTGGCTCGTTTGCCTGTTTGCTCGGTGCCCATCGTGCTTCCAGCTGCTCTTGGGTGTATTTGCGCTTCGCAGGCTTTAATTGGGATGGCTGAACGGAACCCATCCGCAGCGATAAGTAACGGGAGGCACAAATTAGAACAAATAAATCTGAATCAAATTCATTTCCTTGCGCAATCATGAAGATCAACATGTCAAAGTGCAGGTGCTATAAATTAAAAGCCGCCGAGACGACGGTCGAACGCGCTGCCCGGCTGCTGTGGCTGGAATTCAAAAGGCATTTCTCCTTTGCGCGCTAGAGCCTTGCGAGCCGAACAGCGGGAACTCTCCCCCGCCGCCACGAATGCTTTTTGCCACCAGGAGATTCCTTCCAGCAGGTACAAAAAACCTCTGCCGCAGCGGCGGCGTTGACCTCGGCGGCGGCAGGCCGTGGCGCAGGAGGGTTTGTACCTCACCACGCTCCTCCCGCTCAGACGCGGGGCCCGGTGCAGAAGGCGGCCGGCGGACGAGAGGATGCTCACCCTGCCCCGACCCACAAATCAAGGCTTCTCTGGTAGATGATGCGCTTCGAAGAGCAAAAAGGTGCCGCGGCATGGTGGAAAAAGGCGAATCGGAGTCTTTCAAAAGACGCACGTGCAGGTAAACAAGCAGGACGCTCTCGGGCTTGCTCGGCATGACGTTAATTTTCACGTTCCTTTGGCTGTCGACGGGCTTCTCCTTGATCAACGAAACAGGCTTTGCTACAGGGCAGAAAATACGTGGCGTGTCGTAAGGGAAGGGTAAAATTTACCCGCGTCAAAGATAAGCAGAACCGTCTTCCGCAGCTGAAGCAGCTCCCGAGAGCTGTGCCCACCCCCGTGCTACGGGGCATTTACCCGCTCCTGGATTTGGTGCCCGGCATCCACCGTTTGCTTTTCCGTCTCCCGGCTGCTGTTGGATTTTATTGGATTCTTGCGTTTAAAATTACAAGCAGGTCCTCTGAGTTGGCATTAGCTCTTTAAAAATGGGCTGCATCTTCGCGTGTCGCGCCAGCGCGAGCCAGGCGTATCAGAAGCTGCTGGATAATAGGCAATTACTGCTCTTAAACAGACGAGGCATGCGCTAGGAGAGTGGGCCGCGTCTCAAATCATCCATAAATTCTCTAATAGTGCTTCTATTAATACCTGGTTTCTGGCACATTCCTAGTTACCGCGTTCCTTATCAAACCACCGCCTCCCCTCGGCAAATCAGCGCCACCGGGCAGGGGAGGCGAGGGCAGGAGCCGGCGCGGCACTGAGGGATGCCCAGGCCGCCCCGGCACGGCTGTGCCGCGCCGGAGGGATGCTCCCAGCCGGGCGGCCGCAGCCGGCAGGCGGGCAGGGCGAGGGCAGCTCTGCCTACACCCCACTGCCTGCAGGGCATCGTCGCCCGCCCGGGGAAGCTGCTCCATGGGGATCGCGCGGGTGCTCCCCTTTGCCAGGCTTGCCTCCGTAGGGTGCTCGGCTCCGGCTTCCCTGGGGCGCGGTCGGACGAGCAGCACTTTTTGGTAGTGGCTGAGGCTTTAGAGCAAATCAAACCTCCTGGGGCGTCCCAGCTGAGGTGGCTCACCGGCCTCGGACGGACCGAACGGGTGCCTCCAGCTTTGGCTTATCGGCGGGCGCGGCGCTGGCAGCAGCGCGGCGGCCACGCTGGGCGCGTGAGGCGGGTTGTAAACGCCGCTCGTCCTCCCTCTTGAACCATTACACGCTCCAGAGAACGAGGGTGTACAATTCATGTCTCATTAAATTTTTTTGAAATATTATCCTTTTCTTCTTCCCTGCGCTTTCCCCCTGTTAGACCGAAATCGTGCTTCCTTTGGAGAATACAAGGCATTTGTTACCATAACAACACCTTTCCTCCCGCGCCGCCGCGCGCAGCCGCCGCTCCCCTCTCTGCCTCTGCCCCCTCGGCAAACCCCACCGGCCCCGGCGCGGGCAGGGCCCCGGGGTGGGCAGGACCCCCGGCGCTGCCGCGGCTGCTGGGGTTCGATGTGGCCCTTTGACGGTTCAGCTCTGGCTCCGAGTTCCAGAGGATTTGAGCCGCAAAGCCGGAGGAGCCGCACACGCGGCATCCCCACAGCAGCCGTCCTGTCTTTCGAAGGAGGGGTCAACGCCTTCATCTGCCGGGTCCTCGCTTGTAGCCGAGTCCTGATGGTGCGAGATCCTCCAGTGCCGGTGGCCTTGGTTGTTGGCTTTTTAGCCACCCTGAAATCTGCCCAGCGCCCGGAGAGTTCCGCTCTGAGAAGTTCCTTCTCCGGGGACCTCCTGTAAGGTCGTTAATGCCCCTTAGAAATTCCCGGTCCCGCCTCAGAGCCCTTGCTGCGCCGGGATATAATCCCGCTACGCTCACGTGAAAATGAAACACCAATTGTGGACGAAGCTGCTAAATTGCAGTCGCTTACCCAGGTCAGAATCGCCCCAGCAGCGTCGGCAGCAGGAGCAGGGGCGAAGCAGCAGCACGAGGGAGCGCAGAAATAAAGCGAAAATTATTTACAAAGCCGCATGCGCCCAAGGGCACAGAAACGGCCCGGGGATCCCCAAAGTGTCTCCCCGCCTCAAGCCGGGCGCGAGAGCGCGCGGCACAGCGGGACCCGGCGAGAAGCTGCCTGGCAGGGGAAGGAGAGGGTAAACGCTGCCAAATAATTCCCCTGCGCGTTAATTCCCGTCCTTTCTCGCCACGCAAGACCGGTTTATATATTAAATAAACTCGCTTTATCCGGCTCCTCGCTCTCTTAGTAGTCACCGTTGGAAAACCTTGCTGTGGCTTGGCCACCGCCGAGGGGGAAACACAGAAACGGCTCGCGCGCCTGAGCGCTCGGCAGCCGTGCCTTTGGATGTGCAGAAGTAACCAGCACCCCAGCGCGTACGGAACGAAAACGCGACGTGAAATTGAGACTTCGGTTGATCGCCTCCGCGTTGCTATTTGATTCTTCTCAGCCGCCCGTTGTAGGCCACCGGAGACGGTAGGTGCCACCCGGCGTCCCCGGCACCCGCGGTCCCGAGGCGGTGGGATAGCCCTGGCCGCCCCGCTCCCCTCCAGCAAAGCCCCTGGAAGCTCAGTCACCGTCAGCTCCCGCAAAAAGTGGTTTTTTTCTGAATTGGAAAGTCGTTCATGGTGTTAGTGCCCCACCTTTGTGAATCTCCCTGACACTATTCGACTTTATCAGGTCCATAAATGAAATTAAAATACAGTTTAAATGGATTTCTTAAATGGACTCATAAAAGCTTTCGATGGAAGAAACACTTTCTTCTTCTAACTTTTTTATGCCATCTATTCACACTTTTCCTTTTGCTATGAACTTTTAACGACTTGTGATTTTTTTACAAACCAATTCATTTGTAATCCCCAGGAGACACCTTTACGCCGCAGCATAAATCCCACGGCAATGCCAGACCTCAGGGGCCCTGCCACGCCAGACCCATCAGGATGGCCATGCCGGCGCGCCCGGGGACCGGCTCTTTGTGCTGCTCCTCCCGGGAGCGCAACAGGATCGGCCAGCTGACGCCTCGGAAAACGCTCGATGTTGTTATTACCGTCTTACCACAGCATGCCCTGCTACGCTGCGCTATGCCACCTGTCAGTGTATCAATATTAACGTTGATATTGATAACGGTGGTGACGGTGACGATGGTGACGATAATGTAAATGCCGCCCATCGCTTCTCTTCGGGGTGCCAGGGGGAAAGGCAAGGTCCCAGGATGGCGGTGCCACCCCGGCTCAGCGCTCCCGCGCAGGCGGGAGACGAGGTCCAGCCGCTCGATGCCACAGCGCCGAAATAAAGATGATTAAGGAGATATTCCAGCCTCTTCTTTTTTTCCTCTCCTCGGTAAATGTCATGCTTCAGGGGAGTATAGCCAAGAAAAGTTCAAAGCAATAATATCAGAAATCTGCTTCTCTTTTCCTTTTGACATTTTATTGTGATATGAAATAGCAGGGGATAAAAGCTCTAATGGGGATATTTGGTTCTTTCTTTCAGTGAGCATTTCAAATGCTGGCTGGTTATGACTCACATTTATGATGATATATGCAAATCTTTAAGGGCCTCATTCACAAAGCCGAGGCAGCCACAGCCGCTCTTCCAGGGGATTTACCGCACGGGAGCAAAAGCCTGGCCGGTGAGGATGGCCGCTGCCCAAAGCCGCCGCTCTTCGCCCGCTCCGCCATCCCCGGCCCTCCCAGCGTCCCGGTCAGGCGGGCCGCTCCTGGGGACGGGGCGCGCTGCCGCACACGCTGCCCCGGCACGGCGGCGCCCACGGCGAGGATGGATGACTTCGCAGGGAAGAACGCTCTTCCTCAACCTTGCTTCCCCTGGGAGCACGCAGCTGTGCCCCGCGCCCGCTCCGTGCGATTGAAGCACAAACTGCTTCGGCACCGACCACTTTGTATTTCTGTGCTGACTTGAAACCAGGAATTTCAGACGGATAAACAGTGGCAAGTAACCAGGCTATAAAATACAACTTTAATAATATTTAGCTGGTAACGGGCACGGAGTCGTGTTGATTTGTGTAGGGGAAAACGGGTTGATTTAAAAATAAAAACTGAAAACCTCATTTCATGTTGAATCGTATCCTAATTAGAAGCTATTATTGCTCTCCAACAAATAATCTTCTGAACTAAGTCCGCTCCACAGAGAGCGCTCAAAGGGTGACTTAATTAAATTTTCATGTTTAATTTTCCGTTTTCATTTCTGACTCTTTTTTTGTTTCTTTCTCTAACGACCACTGTCGGAGGAGGGAGGGGTGCTGGCCGGGGCATCCTCCCGCCGGCCGCCCCGGGCCCACGCTCGGGTACCGACATCCAGCCGGTACTCTGCGGCATGAGCCACCGGGAGCGCGGGTTTCCTTCTTCATGGTATCTTGGTTTTAGTTGTCTGGTCCGCAGCCAGCTTAAATGTTATACTTAATTTAGAGCAATAACACTTAAATTATGAATTGTCTGCTGTAAGTATAAATTATACATTTTGGAGATGAATATTCAGGTCCTAATTCAAAGCAGCAGATGTGGTATGGAGATGTTTGCAGGCAGATGTGATTCCAAGCCATGATTTGTTTTTCTTTTCCCTGGGAAGCTGTCCCCAGCAGAGCCAGGAGCTTGTCGGGAACCCCGGGAGATTGCGAGGAGCCGGTGCCTGCCAAAGATGCGCTCGCCCTGCAGACCGTCATGGGCCTTAAAACGTCACGACCCACGCCGAATAATTGAATGTCTATGGTGAACTTGACTGAGGGTAGCCCAGGAGTGGATCAATCAGTTGCATGCGAGGCGAAGAGGCCCCTCACGTCAAGAAGGACGTTGAGGTGCTGGAGCGCGTCCAGAGAAGGGCAACAAAGCTGGGGAGGGGTCTGGAGCACAAGTCTTATGGGGAGCGGCTGAGGGAACTGGGGTTGTTCAGTCTGAGAAGAGGAGGCTGAGGGGAGCCCTCATCGCTCTCTACAACTACCTGAAAGGGGGTTGTGGTGAGGTGGGTGTTGGTCTCTTCTCCCAAATAACCAGCGACAGGATGAGAGGAAATGGCCTCGAGTTGCGCCAGGGGAGGTTTAGACCGGATATTGAGGAAAATTTCTTTACGGAGAGAGTGGTCAAGTGTTGGCACAGGCTGCCCAGGGAGGTGGTGGAGTCACCATCCCTGGAGGTGTTTGAAAATCATGTAGATGTGGCACTTTGGGACATGGTTTAGTGGGTGTGGTGGTGTTGGGTTGATGGTTGGACTTGATGATCTTAAAGGTCTTTTCCAACCTTAATGTTCTGTGATCCTGTGAAGGCTCGGACCGGGGAGCAGCACCCGTGGTTCATTAGGAGGAAACCTTTGCTCACATGGATCACCCCGCACAGATGCCCCCCACTTCGCTGCCTCGGGGTTGTTGTTTTTTACGCAGAGCCGCTGATGTCGTGTGGCTTGCCAAGGGCGCCGGGCCAGGCTTCAAGCAGCCAAAGCTCTGCTCCCGGGGAAAAGCGCAGGCCTGAACCAGCGCCTCTTCTAACACCGTTCCCCATGTCCGATTTGTCTTTACGAGGGAAAAATACATCGCTGACTACGCTCCTCTCCGGAACGAGGTTCCCCATGTCCCACCGGCGCTGCAGCCGGCGTCTCCCTGACGGGAGAGGCGGCGTAAAGCCCGAGCCTCCCCGCGCTGCCGCTGATGGTACTAAAGGATTCATCAAAGTGACAAGGCTACAAAAGCCGCGCGTTACCGCCCCGCTGTTCCCTCGCTGCTCACCGGAAAATAATGCCCCTGCTGAGTTGCATATGATCCGTTTCACTTATTTTTTAATTTTCAACGTGTTAGTCAAACTCCAACGCTCGGAGAAAAAGGCAAAAATCATGCAAAGTACTTTCAAAAACTCCTGTTCTGGTAAAAAGCTCTCCTGCTATGAATACACAATGTCTCCTGTAGCCACTGGTAAGTTAGCGTGTGTTTAGAAAAACCCCATTTACATACAAATGTGATTTCAGCCCCACATCTACACAGACAGAGAGATATCTCCTCCTTTCTTCCAGCCGCCGACCGATTCTGCTCTCGTTGGTATTAAGGCACATGCTGACACGCATCCATTTCATAAGAGCATGGTTAAGGACGGCGGTTTGCTGTCTGCGGTCTTCCTCCCCCTTTTTTTCAATCATGCAAAAAAATCTTGCCTCAGGGCCTAAGTGCCGTGTCCGTGGGCACGGGGCTGCAGGCGGGACGGGGTGGGATGGAGATGCGGGCGGGATGGAGATGCTGCCGGGCCTTGAGGCACGTTTGTGCCGGCCGGTTGTGCGGGGATGGGCAGGCACCACGCAAGCTTCAGGGGTTTGCGTTCGGCTGCAGGGCTGGCAACAGCCTTGTGCCAATGATGCCGGAGACGGCCGGGGAAGCGTGCGACAGCTCTTCGGCCCTGCGGCCGAGCCCGACGGTTGCTCTTCCGAACGGTCACGCTGGCAACGCTCAGATGCTGAAATATTGACATGGAGCAAAGCAAACCCAGCCCGCCTGCCCTGCACAGCCCCGGCACGGATCCTATATGGTCCCTGAGCGCCGCGACCTGCCGTTTGGCTAAAGTCCCCAAATTCAACAGGCTTTGAAGGTGGGACCCGTCTTTGTGTCCCACAGCACAGAAAGCGGCTGAGGGAGTGGGATATCCCCGCTCCCGACGCTGCCGGCACTCAGGACAGGCTGCGCCACTCACACCGGTGCCTGCTGGAGGAGGAGGTAGAGGGGCGATGGCAGAGCCAGACAGCTTACTCCCAAATGCACATCTCCGCGGTCCATGGCGATCTCCAAGTTCCCACGGAAGCGGAACTTTGCCGGGATGAGCCAAACAAGCCAATAAAGCGCACGAAGCTCGGGCCGGCGGCAGAGCCTGGTGGCGGCAGGATGCACAACCGGACGGATTGCATGGTTGCAAGGCTGGATGGATGCACGACCAGCGCGCAGCAGGGTGATCACCCCTTCTCTGTTGCTCTGCGCTGTGTTTTCCAGCTCAAATTAGATCAGCGTTAGTGGCGGTGCCAAACACGCTGACACCGGAGGACACCAGGAGCAGCAGCGGCTCGTCGCCCGCGGCCAGCCCTCGCTGCAGCCACCCCACGCCACGCCCTGCCTGCACCCTCTCCCTTTCCTAATTAGTTACCGCCGACAATTCACAAGATAAAAAGCTGCCCTCATGTTTCCCAGAATCTCAGCTTCTACAAAAACACTTATCTGATGGAAAACCCTTTATTTTTAGCTTTGCTTTTTCACTGAAAAAAGAAGAATTCCCGTCAGACCCCTCAGTAATGAATCGCGGAGAAAGTTTCTCTCCAGATCATCTGAACGACGCTCATCTGAGGGGGCAGAAAATGACTGAAAACTTTCGTTGTAAGTAACAAGGAAAGGTCTTAAATTCAACCTTTATGGCGTTTTTAATCACATCCGGCCTCACGCTCTCTGCGCCGCTGAAGCATCTGACTTCAAACCTTCTCGGCGCAAAACCGTTTCAGCGGAAGACAGAGATTCAGACCTTCCCCAAAAAAGCAGCGGAATTCTAATTTTGCTTTGAAACCCGGGATTCCTTTTGTGAGGGGGGACACATCTGACAGCCCCCTCCGATGGAGCGCCTTTCTGTCTCCAGCGCCGGGTCAGGATGGGTCTCTGCGAACGCGGGGCTCTGTCCCAGCGCTAGCAGCGGTCTAGATAGCAATAACAGCACTTAGCCCCTCCGCGCAGCGCTGCGGCTCCCGAGACGTTCCGCAGGCGTGTTTAATCTCGTTATCGGCCAAATTCATCTCTCGAGGGAAAAATAAATAAGTGGGTCACCCGTCGCATCTGCTCGGAGGGGCCGCGGTGCTGGGAGCGGGCTCACCGCAGAGGCACGCAGCGGTGCCCGTGCCGCAGCCCAGCCCTGCCCGCCTCGACTCGGGGCTGGGAGCCGGCCACCTTTTTTTCCCATTAGTTAAAAAAAACCCACTCCAAGTCCTGCAAAGGCCCCTCCGAGAGAGAAGCCGGGCGTAGCACAGCTTTTATCAGCTCATTTTTCTTCCTTAGATTTTAGTCTAACCCGATTGTGCTTTGTTCCTGCGATACTCCTTCCCCTCGGTGAGATAAATAAAGCACAAAGTATTTAAGTGATCGATAGAGATGTAACGAAGCCGACGTCGTCCAGCGATAAATGAGCGGTCAAAGGGGACTTCTGGGCTGCAAACTGCATTGACCACGGTGGTCGTAATAGGCATGGCTCACAACCTCCATTTCGACCGAAACGTATGTCAAGAATTTATTAAGACGCTCTTAACGAGAATAAGCTTAAGTAGAGAAGGGAAATAAAGTGTCGAACTACATCTTTAGAAGAGGGCTCTGAGCCGCCCCGCTAGCACCGATGTATAAAGCCGAAACCCTTCCGATTTCAGCAGGACCATGACTGGAAACGATGAGGGGAAAAACATCCCCTTGCCGTGAAAGATGTTGAACACAGCAAAGAACAGGTTTCCTTTAGAGGAAGGCAGCTGGGCACGTTTCCACACGTTTGCTGTTGTCTGCCGCGTTCCTTTTCTCGCTGCGTTTCCCACTTCTTTCTTCTGGAAAAATATAATGAAAAGAAATCGATTTTGTCAACGCTCAGATTTGTATTGAAACCCCGAAAGCAGGGACCAGCAGGCGTGGATGTGATGGAGGAACCGGGCTGACAGGCCCGTTCTGACGCAGGCGGCGTGCCTGGGGACCGTCCCTCTGGCCGGGCGCCAGGCTCCCGCAACCCCCTCCTCCGTGGCTGCTGTCACCGTCCCCTCTCCGGACGCGGCAGGCTTGCCATCCTCTGCACCCAGCCGGAGCCCGGGATAACAGGAAGAGGCGGAAGCCAGGGCAGGGATGAGCTGATGGGGAGGCAGCTGCCCGAGGCCACGGTGATGGGCTTGGTGCCTGAAGCTGCTCCCTCACGCATCTTGCCGGAGGGGCAACTGTATAAACTCCTGAAGGCGTGTGGCAAGGAGAGGCCACGCTGTCGTACACGCTGGGAGGGGCTGCAAAGAGATGTCAACACCTTCCACCCGACCCCGGCTCGGCGCTGGTTAGTTCGGACATTAACTACATCCCAGATCCGCGTCTCGGCACACTGCTTGCTCTTACCCACGTACGACATGGCTGTTTATCGTAATACGCAATGGAAACGGGTTTCTACCACAAAACTTGAGCTTTTTCATGCTAGTAGAATCCTCAGATTCATTCAAGCGCTGTATCACGGTGAATTCCTCTTAAAGACTATACTCCGAAAGCAGAGCATGTTGACCGGCTCTTCTTGCCAGGAGAATTCAGCCCATTTGCTTTTCCCCGCAGCCTCAGGAATAACGCGAAAAACAAATCACCAAAGCTGTTCAGAGGGGAAAACCGAAGCAAAACATTTTTGGAGTCGTGGCATCACAGGACGAAGCTCAAATCCATCCCCCCAGAGTCAGGGCCATGCTCAGGGCCAGCGCCTCTGCCTTCGCTGCGAGGGTTTCGTGGCCAGGCTGCGGCCGACGGGGAGCTTTCCGGAGGGCGAAGGTATTTCGGCGTGCGAAGAGGCAAACCGGCTCTGCTCTCGTTAATGAGCAAACCCACAGCGATCACCTCCGGAAGCCAGGTCACCCCAGAAAAATGGAAGCCAAAGCTGCCCAGCGACAGCTAGTCCCTGGCAGGGCTGCTGCACAGCCGCCTCACGCGCCCCGGGCCCCGGTGCAAGCTCATCGCTTGATTACGTGGCATTTTTCGCACTGGTTTTGGCTCCTAATAGGATGTGGGTTGCCACAAGGAGAAAAAAAAGTATTTAAAAACAAGTATATGAAAGAGAAAGTCAGCCTTTATTAACATGACTTCATCGTTTTGAACTGATGTCTTCGAGCACTCTTGTAATTCATCCTTATAGATATAAAATTATCATCTGAAGGAAGACTGTTAATAAAACTGACACTTCCCCATCAGTCAACTTAATTCACAATAGAACACTTTCCAAATTCAATTATGTCTGCCTGATGACTGACGTTCGGTTTGACGTTATTGTTCATGCGGAAAAGCGGATACAAAAATCAGATGCGAGTAATTTATAAAACACAGAGTGATTTCTGTTGGGACAACTCTCGAATGGCAGCCGAGAGCGAATTAAGCCAACGACCCAGTGCAGGCGGTGCCTCAGGACGCGACTCGACCCAGCGACGCGTGCCGGCGGGTACAGCCCTACTCCAAACAACTGGAGTTCTCAACACTTTTTAAGCGTTTGCTCGATTACCTCCCATACCTGCTCATATGCTTTTCCAAGCCAGAGCCCCTCCATACGCAACGCCTGTTAAAACCTGTGCTGGTGGGAGTCTCGGCAACCCCCGCGCTCCAGGCGTTGCCCGTTACGACGTTCGTAGTGCTGCGCGGCAGCGCAGCACAGACAGGTGTACGTCTCCGAGCTGAACTCGTTGTGGGACGTCAAAAGACAAAGCGTTCGTTCCTCTGAGGGTGTTGCCTCTTCCCACTTTTCCTACCACTTTCTTGCGTTAATGTGATTTTTTTTTTTTTAACATTTGGATTTAAAGTAAGGAACTTGCATTCCTATAGAGGATTTACTTCTAAAAATAGCGGAGTTATCTTACAGTGTAACTCTAATCGTTTGCTGGGGGGACAGAAAACATCACTACAAAATTGTTAGTCTGTCAAATTCGGGAGCACAGAAGAGGCTGTGAGACTACAGTGGCAAACTGCAGCTTGGGCACCGACCTCAAAGTGTTGAATAACCACCAAAAAACAGGTTATAACCGTCTTCCAGGCCACAGCACGTTTGGAAAACTGCGTCTGCTGCAGGGCTGCGACTGATGGTCGTGTTGCGCGGCGGGCCGGGCCGTCGTACCTGGGAAGGACCCTGGAAGGGCAGGACACGGGTGGTTTGGCGAACGCGCTCTTCGTTCCTGCCACGACATCCACCTCACGCCTTCGCTGCAGGCCGGGGGGCAGCTCCGCCTTGGGGGTGCAGACCTCCAGGTCTCTCCCTCTATCTCCCCTCTCGCCCTCCGCGGGCGCCCACCCGTCCCTGGCGCTGAGGCGCCGCGTCGCAGGGCTGCTCAGTGCCTGTGCCTCCCCGGGGGCTCCGACACGAGTGCATTCCCTTGGGAAGAAAACCGTGTCTGACTGGAGCAGGCGGACGCAGTGCCACAGCAGCTATCGCATGGCAACCATTGCCAGGGAGACCGAGCTCTCCGCCGCGCTGGGCATCTCCGTCGGGCGACGCCATTCATCGGCGCGCGCTCCGGGCGCCCAGGCAGGCGGGTGCTGCTGAGCGCAGGATAGGTCCCGCTGCTGCAAGGAGTCGCCTCCATTCCTTCAACGCGCTGCTACAGCGTTTGAACATTCTTCTTTGTTAACGAGGGTTATTTGCTTAAAGAGAAAAATCTCACCCGACTGTCGCAAGGAGCAGCAGTTCGGTGCTTTACTGCTCTTCGGGGATGCCGTTCGCATGGCGTTTCACGTTTTATTCCCTTTTATTGGCCATGGGGTTGTTAAAAAGGAACGAGGCACATCGATCGTGTGCGCAGGAAAGCTGCCGAGGTGCCGGTGCCTGGCGGGAGCCGGGAGGGGAGGTGGCGAGGCCGCGGAGAGCTGCTGCGAGCATCCAACCTTCGGCAGCAGGAGACCGGAGAGGCAAGTCCTCCCAGGCAGAGGGAACGGGCGGGGAAGCGATGCCCCATCAACGGGGGTTGCGGTGCCAACAGAATACGATGCACGGTAGATTAATCCCATCTTTCCGCCTGGTGTAGGGGAGCCCTCAAATAAACAGCAGAACCTTCTGTTTGAGTAGTAAGTCATTGGCTTCTCTTGCAATTGCGACGGCTGTTCCTCAGCCCCGGGCAGGGGCCTCGTTTATACCAGAGCGGCAGTGGGTGCTGGCGGGGGGAGAGCGCGGTGGGAACACGGCCGGGTGCTGCTACGGACGGCCACGGCACAGGATCGGTCCTCCCCAGATCCGGATGGGAACAGCCTGGGACTTTTCTTGGCACTTTGCACAGTCCAAGAGAGCGTGAACACGAGACCAACGTGAAGATGGGCAGCTTGTGCTTCCTTCTGAGGCGGCCCCGGCCCCGGGCACAGCCGGGGAGCACCACCAGGCTCACGGAAGAAACTTTCTGTTTAGCAGCTATGTCTATGTAGCGTTTAAAGCTGAGCTCAGAATGGTTTCAAGGCAATCCAGCCTGTTAAAGCGGACGAAGAAATATAGCGTTATCGCGCGTCTACCCGCAGAGCTGAGGTTCTCCGAAAGCGGTGACCTGTGGGTTAGACAAACCTCCAGACCTCGCTTGAACAGGAAGATGATCTCAGACCTTGACATTGTGGATATCTGGCCAACCAGCCCTGTGGCACGGCTGTCCTGCAGACCTTCTGCTACTCCATCGCTGGCGTGGCTGTGGCTATAGAAACAGAAAATCTCGACTTCGAAAAGACTTTGTTTTGGGCAACGTTGCTCAGACATAACACTGAAGCGGGAAGCCACTGCTTTACGCAAGAGGAGCGCTGAAGCTCTCTATTTAAAACCCTTCCAGCAGGCTGTGATTCCCATCCGCGCAGCCAGGTAGTGCCTAGGAAAGGGAGGCGGCAGCACCGTGGCCTCAAGTTGTGCTGGGGAGATTTACATCGGATATTAGGAAAAATTTCTTCTCCGAAAGGGTTGTCAAGCGTTGGAGCAGGCTGCCCAGGGAAGCGGCTGAGTCACCGTCCCTGGAGGCATTTGAAAGACGTGCAGATGTGGCGCTTCGGGACATAGTTTAGTGGTGGACTTGGCGGCGTTCAGTCAACTGTTGAACTCAATGACCTTAAAGATCTCTTCCAACCTAAACGATTCTATGATTCTACCCGCCACAGGCGCAGGGAGCACGTCCGGAGCCTCAGCTGGCAGCCTGTCTGCTCGGGTTTTTCTGCTGAGCGTCAGCAAAGAGCGATTGGAACGCAGCGGGGAGTCTTGTACACCAGGAGACTGCTCTTAGAGGAAAACCAGGATTGTATTTTAACAGCTCGCGTCCCTTCATGCACTCGCTCTGCCTGTGGCAGCACGGGCCGGCGTGGGGTGAGGGGGTGGGAGTCACGGTGCTGCTGGTGCCAGTTAGGGTCTACAGGCAGCACCGTGGGGCAGCCTCAGTCACCGCGGAGCCACAGTCGGCCCTGAGCATGCAGCTGAGGTGTCTAGTTAAGGCAGGGGATAAAATCCTAAATTCCTACTCCAAGGACGGTGTCGGAGAAAGCTGTTTTCCCAGCAATCACACCGTCTACCTGCCCTATGCAAGCGGGACCAAGAGATAGGACGTTTTCCGACAGCAAAACAGAACGGTCATCGCCCCAGCAGCACAAGGCAGCCTCACCACCACGCTGGCACCTCCGGCAGCGGTGGCACAGCTCGGTGGCTTTCCCACTCCTCCTGGGGGTTTGCTTTCCTCGCCTCATTTAGCACAACGGTCATGGCTCAGCGAGCCTGCGGGGTGCTGGGAAGGCCTGGGAGCCCACAAGCCGCCTCCTCCCCAAGGTAGCGTCTGGCAGCAGAGCAAAATACGGCTGAAATCCCCGTTTGCGTGGCAGGCAGCCCCGACACTTCGCCTTGCAGGACCCCGGGCTCCCGAGAGCCGCAGGCTGCCGTGCCTCAGAGCAGAGCCGCTCGGGAGAGCAAATAGCGCCAAGCGCAGGACTTAATTTACTTGGAAAAGGTTGCGGCGGCAATAGGGGTCCAGAGCACATGAGCGAGATGAATGGCTCCAAGAGCTGGGCTCATTTGTCTTGCTGCCCTGCTAAAAATATACGTGTCGTGCTCCTCTGCAGGGTTGCAAGCGTCCCCTTCCAGCATGGAGGTGCTGCTCTCTTTCTGCCGTGAAATAAAACCCCACAGCTGGCTCCAGCCGGGCACCGTGCCCTGCACCCGGGTCCCCGTGGGCTCCTCCAGCCGCGAAGCCGCTCGTGCCACCCGCTTCCCGAAGGAAGCGGCAGCAGCCGGCAGTGCCATGGCACGCACCGGTACCCAGCTCTACAGCACGGCCTCCTGCGGTTGCCATGGAAACCAGAGATGCCGGCAGCGCTGCCAAGCTGGCGGCCAGCACAGGGTACCTGTCCTGACGGAGGTCCGCGATGCTGGACCAGCACGGCACTGCTCGCGCCCCTTGGCAGGGGTTGGAAGAGGTGGCCCCACCTCAGCCGGGGGCAGGGGATGGCAGGCGCGAGGTGAGCCCCCGACCAGCTCTCTTCGAGGCTGGGGGTGACAGAAAACCCTTTCTACCAGCTGTTTGCAGGACTTGCGCAAAGCCCACGGTGTTTGCCAGTCGTCGGCCGCCAGGCTCCCATGGCACAGGGATCCCTTCTGTGTGCTGTCACGGTTACGAGCCTCGGGGACGGCTTGTTCAGATTACTGACAGAATTTGCTCTAGGCAAATATTGGGACCCAGACCCCCAACTGATTAGAAATAGCATAGCTTTAAACAAACATAAATCCCTTTTCACCCAGATGCTGTATTCCGGACTTGAAGAGACAGCTCATCTCCTGATGAGAAGGGTTTGGTTCTTCTGATGTCGGAGGGGAGGCAGTTACGGCAGCGTACGCTGTATGTTATTTAACCGCCAGAATTAATCATCGTTGCTCAGCACTTTCACCGTATGTATTACTTTCCTATTCGGTCCTTAGAGAAATCCCAAGCAGCTTCGATGAGCTGCCTTAAAAGCACCCGAGGGTTGAAATAAACCCATGAGGAAACCCAGTACTTCATGGATTCACAGGACTGTAAGAATTGAATGCACAACGCCCCGTTTTCCAAAGAGGTGCCCCTCTCGATGGCTCCAAGTCAGGAACCGGCAACCGACAAAACAGGCAGCACGGATGTGCCAAACAGGAGAGAAGCAGCCATCAATCAAAGCAGTTCCTAAAGCCTCGCAATAAAACAAAGCGCCAAATGGAATTATAAGCCGCTGCTGGTCCCTTTGGCGCGGGGTGGGAAGCTGGGGCATTAATAACAGGTCTGAGCTCGGTCCGGGCAGACCGCTGCCGTCAGACAGGAACGGTGCCATGGGAGCCGAGGGGGCCGCACTGGCCAAAAGGCAGCGCTGCGGCAAGTGGGACTGCACCCCTGCCTGCACCCGGCTTCTCCTCCTTGCGGCAGAACTGGCGCTGGAGACAGCGGCAGCTTGCTTTTCACGGCGAGGATGAGACCGGAGTGCTCCGGCCCTCGGCCACGGCATGCATGGGCCACGATACCCGGGCAAGACCTCTGTAAGAGCCCAGCTCTGGCACGTCCACGCGAAGCACAGATCCCGCCAGCGTGCCACGCAGGACAGGTTCGTTGCAGCCAGGCTTTTGAGCGACGCGAGCTTGACGGCCAGCTTAACCATCTGGTATGAGTGGCGGCTTTCCTCCGTGGTGAGGTGACATCCGCCGCCCGGGAACAGGTACCTGCCCGTGTGAGCTGCGCTTCTGTGGAGGAGAAGAGCTGCCCGCATCTGTATGGATCATCAACAGCAAAACTTTGTCCGCTGCTGGAAGGATGCGCCAGTTTGAGGTGCGACACGACAAAGTTTCAGCTTGGCAGAAGAGCCTGAGCTCTACTGAATCATCACGTGTAGACGTGGCACTTGGGGACATGGTTTAGCGGGCGTGGTGATGTTGGGTTGATGGTTGGACTTGATGATCTTAAAGATCTTTTCCAACCTTAATGATTCTGTGATCACAATATTGTTTTTCCTCCTCTTTTTTCTTCTATTCATCAGAAGCAGTTCACTTTGCTGTCGAGGCTACACCACGAATCAACGAGGACCATATGCTCCCCGCTACATTGCGGGAGCCCAGGACTAATTCCGATCTTGAGCCTGTCTTTGGGCCATCTGTTCGCAGGATCACACAAGACAATGTGTCATTATGGCTGGGAATTTGCATAACCGCTGCAGAGGAATTGTGTCCAGCTCTATTCATACCAGCCACAGCGAATTTTCTCACGCCGCAGGAATCGCACGAGAAGCCGATGAGCATTGCGGTGATGCTGCCCACAAGGGGCCTGGCTGAGGAGCAGACACCATGGGACCCTCTGAGCCGCTCGGGCAATGGCGATGCCATCCCCCTCTGCCCTTCCTCTCCACCCTGAAAGCACCTGACGGAGCTTTCAGCCGCCATCTGACACGCAGAAGCAGATCCGCGCCGAAGGGCAGAGCACCGGACGCTTCCAGCCCACCGGCACTCCATCTTCTCTGGGAGGTTAACGCATTAATTCTCCCAGCTATGACAACAAAGGCTTAAATAACCGCGTAAATAATAGATCACGCTGCAGAAGGCTTGGAGGAGCGCCGCCGTGCTCGCTGCGGCCCTGGGCCCTCCCTCTCCGTACTGGCGGCAGAGGAAGCGATGCCAGCAAAAGAGCAGAGGTGGAAATCTCCCGGCAGAGAGGAGGTTGGTCCCAGCCCAGCCTTCCTCCAGCAGCACGGTGCCGACGCTTTGTGCCAAACCCCAGCACAAGCGGTAGCTCCGGTGCAGGTGGTGGCGCTGGGCCGCCCGCTGTCACAAGGCTGCGCGGTGCCTCGCGCTGCAGAGCTTCACCGGCAGACGGGCCCTGCCCAAGTCCGGGCGGGGTCTGGGCAAAACCGCCACGGTCACGTGCCAGAACCCGCCCAGCCGCCGGAGCGACCGGGGGAAGGGAGCAGGCAGGCTTCAGCCCCAGCTCCGCTCCACCACCCCTCGGCAAGCGGGAGAGCCAGCCTGGAGAGCCTCACCCGCCGGCTTTATCATCGCCAAAAGCACAATAGTCCTTTAATGATAATTACAGGCTTTCCGGCAGCTTTGTCATTCGTGGGGCTGGGGTTTTTTTTGGTAGCGATAGGTGCTGTTTAAATACTTGAAAGAATGGCACTTAGCAGATGTCTTGGGGTAAATGGTAGGTTAAGCGATGCTGAGAGCACAAGCAAAATGAGCGCTAATTTACACTCACATGATTCAATTTGCATGGTTAATTCTATTTAAAGCAAACATCCAGAGCATGCGGGAGCTCCGAAAGCCATCGCTCTCATTTCGCCTCCCCTGCAATGCTTTGGAGGTGAAACGGGCGGGACAGTAGATCTAACAACATTCATGCGCTGCGGGAGCAGAGTTTCCTAAACACATTTCCCCTGAAAAGCGTCAGCCGATACCACGATCGCCCACAAAAGCGCCCGCCGCAGAGCGAACGCGGCCGTGACATCGATGCGGTCCAAGGAGTGGCCTCCTGCTACGGTGATCGCTCCCACCCGCCGCCGCCAGCAGCGCCCAGCGAGCGCCGGGCCCGGGTGGGCACCGAGCTGAAAAGAGAACCTCGGTTTTGCATCTGTGAGCCCGGATCGTGGGCGGCGGGACACTGAGGCCGGCGGGAGGACCGGCGTCGAGGCGGCACCTTCTTCAAAAGCCTCTTACAAGCTAGACCAGCGCCCAGGTATCACCCACACTAAACGCTTCGTCAGGATGCAAAGCTGCCGCCCGCAAAACGCCGAGCACGCAGCGCCGCTGCAACACATGCGCCTTGCACTCCGCCGGCAGGCGCCGCCGCCGAGGAACCGCCTGACGCCATGCCGACACGGGGCCGGTCGGCTGCTCGCGGCGGCGCCTAAGGGAAGGGGACTGCCGTTGCGGCCTTCGTTAAGCTCTGCCCAGAGCTGTGGGTTGCAGAGGCAACGCCGGCAGCACGCGCCGGCAGCACGCACCGCTTCCCCTGTCCTGGCCAGGACCGAACCGAAACGGGGCCAAGGCAGCGGGCGGGCACCGGCCGGGACAGGCACCGAGCTGGGCCGCAGACCCGGTGCGCGGGAGCGGGTGCAGATGCCCGTCAGAGGAAGAAGCCTAGAGCAGGTTTCCTCTCTCTTTAACTCTAATTCAATAACACGGGTAATGTTAGACATGGAACTGAAGTACCTTTAATTTGTTCCTAATTAAGGTTCTTGAAAATTTACCGTAGCGCCACGGCTCTTTGCCACCCGGATGTTGTTTTCCCTGTTCTGCACCACTTGGGATTTCCCCTGGGGCTTTTCCCCTCCGGTCGGACGCTGGGAGGATGGAAAGTAGCGACTTTGTTTGCTATTTAGCGCTCAATATTGCTTATTAGCTGAATAGTAACAATCCTTTGTTATGATTCCTTAAGTTCTGCAGTGAACAGAAAGCCTGTACACGCCCCAGATGAGCAAAAAAGCGTAAATTACCTTGGAGATAATAAGCCCAATGTAAACAATATTTATGGCTCATTAAAGCAGTGATGCTGCGCGTGCATGGGAGCACACGTGGGGAGAAGCCGGAGGAGGAAGGCGGATGCACTTTGTTTCTCTTCAACCTGAGAAACGTGAAAGCAAAACATCGGAAGAGGTTTCCAAGCGGTGCCCTATGGAACACGCGTACTGGCGTACGCTGCGGTTTTCCCTTCCTTTCACAGGGCAGAGAAAAAGCACCGCGTCACGCCAGCGGGCCGAGCCCAGGCATGACTTGGGAATTACAGGCAGTAAGCACTCAAAAGCATCAATCAGAGGAAATATTTCACAAACAACCGATGGGGCCGAAATCTTTCCAACCGAGAACAAATTTGTGAGCAGCAAAAGGAAGCAAACGCAACAAATGAATTGCTCGCTGCAAAGCGGCTCGCACGGCTTGAGCAGCTACCCGGTAACACCAAGGCTCCTGCAAATTGCTAGGTAACTGTGCCGAACAGAGCCAAAAATAATCCCTCCCGTGACTTGCTCTGACAGCGTTTGGAAGAGTCAATTAAGGCCGTTTTGGCATGTAACGGCGTGATACCGGCTCTGCGGAGCCATGCCAAAGGGCCTACAGCCGCGGTGTGCGAGTGGCGTGCCGGCGGCGGCGGGTCCCTCGGACAGGCGCTGCCAAGGGGCTGGGGCACCCAGCTCTCCCCGGGGGCTCTGGGGTCCTCCAGGGTGGGGGGACGGGAAGAACGACACGTGGGCATTTTTGACATCGGCAAAAAAAGGGGCTCTCCTCATCCTCCCCGGGGAGCACGGTCAAGTGATGCCACCCGACCGGCGGCTTCCAGCCCGTGCGCAAGCGCCAGCGACTCCTGGGAAGCCCTGCAGAAACACCGCGTGCGCCAGGGGTATAAATAATACTCGGCCATCTCTCAGGTACTTCTTGAAAAATGACTTCTTATTGCCATGCAATTTGAGGAAATATCCTGATTGAATCACAAAGACACCATAAATTGCCAAAGTTCGGATTCTCCGGGATGAAAAAAGAAGCAATTTTGTACCCTGTCAGCAGAATGTAAATGAAGGGACTGAATGAATTAGTGTACGATAAACTTTTAAAAAGCCAAGTTACAATTTAAAACAGTAGCGAGGGCTGTGGAATGATTTAAGATTTATAAAAAACAACACCAAAAACCCCACAGCACCACTCTAACGCCATTCAATTATGGCTCGCACAGCTACCCATAAATATCTTTTACCACCTTCCAGGACAAGACATCTTTGTTCTGCAGCGCTAAGGCAGCTACGTGCCCGACGCCTTTGGGGTGACCGTCCCTGGCACGGGACCGCCGGGGTGACCCCCAGGGCAACCCCCAGGGCCTGTCCCACAGCACCCAGTGAGCCACATGGCTTCCGGCAGAGCTGCTCGATGAGAGTAGCCACAGCCACCGGCAAGTTTCCAACGATAATTGGTAGCATTTTGTTTTCAGCAAGCCACAGTGACTCTGCCGCTCCAAGCGATAGTTCTGCTCCTTCTCGATGGGAGGGCCAATGGCTACGGCGTCCGGGTCCCCCACCCGTTACCTCCGCAGAGGCGAGAACGCCGCGTGCCGGCGGGAGCGCTCACCAGCGCCTGTCCGCTCACCGGGCGGCTCCAGCGGCGAGGCTCCGCAGGGAGTCATCCGCCCTCACGGAGGACGCTGCTCCGGGAAGCCAGCAGAGCGCTCTGCAGCGCCCAGCCCGAGGCCCGGTCCCCCCGGCGCTGCCGGGCCTCGCGCAGAGGCCTGGAAGGGTCAGGGCTGAGGACGCTCAGGAGGTCCCGCATCCCACCCTGGCCACGGGGGACAAGATTAAACACACCCGGGGCCGAGTTTCTGCATCGCTGCCAGAGAAAGGCGCCGCGTCCTCTATGGCGAAGGCAGCCAAAGAGCTTGGCAACGCCTCCATCACAGCAGCCAGAAGTGCAGCGGGATGAAGATTAGTCACAGAAAAAACCCTGCCTCCGCTCTGGCGGCGGTAGGGAACCGGCACAGGCACGGGAGCACAGTAGCATGGGTGCGCGGGTGTGTACAGCTCTTCTGCACCCCCTTGGGCTGGGCGAGGGGCGCAGGCCGCCTCGGACCGCCGGCGGTATCTCCTGACCCACCGCAAGCAAGAGGCGGCAGCTCTGGGCACCGGCGGGCACCTCGCGGGGCTGCAGGGTGGTTTGCTCAGCAGAACTTCACTCCTTCCCTTCAGCATTTTGCCTGCAGCTCCTCCGGCTCAGCCACTTGGCCACAGCCCCCGCGAAGCGCGTTGAGCCCACCGGCAAAGGGGGCAGGCGGCAAGCCCACCGGGAGCCGGCAGCACTGCAGGCAGGCTCGCTCGTGGCCAGAGGTGATGGCAACTGCGCCAAAATGCAGCCATAGTCATTTGATCATCTCCATCATCTCTTCCATCATCCCAGACAGGCACCCGTTGCTGCAACGGGGCTCCTCCGGAGCGGTTTGAGGCAAACGTCCTCCCCGTGAGCAAGCCTCCCCACCAGCTCAGCCTCCTCCTGAGGGTGCCAGGCACGCCACGGCTTCTTGTGGCAGTTGCTCGCCAGTAAACGGCCACACCGATCTAATTGCACACTCATCCTGGCGGCTCTCGCCCACCGCCGCAGTCGCTGGTAGCGGCTGCGCTTTTCGGGTACCTGCTGCGATGGTCAGCCCTGAGTGAAGGGCTCTGCAGCAGCTGCAGCACCACATTCACCGAGCTCCCTGGCCCGTGCGCGGTGCAGACTTTGGGGGGCGAAGCTGGAAGAGCAGAGACAGCTGAATAGGTCGCCAGCTCCCCGCCACGGGCATGCTAACCGCTCGCTTCCCTGCTCTCAGGTGAGGGGACTGGGCAACCTCCTCCGCCATGCTGAGCGCAGCCTGGAGGAGACGCGCAGGCCTGCTGCCTTCTGCCGGGGACCCTTCCTGCCGGCCACGAAATGCAGAGCACGGCCAGAGCCTCTGCGGGCACGCTGGCGGGGAGGGCTGCCTCCCGGCAGCACCGCTGAGCGCAAATGGCGGCATGAGTCAGTAATTGCAGAACTCATTTTTAGATAGTGCTGCAAATGTGCCTTTTAACATCAGCTCACATCTCCTCTGAGTGATTTACCTGTTTCATTTTGTGCAGTGAATTAAACACAAAAATAACCGCGGTCTACACCGATCCTGTTATCGACCTGCTTAGAATGCACGGCATCCGTCACTCCTCCAGCCGCGTCACCGCGCACCTTGCCGCCAGGCGGGACGAGCCACCGGAGGACGGAGAAACGCTGGCAGGTCACTGGCTGCCGACGGGGCAGACGGTTCCATGGGCACCAATCTGCCGCCCACACAGCCAGCCGTCAGCCCGTGAGTAATTATTTGAAGAACGAGACATTTTATTGCCCAATTCATGACATGCCTTATAGCATGCCTGAGACATTAATGTTCTTCTAAATCATCACTGGGTATAATATTTTGCCACTGATACTGCACATAATCTTCACATTTGATATTCTCCTGTTATCTAATGGTAGTCTGTAAAATTACAGTGACACTAATGCTTACCACCCTTATTGAATGGAAAAATCAAATTAAAGATGACGTATCATTGATTTTGTTATGGGCTCCAAGGTGGCAGGGAGTCAACTGCCCTTTCTCAAAAACACAAGAAGGTGGAGATGTTTCTGTGGCTTTTCATCGCCCTCCTGGAGCTTGCTGTAGCTTCTTCGGGGGGGTTATTTCCTTGCTCGCTTTAGCATGGTTGATTTTGGTTGATTTTTTCAGTAAAGCAGTGCAACGACAGCACCAAAAGTTGCACATTTTCCCACATGGGTGAAGGCGGAGATGGCAAGGACCATCCGCAAACCTACAAACTGGGACCGAAAAGTCCTGGCGAGCAGCTGCCGGAACCACGGCTCTCGTTCTGCGCGCGTTGTGCCGAGCTGCCAGTCCCAGCCCCACGCAGGATTCGTGCCTGCAGCATCGAGCGTGCCTTGGCATCCCAGCCGCGCGGCAAGGAGAAGCCATCCCTCGCCGCGTCCCCGGAGCTGGGAGCCCACGGCCAAGGGGTGGCAGAGCAGCTCCTTCCCAGGAGCCACGCGACAAACTTTCCCCTTAAAGATGGAAAACACCTTTTTCCCCACGAATGTCTTGAGGCTCTAGGAATTTGATTATCCAGAGCAGGCGCATCCTCTCGTTAGGCGGCAGAGCCAGCACCAAGCACCTGCTCCATCAGCGCTGCCGGCAGGCTCGGGGCGGGCAGAGCCCGCGACTGGAAGCCTCACACCAGTGCCCCGGCACAACCGGAGCTCTAGAAGGTTTTCTGCTTGTTTTTAAAAGCCAAAGACCTGGCCCATGAAGCATTGATTAAATGGGAGGATGAAATGGAGCAGTGACTGAAGCAAGTGCCAGGGAGGCTATATGCAGAACATTGATGATGAAGGCCACAGGGAGGACGCGGAGGGCTTCGGAGCCTGGCAAAGACGCGACACGCACCGCAGCCTTCGGAGGAGAGAGACAGGCAGAACTAGCACGGCCAAGAGGCAAAGCACACATCCCTCGCCCCGCTGCCGCACGGACGCACCCCCGAAGCACGTCGCGACAGCCCATCAGCTACACAAAGCACGGCTACCACTGTCACCCACCACCGGAGCGCCGTGAGGGAGCCTGGAGGCCGTCCCGCAGAGGACTTCTTCTGAAACAGCCCTTTTTCCCTGGACAGTTAAATCTAGATGCGGTTTGCTTACACCCCCCTTGCATTTGTAAGTTCCATCCCTGTAGGTGGGTTTTCTTTGGTTTCCACGGCTGGCAAGGGCCCAGCAGCGTGTCTCTGTGGGCGCCCGCTCTCCGCGGCGCCCGGCTTCCCGTCGGGCACCGGTAGGATGCACGCCGCAGCGCCTGCGGTTCAGAAACGCTGTAATCGGTGACGTGGGAGTTCCCGTGCGCCTTCCGTGAAGTGGCATTATAAGCTGTTAAAGTGATTTCTCAGTGGTGATCCTGAGAAACTGCTGCTTCTATTTTTCTCTCTGAGAAAATTCTGATCTGCATCAGAGAGGAAAGTTGCATCATCTGGGTATGCAGTAAACTGCTTGTTGTGGTTATCGGCTTCTCCTCGTTTCCTTCAGGCTGGGTCAGCTTTCCTTAGATAAAACTGTCACCAGAAGACAAAAAAAGACTCTTTCAGCTGGTATAAGTTGGCAGATCCCAGCTGAAGTCAATGAATTGATTTTTAGCTTACATTATCCAAGCATCTCACTGGAAACCATGATATCCAGACTAAGAAATTCACCCAGAATTTATCATTTCTAATAAAGCCAGGATCAGGGGGGTTTTTTGAGCCCCATAATGAAATCAATATTGACAACGCCGCACTTCACGGGAGGCCGCAAAGGGTGCACAAGGAGAAGGCGCGCACACTCCCGCGCGTCCCACCCTGCCCGAGGCGCACTCACGGCTCTCCCGCGGTAGCGTTCCTGGAAGGGTGGGGTTTGGAGAACCCTTGGGCTCACCAGCAGCTTTCCCCTTAATCCCAAGGGACCCGAGGAAACACGTAACGCAACGTCAGCGCTTGTAACGCCGCAAAACCAGACGCCGACCCGCCCTTGGCTGGCAGGACAACGCAGCTCCCCGCTGCATCTCCGGACCCGGCCTCCTCCTCCAGCCGCAGCGGAGAGCGAGCGTCCCGACGGCAGCGCCGGGAGCCGTGGAGGGGTCCCCTGCAGACATCCCTCTCCCTCCCGCGGCGCCACCGCGAGAAGCGTCTCGTGAAGATCTCGGGCGCACGCCGCACTCCGCTGCCGCTTCAAGTCGTCGAGGCCCACATGCATGCCGAGGAAGCGGCTTTCATCGCCGGTGCAGTAACCGATCAGCCCCCCGAACCGGCGAACCCGCTCGCCGCGTCAGCGAGGACGTCGGGAGAAGCATTCAGAGGACAAGCAGCCAAGAGCATCCTCCAGAACTTGGCCTCTCGGGCCGGGCCCGCGACAGCTGGTGACACAAAACCTCTCCTTCCGTGGCTCATTTCGTGGCTGACGTATCATCAGCGCTACGCTCCCGTTTTAATACGGATGCCAGGTTATAATCTTGATGAGTGGCCTGGAACCACGCTCCTTTTTACCACGGTTTGAAAGGAGAATAATGTTTTACACCAACTTCCCATTTTTGTCTCAAGGGTATTAGGGAATGTAACATTAATGGAACGTAGAAAATGAGCTGAGAGTTCAGCTACTATTTACCAAATTGTTCCTGTTCATCTCCGGGAGAGGAGGGAAGAATAGGAGCGAGAATAAACCCGTGCCTAGAAACATGCCATTTCTCCAACGCATGCATGGCTGACAGCCACTAAGCACAAATGAATAAATATTTTATGTACTTTAATTTCCTCATCTGTGAGCTTGATGTTCTGAGCCTTTCTTTGCTTTCTTCCGCCACTTCGTAAATGTTAAAAACGTTTATCCTCTTATTCTTTCCAACAAAAGTAAGACTTTTGCCAGCCTCTGTTCCCGTTCCATTTGCTTTCATCTCTTTATTAGCATAGCAAAATAGCACATCACCTGCAGGTTTCTCCCTCCAGTAATTTCTCCTCTATTTTTTTCCTCCTCCCTTCCTTCAGTCGCCTTCTTATCACCTGTGCTCCCAGCTCTGTATTATTCAGGAAGCACGGTGCCTGCATTATGGTTTTTTGTCCCAGCTGCTCATTGAACCCTACAGCCCATTGAGATGCAGCTTGGGTTTTTTTTCTTGTCTTTATTTCATTTCCCTTTTTATTATCATCATCTCCTCTTCCTTGCTATGCCATCACATAATTTTTCCCTTCTCTGTTCCCCAGCTCCCGTACGCCACAGCCAGGGATGCTCGAGGCCAGCATCCTTGTCCACTCTGCAGTTTGTCTTGCATTTGTCCTTTAAAAACCACACTTTCTGGAAAATCTCCACTTCCTTTTTCCTTCAGGAAAGGATCTCAGCATTCCTACGTCAGCTTCCGGAGCCAAAAGTTTTTATCCTCACCAGGGTGTCTGGTCAGGATCGAGACCGACCTCTCCCCCCTGGAAGGGATCCACTGTCGGGAGCATCCCACCCATCCGGGAACGGTACAGGACACAGGACTGTGGCTCTCTGGAAAGACTTTGAGCTGCCCGAGAAGCCTCAAATAGCTGCCAGACAGCTCTGCGATGCTGTGGCAACATACGGCAAAAAAATCCTGCAATTAAAAGCTTAATCCTTCTTAAATGGGGCGGTAGCAGGAAAAAGGACAGGCAGGCGAGGATGGATGTCATCATGTGGAGAACCGGAGGAAAGCAATAATGGAGAACAGAGAACGGCGAGCACGAACAAGGATTAATCATAGGCAGAGTTCAACAGGAAGGTTTTAAGGTGAGGCGAGTGGAAACGTCTCCTGAAATGGATAATTGTCAGGAATTTGGACAGTTACCAGTACCGACTGTGTGCTGCAGCTCCAGTGTTGCATTAGTCTTTCTTGGCAATTTGCTAAATTTATTCTTCTGCAATTTCTGACAAAATCCAAAGCTCATTGTCACCCAGTGGGTTATTTCCATTTGCCTGCTTTAGAACTGATTTTAGAAAACCTCAGATAAATTTAAAGGTAATTAAAGTCTCATCTCTTTTCCTCAACCTGTGATCGCTGCTTGACTGAACTATATCTATTGTCTTCCCTCCCTCCTCCGGGTTAAGAAATGCCGATTTCCTTCAAACCAGCTCCTGCTTCTGAACAACTTGCAGTTGTGAGTTTGGTTTTTGGGAGTGCCTTCTCTTTGCCCGTCACAACCAAATCAGACCAGAGCTTGGGATGGAAGAAACATTCTGCTCCTCCCCGAAACAGAGCCTCTTCCCTCGGGTGGCCAAGGAGGGCTTTTGGGAGACCCTGTCCCGCTTCCCAGGTAGCTAAAGCTCTCGTCACGATGCGCGGCAGAACCAGGCAGCAGCCAGAAAGCTGCAGCAGGCCCACTCACGGCGCGCACCGGTAATCCGCACGCATGCGTCGCCAGAGCCGGCGCTGCCCTTGTTTAAGCGAGCCCGCTCATTTCAACGGGGTCTGGAAGCTCAGGCCCCTGCTGGGACTCAAGGTCTCCACCTTCATCCCCAGCCCCCAAGCCAACAGGGGCTCGGGCATATTGCTGAGGCACGGGGACTCAACGCGTCCCTCGGCAGGTTTGGCAGCCCACCCTGCACACGCCTCCAAAGCCCCACTCGCGCATGTGCCTGTGCGATGCCGGAGCCGCGCGGAGCCAGAGAGCCGCCATGGT
Source organism: Phaethon aethereus (assembly GCF_964289735.1). Taxonomy (NCBI): domain Eukaryota; kingdom Metazoa; phylum Chordata; class Aves; order Phaethontiformes; family Phaethontidae; genus Phaethon; species Phaethon aethereus. The sequence goes on along the minus strand of NC_138597.1, from coordinate 8,909,141 downwards.
TCTCATGGGATTGAGATCAAAGCTGCCCAGTGGGGCTGATTACTGAGCTGAGCCCTGACACAGAACTATTTTTAATTCAAAGAGTTGCGCCTGCCTATGTGCCAACCTGCGAGCTCTGTCAATTTGCGGGGAAGTAGTAAAATCCGATTACTACGGAAGATATGCAGGGAGGGTAACGTGGTGTGAACTGACATAACACACATTGGTTAAGGTGCTATCCTGGGCTTGACTGTTTTCTGGGTGTTATAAATCCCACAGCGGTGAACAGGGAGACATAACCAAGGGTTATTATTGTCATAAGGCCTCCAGCTTGAAATCTGTTTGCCATGAGAGTCATAGGTACGACTTTTCCCTACAGACAAATGTGCCTTTTCACAAGCGGGGTTTGCACCTTTCCCCGTCCTGTGGCAGGAGGTAAAACCGTACCAGTTCTGTTTGGGATGGCGGCTCAGGAGCTCCTGCGCAGGTCTGTCGGGAACGGCGTCTCCGTCGCGCGCCAGGGAGCTGGGTACGGCACGCGGCACCGGGGACAAGCTCTGCGGATGGAGGCTCGCCCCGGTGTCCATAAGTGGTGGAAGGGGGACAGGGAAAGGCAACGATCCAGCAGCACCTTCCAGGACTAGAAGCAGGACTAAGCCTCGGCGGGCCGCTGTGGAGATATGCCCACGAAGGCAACTCGGTGACACGGAGCCCCGCATCCCCACCCCTCGCAAAGCCAGGCCAATTAGTTATCCTAATCAATAATCCTGACCCCAAAATTGCAGAGAGGAGCTACGCTCAGAACAACATCTCCCCAGAGGCAGCCTCGTGGGCACAGTTCCATGGTGTACCAGGGGCGAGACTTGCTCTCCATCATAGGTCCTTTCCTTGGTTTCAGGATTAAACACCACTCCTAGAGCCCCCACGGTAAATCAGATCATCAGCAGGTTTGATCATAATTTTTAATTGCCCCTTTACCACTCTGGGTAACGCACGCACCAAGCCTCCATAAACTGGGAAGCACACCCGGTTCTCCACAACACACTTACAAATATTGACGGTAACTAGAGACAAGAGGCCCCACACTTATCGAGGTGAGGAGCACCAAGGCAACCTCCCTCCTCGGAAGGGCCCTGGGTGCTGCTGTCAAAGTAATAATAGCAACAACAGCGCAATTTGCTCCCCCAGAACACACAACACCTCCTAAGGCAAAGGCATTTCACTTCCCCTCCAAGTAATTACCTCTCTGATTCCTGTAAATGGCTGGAGAGGACCTGTTTATCCAAGAGGGTAAGCAGCCCATGATCATGATCATCATTTTCTTCTCTGCACACGAGGTGGTCCTCTGCTCCCTGAGCGTGCCAGCAGAGCGCAAGCAGCCTCCAGCCCCATATCACTGAACGAGAGCCACAGACTTTCCCAGGGAGAGCACTCATTGACCCCCACCTGGAGCCCCGGGGCTTTTAAAGCCCCAGGTCTGATCGCCAAAGCAGGAAAACCTGCGGCGGTCGTGGCGTATCTCAAGCCAGCCCACCCAGAAGCTGCTGCGAGCACAGGTGGAGTTACTAAACCTGGAAACAGCCACGTGGATATAAGGGATAAAATGGGAGACGGCAGAGGCACCTTGTTTTGTTTTGGAGGGCTCATTTAAGGGTAAGCACAATGAGATCTGTTTTTCAATGGGGTAAAAAATATTGACAAAAGGTGAACGATAGAGCTGGGTGAAAAAGAGAGCGGCTAAAGAAGCTGCTGAAGGGGAAGGCAAAGCCGGGCAAGGACCGCTGTCGCTGCGACGGGGGACGAGCGATGCTTGTGCTTTTGAAAGACCTTCTCGCAGCCAAGTGCGAGGGCGCTGCTGTCCACCGAGTCTGTGCTCTGCTTTGAAAACTTAAAATCTTTTTAACATCAGAGGGGCAATCCCTCCTCAGAGAAGGCTTTTATTGACCCAGTGTATCCAAAGCAGAATATGTTATAACGCCAGAAATAGTTTCATCTTCGTGGTTGGCTCCTCGACAGAGCCGTGTTTTTGCGCGGTACCAGCGCGCCGGCTCGCGTGCGCTTGCTGCTTGCGGGCCCGGAGACGCTCTTTGCCCCGAAGCTGTGCGTGGGCAGGGTCTGAGGCAGCGCGAGCGCTTCGCCAAGAGCAGCTGGGAGCGAGGGGGTTAACCGTCGCCCGCTCGGCGACCGTATGGGGAGGAATTTGTCCCTCCGGAAAGGTCGAGGACAGGGAGGGAGAGCTTCAAAATTTCTCCACAAGCCACTGAAGCAGAATTTTAATGGGGAAGAAAACAAAAATATGAAAGTGAATAGTACAAACAAGAATAAATTATTTATGAGGATGAAAGCGAAGAAAGGGAGGTTAACCAAAACGAAGGGAACCACACGTTTCCCACAGCGGAGGTGTCACGCTCAAAGCTCCTGCAAAACCAAAGCCGATCGCAGAGCAACCCACCGCCGTCATCGACAGCGAGGCTTCGGTGGCGCGGCCGGGCACGGCTGCTCCCTTCCCATGCGCGTCCCTCCGGGGACACACCTCGCCCCTGGGAGCGGACGTGGAGGCCAGGAGGGCACGCGGTGCTCAGCAAGAGCTGTCATTTCAGCCCGCGGTAAACCTTATCGTTTTCGAAATTCGACGGAAGCGAGATGCGGGCTCCCTCCCGCGCCCCAAAAGCGGTGCTGAGAGCATCCAGGCTCGACCCCGCCGGCAGCGTGCGGCTCTGCTGCTCCCCGGCCCCGGCGGCGCGACGGGCCGTTTCAGGAACCCGCGCTCTCGGCCGAGGGAGAAATATTGCGGCAGTAAACTAAACGTCCAGGTTTTCGGTGCTCCTGGGCTTCCCGCGCAGCGACTCCTCGCTTACACGAGCTTGGCTACCCGGCCCCGCGAAGCGCCCGACTTCTGCTGCCGTAGAGGGAAATGCCCGGGCAAAGCTCGCCGCGCTCCGCCAGCCGGGAGAAGCCACAGCCGAGGCTGGCGCGGCCGGCGGGAGCGCTGCCGGCCGGCAGCCGCCTCTACCTTCCCCCCTCGCCGCCCTCCTGGTCGCCCCAGAAAATGGCGCCAGCGCGGGCCAGGCCGCTCACACCCGCCTGACGCTCGGTTTCTCAAATATTCTCACTCCGTCGGGTAAGCGAAAGACAAACTATGGTGCACCCGGGCAAACCTCTTCTCTCTAAATATGCCGGAGCCATTAACCTCCCCCGGCACTCGTCGCCAGCTACCAGGTAATTGAAACGGCTTTGCCTAAGCAGGATTTTTCTGCGATCAATTATTTCCTTCCAGCAGAAGGGGCTGCCTTCAGCCTTATTTACGATGCAGCTGTTGCCACCGCTAGCTTCCTCAGCCTTGTTTATTCCAAAGCAGATGAAAGCTGGCTGATTGGAGATAAAGTTCTTGATTTTTCCAAAGTGCCTGATTGATCTTGTTGGCCACACTTGGAAATTGGGAGGCAATGCTCTCATTACGCTGTTGTCTTCCCTCTATTGCCGTTCCGCAAATAAGCTTCGCTACAGCAAACCGGCTAAAATTGGCAGAACGAGCTGGTACGCAGAGGGGAAAACCCGCTTCGCCATCCCGGCCCCGACCCGGCAGCGGCCACGGGCGCGTTCGGACGGGCTCCTTTTCCCCTGGGAACCCGGCGCCGGCGAGCCCCGGCTGGAGCAGCGGCTGCAGCAAAGACCTCCCGGCTCGCCGATCTCCCCGTCCCCTTCTGCCGCTCCGAACGCGAATGGGGAGCGTGAAGCATGGCCGTGCCTGTCTCGGAAGGGCTACCAAGCTAAAACAGCTCTTTCGTTCTTTTCAGGATTAATACAATAACCAAGCAAAGGCGACGCGTGAAAGCGCATCGACAGGAGGAAACGCTGCAGGGGCTTGACGAACGTGGCTTGCCCGACGCTGGCCGGCGCGGAAGGGGGTAATCGCTGCTTCACTCGGTGAGTTTGCCGCGCTGCAAACAAGCCCCCTTTGACCATACAAATGGTCTTATTCAAAGCAGAGAATTAAGGTAATAACAGTTCTCCGGGAAGGAAAAGGAATTCAATTTAAAAGCCAAATTAAACAAAGCCTCCAATTAGAGCAGCTAATGTTTTCAGTGAGCCGAATGGCCTTTTTCCCAGCTCCACCTGAGTTTAATTTTTCTAATCGGCTCTATTCTGTCATTTCGCTTCCTTCAAGCTGACCAATTTCTTAGGAATCGGCAGATATTGACTGAGGATGCTGGGCTCAGAATTGTGGGGTTTTTTTTTCCGGCACCGAAGCCTTTGACCCCCAGCGCCTGGCTGGGTTCCCAACAGCCGGCACGGCCCCGATCCCTGCGGCACGGCCCGGGGCGGCTCCTTGCGCGTGGCGTTCCTCCGGCGGGCCGTGGGGCCGTGCCCAGCTGGGGCGTCTCCTTGGCTTGGCCTCCGGCAGGACCCGCGAGCACCCAGCTCACCGCAGGCAGCGGCCCGTCCCCCATCCGTCTGCATGCATGGGGGCCAGATTTGCGTTGTTAACGGAGAACCAAACACCTTATTGGGTACGCGTAGATGAAAATATTGATTTTGTGCTCTCGGGAAAAAGCCCAATTAAGAAGATCTAATGGAAATGTGACCCTTTATCCCCAGTTCGTCTTATCTATCAGGAGCTAATATTCAGCTGTTTCAATGAAGGAGGAAATCTGATCATTTTTCTTCTACTTCCCTTCTTGCTGCTCGCTGCAAGAAAGCCTTGCCGAGCGCGAAGAAATTCACCCTGAGCAGACCCAACCTCCCGACGGGACAAGCTGTGGTCCCAGGGGAAGCAGCTGCCTGGGGATGGAGAGGGTGGGATGGGAAAGAGCGGACCCACTATGGCAGCGAAGCTCTGGCTTCGCCTGGTTCCTCCTCTCCACCTTCAGTGTCTGCCGCACCTCTGCCGTTTCTCCCCTTAAACGAGCCAAAATGAGGCGTGCCGGTGTAGCCGGAAAGAGTCACCAGCCCCGTCTGCTGGTCCCTGGCTAGTTTTCTCATTGATTTCTCTCCAGACTACATGGCAGAGATGCCACTTACTGGTGAAGAAGGAGTCTCCAGGGAGCCAATCCGCACTCCCGATGCGACATGAATATAGCTTCCGATAATGGCAGTGGCGGGGGGAAACCGTCACCGGAGCAGCGGCGACGTGATCCCTTTAACGCGGGTCTTTAAGAATCTCGGCTTGTTGGGGAATTGCAGGGAGCTGACAGTCCGGAACGCCGATGAACCGCACCGGCTCTCCCGCAATCCCACGCCCGCCCAGCCCGGCGGGAACCCGCACCAAACCTGGTTTAAGCCCAGATCAGAGCAATTTTGCAGGGCTCCCGCTTTTCAACTTCCAAATCGCTCTGTATTAGACCGGCGCTGGATGGGCCATTTCAGGCTCGCGCTGCTCGAGGCTTTCTGCTGACCGAAACTTTCCGAGGGAGCGCAGACCCCGCCGCCTCCGGGGTCAAGCCTCTGCCCGCGTTCTCTAGAGATAATTCAGCTCCTCGGCATGTCTGTGGTGCTCTGTGCGTGTGGGAGAGCCGTCCCTTCCCTTCAGACAGCGTCAGGCGAGTGCGTTATTGCCGGCTGGTCGGGCTCCGGCTCCTCCCGGCGAGGGTCGCAGTCCCAGCTCCCAGCCCTCGGTCTGCAGTGCCAGGAAGCCCGCTTAAGCCTTCCAGGGCCAATCTCTTCGCTGGCTAATTGTGTTAGAGGACTCCGGTTATTAAAACTTCCCACTTTGGCAGCTCATCCGAGATGAAATCCTCCAGCTTCGCCCAAATAATTCGCCTCGGATCTCAGTATTCAAGGCTTGCTTGTTAACGGCGAGCTGGGCGGACGCCAGCAACCATCATTCCTGACTATCTGGGAAACGGATGATTTCCTGAGAATAAGCTGTTTGAATTTCTCCTGATTTGGTAAAGCACATACGTTCTGGGTTTTTCTCGCCATCTTCAGCACAGACCAGTGGAAGTTTGTTTTTTAAATTGCCCTGTGCGAGCAGGCAGCATGGGCGCATTCTGATCCCCATTCCCAGAGACATCCCGGGAGCCCAGTGGCTGGGAGCCTTCCCAGCGGGACGGCTGCGCCGGCACTCGCCTGTTATCGCCCTTTCCTGGAGGGAGACAGAACTTCGTACAGAAATTATCCGCAAGCAAATATTTATGGTGAGCGCCACGAGCTGCCCAGCTCCTCATGAAATGGGGTCCCCCCTCCCCGTTTGATCAGGCGGCCGTGTCTTGCCTGTGGGCTCCTGGAAGAGCTGGCTTCTACCCTGCGTGCGCTGCCGACCGCGGAGCGGCAACAACGAGCATGCTAACAGGAGCAGCACCTTCGCGCACAGCTCTGGACACCTACGGGCACTCTGCTGCGCGCTGCGCTCGCACACATGCCAGAGAATGCCCCGGAGGAATTCGGCCGGGCTGCCGGCAGAGAACGGGGCGCCGGGCTGCAGCTGCCGGACCGCCTGCCACATCGCTCCTCTTTTTCTGCCAGCGCTTTTGCAATTCCAGCGCCGGCACCGGTTCTTCTGCGTGCCGGCTCGTGAGGACAAAACGTCTGAGCAGCTGCACGACGCATCCCGCTAACGTGCGCTCCCCCAGGCTTCCCAACAGCAGAGCTCGGCGAGCCGGCATCAGCTCGGTAGCCCCGCGCCAGGCATATGGCTTCTCTGGCATCACCCACCGGGACAGCGCCGGAGCCGAGCCGGGAGGGGCACCGACGGCTGCGGCAGCAGCTGCCCATGTCTCTGGATGAGGAGCGCAAGCTCCCGGGGAGAGGATGGTCTTCTGGGCTTCGTTTCTAAGAGGTGTTGTAAAAATGGGTCCAGGCTGCTGTGCAGGGAGGCAAAAGGCAGCAGCCGGTGCTGCCCCGGGGTGAGAGAGGACGCCCGGACGGCTCAGCCCGGGGTTTACACCAAGCTCTGTCTTCCTCCCCGCTGGGTTTCCCCAGTGCAGCCCGCAAAGACTAACTAAACCCCAGCGTTGCTTTAGTGAAGCTGCCCTCGCACGGCTTCTCTGCCGGTAAAAGTGATTTGCATTTATCTCTGCCCCCAACAAAGCCGTTTTTGCAGGGGACTTGTGAAATAAATATTAGAGAGAATAACCAGAAGCTGATGTAATAGAGTCGTCTACTCAGCATTTTACCTCTTCCACTTGCAGAAGAAGAGCATGAAATACGTTTACAGCCGCGCTTCTGACCGTGCCTAGGAGCAGTTCCTTTGGGCGAATTGAACTGATGATCAGCGAGGATAAGCCACGCTTCCCCCCGCAGGCAATAAAGCGTGTGAGCGCGCAACCGGCTTGGGACGCTTAAAGCGTAAACGGGGGATGGAGCCCGGCTTAAAGCCAGTCTGGACCTGGCGGCCGGGAAAGCTGAAACGCAGCGAGCTGTATCGATTCTCAGGCTTTGCACTGGAAACACCGGAAACCTCGAGAAGACAAATGTCTGTTTGGAGGAGCTTTGGAAAGGGTAGCCCCTGAAAGCAGCAAACGCCTCATAAAAAAGGTTAAATGTGTTACTTGCGCCTGCAGGTAGGAAACCAGGTTAGAGCCGGGCTCGGAGGGGATGACTGGCGGAGCAGAACATGGCCAGAATATGGAAATTCCTGCTAAAAGAGGGTGATTTATAGACCTGAAAGCGAAATGGAAGAAATCGTTGAAGTATGGAGCCTGTTTCCCAATGTCCTTAGAAGCAGTTTAGCTCCCAGGCGTGACAGTTTTGAAGATGAAGCCGGGACTGCCAGGGCTGCTCGCGGCCGGCGCCGTGGCCGTCGGCGGTGTGGGATGGCAGCAGCCGCCCGCTGGGGGAGATGAGATGAGAGATGAGACAGGAGATATGAGGTATGAGATGGGAAATATGAGACATGAGGTATGTGATATGCGATATGAGATACGAGATGAGATGCTCTTCTCATGCCGGATCTGGGGCCAGACCAAAAACCCTTGGCCTGGGAGCTACGTCCTTCGGGCCAAGGTGTTTACTTGCTGTTGAAGTGCAGGCAGCGCGTTGCCACCTCTCACATGTCACTGCCTTGCAACTAAGCTGTCTAGATGTCCTGAGGTCTCTCCGGCGCTCTGTCATCCTCTCGTTCCTTGAAACGCTAACGGCATTAATATATCTAGCGTTAACAAATCCATTAAGTCTGAGAACTGGATGAAACCGCTGAATTGTAGCACCTCGTTCACGATTTTTCTCCCCGAGGATGCTGTCAGATTATACGTATCCCATACCAAACGGCGCACGGCGCTTTGGGGAGCCCGGTGCGGGCTCTGTCACGTCGTGAGGAGCGGCGGGGAGCTCGGAGCACCCCGAAGGCTGTGGGGAAGCGGGGCCACTGCTTAGCAAAGCTTAGTGCTCCGGCGGGGAAGAGGCGGCTTCAAGCTGCGGCAGATTAGTGCCACGCTGGGGCTTAATCAGCAGGCAGGTAGGAGCGAGAACAGTTTCACGTGGATGTGCCCGATGTGCCGATGGAGCGAGGGGCTCTGGGGACCGCGGCTGGTCGGCAGCAGCGATGCCTCTGGGATCACCGGGGTGGCCGCGGGGACGGGGCTGTTTTAGCCACCCGAGCTGGCGTGGGACGGCTCCTGTCCCGCCGGCCGGCTGCTGCGAGACCGGCTCCGGCAGGGATGCTTTCGGAGAGGAGCAGCAGCACTTGTGCATCGTCCTCCCGGCGGGATGCGCCCGGGTCACAGGGCTATGAATGAGTTACAGCAGGCTGGGAGGATTAGCATTATTATTATTGTTCAGAAATATTAAGACAATGAGGAATAAACACTGGATCTATTTATAGCAATTCCAGGGAAATCTCGCTCGAGCCATAAACCCACTTAATTGCAAATCTGCACAGATGTTTCCTTTGAATTTGAAAAGTGATTAATAAATAAATTAGAGTAATGCTTGTTTTGGCTGAAATATAATAATAAATAATGTTTATAGCGCTTAGTTACCAAAACATCCCCAGCGCTATGTGACAAATCAGCCACAAGCTAAACGGCTAAGACGTACTAGATGGAAACAATTAAAGCCAGGCTCAAGCCACAAATAAACTCAACAGCGCAAGCGCAACGGCGGGTGCGCAACAGCAGGCGCTGAAGCTGCCGCGGGGCTGGGACGCAGTTCCCTGGTTCAGCTCCGGTCCCATTGGTACCAGTCCATCGCGCCCTGTGGCACGGCACGGCGCCTGCCTCCTGGCACTCTGCAGCACCGCTCCACCTCTGACTCCGGCACTGTGGGAAGCTTCCCGGCACGATCCCCCGACTCAATCCCCCCTCTTCAAACCACTGGCAAAGCCGCCGTGTTTACTGTGTCGCTCGTGTTGACTTTTTTTAATTAATGCATAATTCAAATTATATATATAATTCCGGGGTAAACACAGACACAACTTTTCTGTTGGCTATTCCTCGACCCAGTTACTGTACAAATATGCCTTGGAATTTAACAGCGCTAGAAAGGCGAGACCTTCAGAAATTTCAAGGGCTCGCGGGGAGCCATGCACATCCTGGCACAGCAAGTTGCCAGAGGCGGCCGCAGTGAGCCCGGGCACCGGCGTCACCGTCAGCCTCCGCGTGCCCGGGCAGGCCACCGCTGCGGCGCGGCGAGGCGGCTGAGGGGCCACAAACCCGCCTGGGCTAGAGAGCGAGCTGCTCACGGTAATCGTGGCGGAGGCCACAAGGGAGGAAGCCCCGCCACCGCGGTGCAGAGCGTGGCGGTGCCGTGCCGGGGGAGCACGAGGCCGGGGGAGCACGGGTTGCGCCGAGGCAACAGCGGGTCTGACGACTTGCAAAATTATTGGCAAATCCGTTTGGGTTTCCACTGAAATAGGAGCTTTTATTTTAATTTATACCGTAATGAAAGCTGGTAACAGTACTGTATCGTCAACACAAACAGCGCAATCTTATAAAAATTTCATCTTTATCTATTTTGGGGAGAAATAGTCCTGTCTACCTAATTGAAGCATCTGTCATTCTGACATTAAATAGTGCATCCATGGCTCTCTTATTATATTTCCTTGCATTTCTCATACACTGTTAAATTGAAATAACACTGTTGGCTGGGAGATAAAGGGAGATAATAGGTATTTTATAATGAGCAGAAAGGAGGATTCATCTCCAGTCGGAGCTGACAATTGCTTTATCTTTTTTTTGGTGGTGTTATTTCGTTACCCTAAAGGGGGGATTCTGCTGCCGCTCAGCTTTCCCAGCCCTGCGAGCTCAAGCGAGGAGCACTTATCCGCGCACGAGGAGGCGCGAGTGCCAGGCAGCTGCTCGGCAGCAGCCAAAGCGGCACGGTTTTGACCGCGCCGCTCCCCCGAACGCGGACGCTGGAGGTCCGCAGGGACGGCGCACAGCCAGGCACTTAGCGGGGCGCTTTGGAGATGATTGTTCGTGGTTTTATGGAGTCGCCTTTTCCCCTCGTTGCCAGTTGTAGCTGCTTCTTCAGCGCCCGCTGACGCGCAGCGCCGTCGTGAGGAGTGTCCCGTGTTATGCGCGTGGGTGGCCGGGGCGCGGCGCGGGACCCTGGGTGAAGCCACCTTGAGGCATCCCTTGCTGCAAAACACGCCCAAACTGACCCATTCGCTCTCAAAGCCGCAGCGGCTCTGCCTTGCCGACACCATTAACCCCCCCGCCGCGCCGGGGCTGCACGGCGAGCCGCGTCGCTGGCCACCCCGAGCAGCGTCCCAGAGGAGCGGCCTTGCGGTGGGGCAGGGGCGGCACGAGGAGCTCCTGCCCGAAGCCCCTCGGGAGCTGCGCTCTGCGAAGGGTTAGGCGAACCTTGGTTTGGCAAGCCGGGGTTTAAAAGAGAGATTTTGCGCAAGAAATTGATTTTAGCTAGTGCCGCTCACGTCACGAAGGAGCTGGGGTTGAAGCTCTTTGGCCTCGGCTTTGCACAGAATAAGTAAGAAAAAGTGGATCCGGAGGGGTTTGGGATCCAGCTGTGGAGCCTGCCGCAGCTGGGGGCTGCCCTACCGCGGGAGGCGCGTGGCCTGACCCAGCCGCCCCCCTGGTCTGGTTTGGGCGGCCCCCACGCCCTCCGCCACGCTTCCCGGGCTGGCCGCCGGATCCCCGCGGCTCCGGCTGGGCTCTGCCGGATCCCTGCGGCTCCAGCTGGGCTCTGCCAGATCCCCGTGGTTCTGGCTGGGCTCTGCCGGATCCCTGCGGCTCCGGCTGGGCTCTGCCGGATCCCCGTGGTTCTGGCTGGGCTCTGCCTGATCCCTGCGGCTCCAGCTGGGCTCTGCCGGATCCCCGTGGTTCTGGCTGGGCTCTGCCTGATCCCTGCAGCTCTGGCTGGGCTCTGCCTGATCCCCACGGCTCTGGCTGGGCTCTGCCTGATCCCTGCAGCTCTGGCTGGGCTCTGCCGGATCCCCACGGCTCTGGCTGGGCTCTGCTGGTGGCTGAGGGGAAACGTGGGGAAGGAGATGGCACGTGGGGAGGTGAAGGAAGAGCTGCTGCTTGGAGTAAAAGCACAAAACGTCTAATTGAGATTTCCCTGAAACCCACTGTAAATAATTAAAATTGGCTTCTATTACTTTACAAACTAATGAGGAGTATTGGGCTGGATAACTACATCGACATGAAAGTGGCATTTAATTGGGAGAAACGGAATCGTCCCTGGAAATAAGCGCAGCCCAGAACAATAAACAGCGTGGCAGGAGGGGTTACGGGCAGCTCGCTTCAAGGCAGGGAAGCGCGGCGCCGGCTCGCTGGCCGCCCTACGCGACGCCGGCGCATCGCTGAGCAGCGCCGCGAGCGAGCGACCCTGTGCCAGGGCTGCCAGAGGTGCTGGGAACGGGCGCAATCAGACTCGTTCTAAAGACAGCCGAGATGTCCGTCCCTCCTGGGAAGGGCTTGCACACCAACCTCGATTTCTAGCACCTGATCTGCTTTATCAGCCACCGAGCGGTGCCTCTTCAGTTATTTATCTGGGCTGTAATAACGCTGTCCTTCCCGTAGTTCCGAAGAGCCACGTTTCTGCCTTGCCCGCTTCTCGTCGTCTTCAACGAGAAGGGAGCGAATGAACTGGATACGGGAGCTGCCGGGCCTTTGCTCTCCCTCATCGGCTCCGCTCGTTACTTTGAGGAGCCCTATTTTCCCTTTTCTTTACCGCTTCCTTCTCCCAAGCATCGGGCTCGGAACGAAGTCGAGCAATTCTTTTATCATTCACTTCTGCAGAGATCTTTAAGTTCTCCACTGGAACAGCTGGCATTTCTATTTATGAAAACTTTCTCCCTGACTGCCGAAATTGAAATTTTATTCTTGCACTGGCTGCTTAGCTCAATTATGTCCTGTTTCGTTTAGATTTAACAGCTACAATTTAAATGCCGTCCTTTCCTCTTGTTTCCCTGTCTCCTACGCACGTGCAGTGGAGCCCGGAGCCTTCTGAGCCGCCTCTGGTGACGGTTGGAGGTGGCCGGACCGTTTCTCTTACATTTATTTGCCCCACTAAAGGAAAATAGAAAACAAATTCTGAAAACCCTCGACGCATTCCCTCCCTTTCCATCCTTTTACCGGCCGCAGGGAAGTCCTCACCGGCGCTGGGAGTCACCCCGGCTCCCCCGGTGATTTAGAGGACGCCACGCTACGCTTCTTTTTACGCTGCCGGTTTTTCTTCCAAGCCTGGCACAAACTATTAAAAAGCTTAATGGCTTTTTCTTCTCTCATTCGCTTCGACAGCTGCTCTGAGGATGCTTCTCGCTGGTGTCTGGCCCCTCTGTCATCAGAGGAATTTTTCCCTCCGTTAGTCGCTTTTTGCGCTCGCGGTTGGGCAGGGCCTGTGTAGAAAAGCCCTCGCCCTCCCGAGGGCACGAGCTGCTTCCAGAAGAAAAGCAGTTTTTTGCCCTGCTGCACCCCCGTTTGGCCGGCAAGGACCTGGTTTTAACCTCAGCCGGGCACCCGAGCTCCCGAGCTGCTCGCCAGCGGGCAGCGCCGCACGGCACCAGCCGGCGGAGCCGGCTGGCAGGGTGCTGGGTGCTCTGGGCGGTGGGTGCCGGGTACCTCGGGCGGTGGGTGCCGGGTGCCCCGGGTGGCGGCGGCAGCGCCCCGCGCTACGCGGCAGCGACGGGTGCGCGCAGGGAGGGACGCACGGTGCCGCGTGCCCGGGGCTCCTCCCGCAGCGAACCGGTCCTGCCGCCTGCGGCAGAGAGCGGCAGATGGGCTGGGGTTCGTCGAAGCTTTCGCATCTCACGGTCCGAGGAGCTCCGAGAGGAGCTGGAGTGCTGCTCGCACGCTCTCTTATACCAGCCCGGCTTCTCGACTGAAAATAATTTTGCCGTTAAGTACAGACCATCTGTTATCCTCTACTTTTCTAAGGCAGCCCATCTTCTTTATGGTTTATTAATATTTACTCGGCCTCTTTAAAACCTAAGCATGTAGCAGGAGGGTTGTGATACATCTACAAAGATTTTATCTCCCAGCTCGGCCGCTGCAGCACCGGCACCCTCAGAGAAGAGCCAAACGGGTGTTTGCAGAGGGATTTTCCCTCTGAGCCGGCCGCTGGCAGACATGCCAAGCTGTGAAAAACCCGAGTGCTGCACGGGAGCTTCCCTTGCACCGGGGCCACCCGTCCCACGCGTCCCCGACATCTTCTCGGGCAGCCTGAGGGCGATGCCTGCGACGACGGGGCACGGCGGTGCTGTGGGCATGGCGGTGCTGTGGGCATGGTGGTGGTGTGGGCATGGTGGTGTGGGCACAGCGGTGGTGTGGGCACGGCGGTGTTGGGTTGACGGTTGGACTTGATGATCTTAAAGGTCTTTTCCAACCTTAACGATTCCATGATTCTGTGACAGGGATCACGGCCAGCGAGGAGTTCCCTACCGGGCCTCCGGACCATGTGGACGTCCCGCCGCAACTGCCGCCTTGCCATGCCGCTGAAGGGAAGAGCTGGAGGGAGGTGTTTGGGCTTCGTCTCGGGCACGCCGAGGGCTTCAGTGCCACCTCCCGCGCCCGTAGCGGGCACAGGCTGCCTCTTCTGTTGCCTCCCAGGAATTCCGCGCTGCGCTGGGAGAGAGAGGAGGGGAAGTCTAATTGCTTAGTGATGCTGAGGAGGATTCGGGAGGCTTCTTGCGGCACCGCGCAGGCAAAAGCTTTGCGGTGGCAGCGCCGGCAGGATAAATCACCCCGGCACAGCTCTGTTCCCTGCAGAGGTCTTGCTTTCCACCCTCTGTTCCCTTCCGTTTTTAGGCATCTGTTCCAGACAGAAACCCCGGGGCGGGCACTGCGCGTGCGCCGGGGCGCGGAGGGAGCAGTGCCCGGCGCCCGGGCAGCGCGGCGAGGCGCAGAGCGAGCCCCTTCCGGCCCGCAGCACGGAAAGAGCATTTTATTGCACTGAAAAAGTCAGGGACGGGAAAGGAGATGAAAGAGGGGAGATTTACCACAAGCTTCGATAAGCACCAACGCACGGCAAGTCTTGGGGCTCTCAACAGAGCCGCCGGGCCATAACAAGCTGAGCGGCCTCTCCGAGGGCCAAAGAAAATAAAGTTTGGCATCAATTTTTAGCTCTCGCTCTGCATTATTTAATAACTGGTTTGAAACCTGCCTTGCATCACGAGAGTTTTTTAAAGTGTTCGTGCACTGGAAGAAGAAAAAAAAAAAACATATTTTTTTTGCAGTTACAGAAACACCCCCTCAGCTGCGCGTGCTTCAAATATCGCTTCTGTTGGTTTGCTTTATTTTTTTAAGGAGTCCTCAGCAAAGCTTTTCAACACATTTAATGAGATCGAGCAAGGACGGAACAAGCGGAAACTAATCTGCAGGGGGGACCTCGCGCGCTGTGCCCTCGGCTGACTTAGGCAGCCCGGCCGGCTTCCAAACAGCAAAAAAAATGAGTCCCCTCTCGTTTGTGGCGACCAGCTAACACGAGCAGCCCTTTGCTGGGCCAGCACAGGCCTTTCTCCGTGCTTCTCCCTCCTCTTCCCGGCCGGGGAGGGTCTGGCCCGGGGGAGACGGAGCTGCCGACCCCGCTCGCCGCACGCGGTCCGAGGCCAGGACGCAACCTGCACCGCGGCACCGGCTCCCCGCACGCAGGTAACGCCGAGCTATGACCGATGTGCCAGGCTATTAACACGAACTGGGACTAATTACGCATCCTCGTTAGTATTCTTCTGCCAAGCTGGTGCAACGTAACCAAAACACGGTCTCCGAACCGATCTCCTGATGTGGCGTCGAGGTGTTCTATCGCTCTTGGCTGGCGGCTCGTTCTGGCGAGGAGCGTCAGGCCCTCTGCCGGGCTCGCTGCCGCGCTGCTGACCCCAACGCGCAGCGCCGGGCAAGGCAACGCGCCTGGTTTTCCGATGCTTGTGTCTCCCCGGGTCTCGGGCTCTTCCTGACCCCCCCGAAGGCTGCAGCTCGTCGGCGCCGGAACTCCACGCGGCGAGCGCGGCGGTTTGCAAAGCTGCCGGGTTGAGGCGGCAGCGGGGTATTTTTGGCAAAGCGGCATCTTCCAGACGCACCTCCTCTTTGCCGGATGGGACACCGGCTCCTCTCCGCCTCCTTCCTGCATGTGGAGGGTTTGATTTTTCAAAGATTTCCAAGTATTTCCCAGTTGGCATAAAACACACCTCTTACGTCCCAGTGGCGGCGTCAAGCTGTCCGTGCTTTCTATCCCCGGGCCGCTCGATGGATTTTCCAGTTAAAATAATGGGTCTTTTGCGCTGTGGGCATCAACAAAAATGTAAATACCAACAGGAAAGGCGGCGGCAGCAATGGATCTTCTGGCTTTGCTGCCTGGGCTGAACTGGCAGGTCTCCGGCTCCCCGATAGGAAAAATAACGAAGTCCCTGAGTGGGACCGGCCAGCTTCGCGACTGAGCCTCGTTACTGAAGCCGCTCCACGCTCTGTGGGTTCCCCTGGTTATCGCTGAGGAGCCGCGTGGAGGTGACGGCGCCCGGCACGGCAGCGCTTCATTCTGGCGGCGGCTGGCACGGGGACGGGCTCGGGTCCCCCCGCGCTCCTCGGCACCGCTCACAACCAGCCCGGCGCGCGGCCCTGCCAGCTCCGCTCATTTGGAAATTAATGGGATGATTCACATGAGCTAGACGAGTAGCTTGCTGCTTCCAAATTCCTGTAATGATCGTGGCCCTAGAATGGAATAAATCGCTTGCTTTGGTGAAAATATTTATAAAATGATGGTTTTGAGTCCCTGCACGGCAATATTTAGCCTCATTGATGGCAGCGTTGCCGACGGGCGAAGACGGTGAGGTCTCAGACAGGACATCACCCCTTCCACCACGTCCCCGGCCTGATTTCATTTGCATCAGTGCAAATTAAACTGATCCCCGGAGGCAGGAGATGCTCTGACGGGGGGGGACCGGGATGCCCGCGCTGCCCAGCTCCCACCCCTAGGAAGGAGCCGGTGAATACAGCTGTGAAAGCAGGTTATGAGAGCACCGTTCCCCGTTCAAACGCACGGCGGTACGCGGCACTCGCCCGTGTTGACGCAGCCCTTCCTACTTGGGCGAGGAAATGAATACCGGCTCTCCCTGGCAGCGGTGGAAGAAGGCACTATATGATATTCTATACTTCCTCCTCCATTGAGATGGATTAATCGACCTTTAAAAACGCACCCAGAAAATAAATGACCTAATAAAGTGAATTATTCTCTTCCACACAGTGCTCGAAATCCACTGTAACTTGAGAGGAGACTAATGAAACTTCGAAAGCATTGAAGAGATGACTAATGAAAGAAATAAACCTAATAAAGAGTAATTGATTAGTCGCTTGGAAGCACGGCAAAGTATGGGGTGAAAGGCTTGGCCCGGCCGCGGGTGCTGGTCGGGGTCAACCCCTGCCACCTTAGTGCCCTGCTACCCGTTCAGCAAAGCCCACGCATTGGAACCGCAGAGAGACGGAGCGAAGACCAAAAACCACCTGAATTTGCTGGGTTTCCCCCATTTCTGCCCCTCCAGCGGCTGGGAGGGAGGCGTGGGAGCCGCTGCAGAGGCCAGTGCGGAGCCCGTGTGCTGCCAGTGTGTGGCTCACGTCCAATTATCCTTCCTCGGCCAAAACTAAGGGTTAAGGAAAAGCTTAACGCGACATCTGGAATTGCTGCCACTTCTTTAATCATAGTTTACAAGAATTCGGTAAATTGGACATGGAAAAGGAAACCTCGCCACACTACAACCGTCTCCTCAGGCTGCAGCGATTTCGTGCTTTGTTTTTGGTGACCAGAGCCCTTATCTGGCTGGAGAAAAGCCATTCCTTAATTTTTACGAGCTCCTCGGGAAGACTGGTGGAGCAGAATGGTTGCAGTATATCCTTCCCTCTCCTCCCGCTTTGGTGCGAGGGGATATTGTTCCCTGGGTGAGAAGTAAAGGTGAAAGCGTCTGCGTGGAATTTACAGCCGGCAATAAGCGGGGCTTTATCAACAGCCCTGCGACAAATTATTTTTATTGTCAGCCTCTTACCGCCTGGAGCAGCGGCCATGAAAAAGCAATTCGGTGAAACTGTAATTGTGTCACCTATCGACTGGACCCGGCGATGCCCCGGCGAGGCCGGAGGTCCCCGCGAGCGACGTCCGGGCAGCCCCACCTCTGCCGCCGCGCGGCACCGCGTTTCCCCGTGAAGGGCATCCCGGCGGCGCGCGAGGAGGAGGGCTGCAGACCCCCGGCTCCGGCCGCCACGGCCCCTCCCGGGCAGGGCTCCTGGCAGCGGCACCCTCAGCAAAGCTCCCGCGGGCAGAGCACTCGCCTTCGCTGGCGCGCACCGCTGAGACGGGTGGATGCGTATTTGCATATTTATTAAGCAGTTATTAGAAAGTCTGCAAAAGAAAGTCACGCCGAAGCACTCGTTAATAATCCCGCGTAGACTGCCGGCTCTCAGGTCTGTGATGCGATTGTTTAAACAAGCAGACATGTATAACAATACAAATAGGACGTACTCTTGCGATGATTCCATCCATAATTCTATATTAAAAAGCGTCACATGAAGCTTGCACTCGTTACTCAAACTCCGTTTCTTCCATTTGTTTATTTGTTCTTCCAGCACAAAGCAATTCAACCTCCACAGTCATTTTAAGCAAATTAGGTTTTGCTCGGAGTTTCATTTCCATTTTAAAACGCGTCCTCGCAGGAGCTGCTGGAGGTGGCGGACGTTATCAGCAAATCAATACATCCCGCTCAAACTGGGTTTTGAACGGCATTCTTACCAGCCGCAGCGTCACTGCGGGCAACAGAGGGGGCTCCGCGGGGGTGCCAAAGCGGGGCGCGGAGTGGGGGCGCGGGAGCGGCCGAGCCGGCGGAGCGGCGCGGCGCGGCGCGGTGTGGCGCGGCGAGCCTCTCCGTAACGACTGTACGATGGGCGGGAGGTAAGGAGAATATTAAAACTGCAGGAAAGCCGTCGAGACTGACACCACTTCTGGGCTCTGATCTCGCCTGTGTGTTACCTCTGATGATAATTTCCGGTTTTATAAAAAATTTGAGCACTGGGAGGAAAAAAACAGGCTCTCCTGTAGTTACTGGCAGCCCCAGAACCCGGGCGCGGTGGCACGAGGGAACGCGGCGCCGGCGGCGGGGACGCAGCTGAATCCATCCGCGGATGCCGCCTGCGGCGCGAGCCTCACCTGGGGTGCTTCGCCGCGAGGCTGCGCGCGGAGAAAAGGCTTCGCGCTCTGCCCAAAAGCGTCCGCCAGTCCCTGTAAATCAGTGCTTTTCACCACAGCGCTGCTGCCGGGAAGATCCATGGTCCGCTTGCACAGAGCTCCCGAGCAGCGGCCAAGGAAGGTGGCGGGACGGAGCTCCAACGGCCGGATTGTTTCCCATAGCTCCAGCCCACACCTATGGATTTTCCTACCGCCCGCGCGGCTGCGCCGGCACACGGCGCGGCTGGTTACTAAAACCTAAGTGGGAGTCAATGTTCATGAGGCGGAGCACGCCACCGCCAGCCCTCGGAACCCTTGTACCCGGGGTCTCCCCTTGTACCCTTGTCTCCCCGGGGCTGGCGAGAGGCGGCGCCGGCGCCGGCACAGCGCAGCGCCCTGCCCGGCGCCGCGGCGTTTCAAAGCAGTGGCTCAAGCAGCGGAGCGGCTCAAGCCGCGGCAACATGGGGGGCGTTCGTTCGCGGGCAGAAGAAATCTGGAACAACTTCCCAATTCTCAAGTGCAAAGCTAAATGATAAATCTATTAAAATAACGACTCGGGAGCGAACCCCCGTCCTTCCTCCAGCTCAGCACTTGTGCAGAACAACCCGAAGAAGAAACGGAGCGCTTCTCTGGCGGAATTTGGGACGCGGCAGCTTTGATTACTTGAGATGCTGAACCGTACGCTCAAATACCCTTCGCTAATTAATCTCCATATCCCCATTTGTGCGGCCCTGCGACATTGCGGGCCGATGATTAATCACGGCGCCGAGTTGCAGGTGGCAAGGAGTGCGAATTGAACACTAGTTCAAAACCGACACCGAGGTCATTGACTCAAGGTACTGAAGAAATGTCTGCCTGGCGCAATAAATCCTAACTCGGGTTTACTACGGCTTTGCCGGGAGGGAGGCCTGCCGGTTGGGGTGGCGCGGCTCTGCTGCCGCCCGTCTCGTGGGCTCGGGGCTCCCTGGGAGCAGGAGCATCCCCGGGCCCTTCGGAGCCAGCACCAGGTGATGCTGCCACGTCGCACGGGCGCAGCCTTCGTCGCCCGGCCCGGAGGCTCCTCAGATTTCCCACGGAACCTTCTCTTAAAGTAAGAGCTTGGTGAGCGCACACGGCGTTAATGAAACGTTTCCGTTAAGACGGCGAACCTGTGAAGGCAGCTTTAAATAGCGCGCTGTTCCGTCGACTCCGAAGCAGACAAGTTTTCCCCGACGCTCTTATACGTGTTTGTTCTTAACCTTAAGAATATCATTGCGGGGATAATAATTCAATTTGGCGAGCGGGAGAGAAAGCGAACAGAGCAGCGTCCCGCTGTTTGCCCTGGGAAAGGAAGAGCCCTTGCGGGGAGGGCTGGGAGACGAGCCCAGCTTTGCCCCGCGCGTGTGTCCTCTTAGCCCAGGAACAGAGACCTTAACCCGCCGTGGGATATCAGCCTCGGGGATGGCTCCTGGAGACGGAGCCCGTTTTCGGGGCGTGCGGCTCTCCTCGAGGACCCAGCCCCATGCAGCGGCTCTTCTCTCTTAGTGCCTCTGTCTGAGAGCAGCCACCCTCCACGGCCCCGGGCGCAGTAGCTCTTCCTTGAGAAAAGCCACCGATGGCCAAACGGTCTTTTTTGTGGGTCCCGCGTTACGGACCCACGACCGACCCTCGGAACGTGGCAAAATCTTCTTCGGAGAAACAAATTGCGTTTTCTATCGCTGAGTGATGAATGCTTTAGGCTGTACGCGCAGCGACAAAGTCTGGCTATAAACAGAATGAGATTGTCCTCTAGGTAGAGTATGGGTACGAAACGCGTATTTATCACGATGGAAACAACATTTTGATGCAAATTTCCCAGTTCTGCGGGTAATCCTTAATTGGCCGGTGGATCAAACCAGGCAGAAGCGCAGTTCCGTTCCCGCGATGTGAGCCTTACCTCCAGCTATCAGAAGCTTATGTCTTTCCCAAATAGGTCTTCAGCTTTGAAAAGCCTCGTGCAGCCCGAACAACCGAAATGAAGGATTGCAAACCTACCGCTGTCTCCGTGCGGGATCCAAATCCCCGAGCAACAGCATCAGGACGGCTGGGGAGTAATAGCACAGAGTAAGTGTTACGAATTACCTGAGTTCTCCTGCTTCTTTTTCCCCCCTTTTTAGCAAAATGCGAATTTATGAACACGGGCTGTGAATTATTATCCCAAAAAGGCACATTAGGTGTTTTACGGTGTATTTCATATAGTTTCTCATCTAAAAAAAGGCAGACGGTCAAAAGAGTCGAAGAACAATGTGTTCTTCGCTAATAAAGCGTGGCCGAAGATAATCGGCATTTCCTTTTACTGCGTAGCACGTACACGCGCCGGGGCCCCGCGCGCCCCCAGAGCCAGCCGCAGCCCGCAGCCCTCCCTCCCAGCCCCACCGGGCTGCGCTTTGGGGGGACTCTTCCTTCCTCCTGAGCTTCTCCGGGGTGACAAAAGCCTCTACGAGGTCCCACCACGGAGCCTAAAGCCCACGCTTCTGCCTGCCGTTGTGATACAGCTCGAAACAGCTCAAAACCCAGCCCTGCAAAGCGCGCTGGAGTAAGAGGATTAGGCACAATGCGGGATCAGACGCCGGTTTCTCCGGAAGATGAGTGGAGGAGAGCTCTGCTGGAGCCGCGGGCTCGATGCCGAGAGAGGCTGGCTGCTGAAAACGGCCTTCCTCGGGTGAGGAGCGCAAGTCGATGCCCTGGATTCTCCCTCGTCCCTCTTGCTCTTCGCTCCGTCCCTTGGCCCCGCGCCGAGCTCGGCCAGCGTTTGCACCTTCCCCGAGAGCCGCTCCCAGCTCCTGGCTTCGGCCACCAGGCCAGAGCTGTTCCTCAGGAGGAAGTGGTGACGTTTGCCCAAAAACGAGGCTGAGAAATAACATATAAACGGAATGTATCCCTCTGCTGTAAAATACGATTAACTCCTTGACCCCGAGAAGAGTTATGGCCACTTTGGGAACTCTCGGGGAGAGGAGAAATGTTGGGCAGGTCGGTTGAGGCAAACGACACTGAAGATTTACGGGGTCTGCCGGTGGCAAGAGTTTATTTAGGTTCCCACAAAGCGCGCCGGAGAGAGGGGCACGGACGCGTAACTCCACGGGATGGCAGAGAGGCCACCGGTCACGTCCCTCAGCCAAGCCTGGACGCGGGAGCCGAACCGGCCGCCACGAGTAATTCATGACGGCGCACGACCCCCCCCGGCAGCTTTCCCGCGGGAAAGCCGCTGGCTTCGGGGCTCCTCAGAAAACCCCGCGGTACCGAGGGGCCCTTTCTGCCCCACGCGCCGCGCAGCCGCCAACCGCGCTGTCCGCAACTGCCGGCGTTTCCTTCTGCTCCTTCAGATAACTGATAACAGGATCCGGCGCGGCTGGATCCTGCCTCCCCACCCGTGGCAGCTTCAAAAAAAATGTGCAATTAAACCGGTGGCTGGAAATAAGTGGAAGAGTCTGCTCTGCTGTGGATGGAGGAAAGGAAACAAATGTTTTCATATAGAGGAAGTTTACGCTGCAGATAAATCTGAATGCCAGAAGCTTAATATATTGTGGACAGAAGCTGTTCCATCATTCTGGGGCTATTAAATTTTTTAATCAAACGCTTTAGCTATTAAACTGCCTGGGGTTGGCAAAAGCTTGCTGTTACTCCAGGTTAGAACCCGATGCGGTCCAAACAAATACAAAATTAATTTCAGGTGCCAAAGGAACGGAGGAGTCAAAACAACGGTAATATTTCCCGGGGGCTGGCACGGCGCCGGTCCCACCCCGCCTGGCGGGACGTGACCCGAGCTTCGGCAGGGTCGGTTCTCTGCCCGAAGCTACCCAGGGGTACGTGGCGAAGCTCCACAGGCTGCCCCGGCGTCGGGCCCTGCCTGGCAGGCAGGGACCACCAAATGCCGCCGGCCGCGTCGCCGGGGTGCCGTCGACCGCAGCCGCCTTCGCGTTTACGCTCATACGTCGCCCCTGAAGAGCCGCAAGCGGGAGGACTGACAGGCTGTGATGGAAAAAACCGACACGGAGGAAGCAGTGGGAGGAAAATATCTGCAGCCTGGCAGTTTAAAGCTGTTTTTAAGGATACGGAGAAAATTCGTGATGGGTGAGGAATGTAGAAGTTCACTTTGATTAAGCGCTGGCAGCTGGGCTGATCGTTACTTCTTACGGCATCGCCAACATTTCCTCAGCTGAAAAGATGCCGGGAACAGATCTCGCACCCCGAGATCTGCCTGCCGGGCCTCTCTGCAGGGTAGCCAAGGCAGAAGCGTGCCCGTCGCGTTCAGCGTCTCCCCTCCCAAAATAAGCCCTTAACTGATGCCACGGACAAAGCTTCAGGGAAGGCGGCAGCAGGTAGTCGCGGCTTCCCGCTCGCAGCTCGGCTTCTTCCCGCACATGCCGATAGCCTCGCAGGTTTTCCCTCGCGCAGAGCAGTGGCTTTGGAGCTGCTCTTTCTCCCTCTGAACACATAATCCACGCCGAAGCCCGCT
The DNA here is from genome assembly GCF_964289735.1 of Phaethon aethereus. NCBI lineage: Eukaryota > Metazoa > Chordata > Aves > Phaethontiformes > Phaethontidae > Phaethon > Phaethon aethereus. The sequence continues at coordinate 8,886,148 of NC_138597.1, read as the reverse complement.
GCTCCCTCGCCGCTCGTTCTGACAAAGCAGCGCCGCCTGCGCCTAATGACGCGTTCTTTTAAAAACGTTTGGATTTGTCCCTTCTGATGGTCTTCCCCTGCAATCCAGGGGAAAAAAACGTGTACAGCTGCCAGCTTCTAAGCCTAAGACGCTGTGTCTTCACGAGCTGCCCGAGTTCAGACGGCGTTTCTTCGAGGGCGGCTGTGCCGGTGGCAGGCAGCCGGCCGGACACGGGCGGAGCCGAGCTGCCGGGGCACGCTGGCGCTCGCCGCCTCCCCATCTCCCCTCTGCTGCCGTGCCCCGGGGGCTCAGAGCCCGGCTGGACGCCCGAGCGGCTCCCAGCACTGCTAGCGAGGCGCTGCAGAGCACCGGTGCCGCGGCCGGCGAGTTCACGGCGGTGGCTGACGCCACTCGCTCAGCGCGGCTGCACGTAAAGCGCCAGCCCCGGGGCTGGCATTCACCCCAGCAAAGTCAGCCGCACGCAGCTCACGTCAGATCCTGGACATTTCTTTTCTCGCTGACCCTAAAATCTAAGTTGCTCTGTGCCTTTTCGCACAAAAAACCCCACAACCCTTTCGTCCTGGATTTCCAACCACTGAAATAAGCCTGGAGAAGATTAAACCTCATTTCGAGGTCTCCTGGGTGGAGGAATTGCTCTCTCTGCCCTGAAGTTTCCTGCGTACGCTCGGCTGTTAAGCTTGTAAGCCGTGATGCCGACAGCCCTGCCGCTTCCCTGGGCGATGGCATGAGGCTCCGCGGGGTGCCGGCGTCCTGCCGGCAAAGCCGAAACCAGCCACCAGCGCCTGGCACGCTCCACGTCCCCCGGGGTGGGTGCTGGCTGCCAGGAGCCGGTGCTTCCCCCGGTGCTTGGGCAGCACCCAGTCCCTCCCCAGGACCCCCCAGTGCACGCTGACCCCCCCGGGCGAGGTGTCCTCGCCGCCCAAACGCCCGGCTCGGCGCTCCCCGTATACCTGCTGCTCTGCAAAACACCCTCGACAGCGGCAGACGAAAAATGGAAATTCTCCTCGGTTCACAGACCCCGCTTCAGCCTTTCGCTATTTGGCGTCTGCAGCGTGGGAAATATGTCTTGCGCAGGAAATGCGCAGGGGTTTAGAAACGGTTTGCCTTTCAAGACGGGAGACTTGTGCCTTAATTGCATCCCAAAAAAGCCCAAGGCTCCTAGCACGAAAAACCAGCATCTAATAAGAAGTCCCCAGTGTCCCTTTTTACTGGCGGTCTCTTGAAGGGTTTGCAGAAAAACAATTCACGGGAGAAGACGACCAAGAGGGTTGCCAGAGAGCTAGGAAGGAGACAAGCGAGTCCTAAAAACGCCGGGCAGTTTCGGTGGAAGACCCGTGGGGAACAGGGGAGTGGCCGGCCCCCATCACCGAGGCAGCAGCAGTGAGGGGGACGCACAGCGAGATGGCCGAGGAGGCCGGCGCCGGCGCGCGTCGGCGCGGCTGGCCCGTTCCCTTGGCCTCCCTTCTTGCCCTTTGCCCGCCGTAACGACTTCAGGGCTGGATCCAGCAGCCGCTCCCGCTGCTGCCGAGATGGCGGGTAAAGCCATGGTAAGGTCTGTGGACGTCTCCCTGCTAACGGGACGGGAAATCTGGAGAAGAAAACAGCAACGGAAGAGCTGCCCGCCATTCCCTTGCAACAGCCGCGAGCCCGGCACAGCCTTCCCGCACCGCCCAGGACCCGCAGCGCACCGGGAGCACCGGAGCCGGGCGGCCGTGAATGGGAGACCGACAGGACCCGTGCGACGTGGCACCTTTGCGTCCCAGTGCCGCCCCCACCCCTCCGCGCTCGCTGCCCCTTTTTGCACGGCGGGTGCTGACGTCTTCCCTGCTTTCGTTCCATCTTGTAGCCTAAAAAATAGATAACGTTACCAAACTGGCGTAACAGCCAAAACCCAGACCGAGGCACTCAGCTGGGAAACGGCAGCGTGTGCGTCGCAGCGGCACGGAGCAAAGACAAGCCCTCCAGGAAACTGAGTTCAGTTCCAGTCGCCGTAATGACGCCTCGTCCAACCGAGCAACGGGAGCGCGGCGGAGGAGCGGAGTATGCGGCAGACAGAGGCCGGCGTTGAGAAATGGCGCTGCGTTATTGGCGGGACGGCGGCTTACGCGCAGGGTGTAACGTGCGGTTCGGCTGTTGGAGCTGAGGTTCTTTGACGGCAAGAAGCTTTTCCCGTCCTTCCGCCGGCTCCCTGCCGACGCACAGACCTTGCCAGTGCTCCGCACCCCCCCAAAAAAAGGTCGTTCAAGCGTCAGTGCTTTTATGGAGCACGCCGGTGGGCACAGCCGCCGCCAGAAGCGGGCAGCGTCGCGCAGGACGTGTCTCAGGAGCTCCTGAGCTTGGCCGCTCCTGAAAGCCGTCTGGGTGGCCGGTGAGCCAGCGCAACGCCACGTCCGCTCGCCGCCCTCCCAGCCGCTCGCTCGCCACAAGCCGCCGGGCTGAAACCAGCCACGTCGCTGCTTCCCCCCGCCACGCCGCGCCGCGCCGCGTGGCCGGGACGGGCGTGCCACCTCGTGCCCGTGATTCGTGGCGTAGGAAAACGGGGGGTGCTTAATTAGTGTGTGCAGAGAGAGCAATGTGATTTCTGCTTATCGGAGATCTCTGGCTGGAGTAAAATGATATACGTGGCTTTAGGGACAGTGGGAATATTTTTTCTTTTAAATAACAGCACCTACATTTTTAATTTAGGTAGCACAATAACCATAAATCCTACAAAGCAATCCTTCATTTTAATAATTCATCTCCTCAAGTTTTACTGTGATTGATCAAAGATATTAAATTTAATAAGAGAATTTATCAAGGTTATCTGATGTCAAAATGAAAGAGAGTCTGGCTTTTTCCTCTGGCTGGGGGATGCTGTGTGTTTGTGCGTGCCCACGTCGTATATCCGGGTCGCAAACGCACGCGGCAGCGGCGAAACCGAGGCCACGCCATCGCAGCCTCCCCAGCCCGGGGCAGGAGCGTCCCTCGGGAACGTGCTCCGGCTCCAGCTTCGCGCCCCGCTCCCGGTGGAGGGGGCCACGCCGGTTCCCCTCCGGCTGCAGGCTCCAGCCCTGGCGCTGTTTTTGCGGCGAGGCTGGACACCTGCGCGGTGCCGCGGGCTGCTGGGCGGCCGACGCGCCTCCTCGTAGCAGGGGCAGCCCCGGCGTCCCCCGAGGGTCTCTCCCCGCTGCCACGGACCCGCCGGCGTGACAGGCGCCTGCAAAGCTGTACAAACCCTGGGGAAGGGCAGGAGGGGGAGGGCTAGCGGTGGCGAAGGGATGCTCCCGGCGGCGAGGGCGGCGAGGAGCCGTTGCGGGTGATGAGGAGCAGCCGCGGGAGCTCGCCGAGGGCGGCGCGAGCAGGTCGCGAGCTGCCGGCGAGCCAGCACTCTCCCCCGGCGCGCGGCGCCTGACAGCAGCGCGAGGAGGCAGCGGGAAGCGGCATCTCTAATTGATGTTTCTAAGCACTCGCATTGACACCGGGCATTTAGCATACATCACCTAACACTGGCGGCGATTAAAATCATTTTGACTTCAATGCTGTAGGTGTAACTCAATTACAGAAGGGAAAACCCGCTACTTTAATACAGTTATCAATCTGAATTAAATTGAGCATTTTTAATAACGGAGCTCATTCCGGGAGGCTTTCCACGCCAGCTTCGGCATCGTTATCCTTTCCATACTTTTAAAAACGACCCAAAAGGAAGAAATAAGCGCTGAAAGCTCGGCGGGTTTCAGCACGCGCAGCAGAGCCTGCGCCGGCGGGCGCGCTCCTCTGCTCCCGCCCCCGGCGCGAGGCAGGGGGGGCCGGGCCGGGGGACGCCGCCTTTGCCCACCTCGGCACCGGCGCCCGGCCTGGAGCTGCCCGGAGCTGCTCGGCTCGCGGCGAGGCCGGGTTGCGTTTTGTATTTCTTGTTAATGGTTCGCTTTCTCCCTGAGCTGAAGGAGAAGCTCCGTTTACAGAAGAGCTTGAATCCCCATCAAGAAGTTGTTCCGACAGGTCAAGTGGAAACTGATGTATTCAAATACTGACTGTAAAAAAAAAGTCCATTATCTAGAATTAAAGTGGGTGAAGCAGCGGGGAAGCCTCCGGCGTCGCCCAGCCCGGCGCCCGGGCAGCGCCTGGAGCCCGGCAGCGCGCGGAGCTTCGCCGCCGCGCCTGCCCGTCCCGCAGGCGGACCTGTCCGGGCGCGGGAGGCCCTTTCCCCGAACCGCTTTCTGCCGCTTCGAAACCAAGCGCCGCACGAGCAGTAAGGGCGGGACGAGAGGCAGCGCCGCAGCTGCGCGAGGAGGAGGACGAGCAGCCTTCCTCCGCCCGGGAGGACGAGCCAGCGGGAGAGGGAGTCAAACGGCGAGGGAAACCGCTGGACTGACAACCTTTGGGCACAACAGCTCTCGTTTCTCTGCTCAGGAGCGATTCTGCTTTTGAAAATCATGTCTCGCCCAGCTTCCAGCCCAGAAGAGAAGAAAAAGAAAAAAAAAAAAAGCCCCTTCATTTGCATAGCTACAATATCGAGTTACCATTACGCTGCTGAATAAATCAAGAATGCGGTTTCTGGAAATTCCCATAGATCAACAATCAACATAACATGCCTCGTTATAGTCGATGTGGTTTATGACAGCGAGCTATTAGCGGGAAACGGAATCAATAACGAGACAACGCGCGGGGAATACGCTGCGAAGGCAAACCCCCATCGCAGAAAGGAGGTTTATAAGGCCAGCGAGCGCAGCGTGGCACCGCGGCGTGCCCGCTCGGCGGGACGACGGCAGCCCTGCGCGGCGGGCGCGGGCAGGCGTGGGTGGCTGGACGTCCGGCGGCTCGTCTCCTCCGGCAAGCGGCACCCTGTGGCCTTCAGCCTTTAAAAGAACCCCCGGGTCCAGCCACGCGCCGCTGCAAAGCGTCGGGTGACACCAGGCCCCCGGCGAAGCCGCTTTTCCAGCGGCGGGAAGGGGTCTGTGGGGGCAGATCCCGGGATCCTGCCACGGGCAGCCTCGCCGGCGCGCCGGGCGTTGCCCCAAGGCTTCCGGGACGCGGCCGCCCGTTGCACGGCGGCGGAGGAAGCGCCAGCCCCGGCACCCACGGCGTTTTCCAAGGAAGCCGCTCCGCTGGCCGGCGAGGAGGGGTCACTCATTTCAAAGACTAAAGTACATTTTGCTAATCAGGCTTAGAAAGAGCGGGGGGAAAAAAGAAGCCAGCAACAACTCTGTCCTCTAAACGCTAAATTTGCCCTTGGATACAAAGAACAAATTGATAATTATTGTTCTAACTCTTTTCCCTGAAGGTCCGGCTGGGTAATTAAATGTGTGAGCTTTCTAGAGAATGAATCCCTCCATTCATAATTTGTCACTTCCCGAAGCACGTCGTCCTGTCGCTTGCCGCCCGCTCCAGCCACGACTCCATCAGCGTCGCTCACCCACCACACGCACCGGTCGCTCTCGCTCCCACCCGGGGGGTCTCGGGGAGCCCCTTCGCCATTTGTTCTGCTCGTTAACGAGCAAATAAACTCGTCAGGCGAAGCGCATGGGGACAACGGGGCGAACGCGAAAGCCGGCAGCAGGTCGCGGGGAGAGGAGCCGCGGCCGGGGCTGGGCCGGCGCGCCGCCGGCGCAGGGCACGCGTAGCAACGCGGCGGAGGGAAGGGTTGCCTGCTCAACGCGTCAACGTTGCCTGCTCAACGCGTCAACGGCGGGCACCATCTCGGGATGTGCGGGGACGGCATCGCAGTGGCGCGCAACTCCCCCTCCAGCACTCTTCCTCCGCTGACGAAGAGGAAGCGCTGCTGAAAACGTGTTTGCTTTTCACGTTACGATGGAAGCCCCAAAGCGTGAAGCAAAGCTCGATTCAAAAACGGGGAACATAAACGCTGAAATTGCAAGCCACACGTGGCTCTGAGTTACGGAGAGGACAGCCCCGTAAATCTCCAGGCTCAGACCTTAAAACCTGATCAGGGATATTAAAAGAAAGTAGATTTGAAGGATATGCAGAGTCCAATATTATTTAGAGCCTCATAAGTCAGTAATAACGCTTTAAAATCCACTCTAAATCTTGCCAGCAGCCGGGGAGGGTTGGTTTGACGCCAGGAGCCGTTGAGCTACGTTTTACGTGCTGTGCACAAGCGCGGCAAGGAAGCCGAGACGTTCGTTCGTGACCGGTCGCTCTGCGGTGGGGAAGAGAGAGACCTCCGGGAAACGGCGCGGGACGGGCTGTGCTTGCGCCGGCCGGGGCCGCCGGCAGCGTGCGGGTGCTGCGTCCCGGCTCCCTGGCACACGGAGCCCTCCGCCATCAAATCCCGCCCCGCGTTTAGTGGCGTTGCAGCGCGCTTTGGGATCGGCGTGGACGGCAAGCCAGGGTCTTCCTGCCCCCCGTGCGGGCTTTCCCTTCCACGGCTGACGCTCGCAGGGGCCATTGAAAGGGAATTAGCCGCGGTTTTAGTTTCTCCTGCCCGTTCCCATCTGCCTCACAGGAAAGGAAGAGCGGGCAGGAGCAGGGGAAGCGCCTGCAGGGTCAAGACGCCGAGCCCGTGGCTGCGGGTGGGGAAAGCCTGCGGAGCGCGAGCCGCGGAGTACCTAGAAAGGTCCTAATTCCCCGGCTGGCCAGGGCGACGTTTCCAGCGGTACCTTGAGTTCAGCCCCGGCGAGGGACGTCGGCTGGGGATCAACTCAGGGCAAGTGCGTTATCCGGCCTCCCTGACGGGCGAAGTCATCTTCCCTCTTAGTGACGAGGAGCAGTAATTCCTCGCGCCGCTGCGGGAGCGTCACGCTGCTCCGCCGGGCAGTGCAGGATGCGGCCCAGAGCCGGTCCCGCGGCTGTCAGGATCCTCACCGGCGCGCCGCGCTCGTCACAACGTGGGCTGGAGATGGGAGATCTGTTTTTCCTGGTTAATAAGGTTTATTTTTGTTCCGAATGAATAATACATGATTAGTGTCAAAATAAATTACAGTCCTTCCATTATAAACCACTTTGCTGTTCTGTAGCTTCTCCTCTCCCTGCCTTTCTGCTCCTTTCAACTATCTTTCTTTCTCTTTGGCTTCTTCTCTCTCTTTAAAGCTCCTTCTTCCTCCCGCCACCGTCACACCGTTCCTTTTCACAGCGGCAGAACAGAATATAAATTCGATGCCTTTAGGGCTCGGCAAAGTAAAGAGCGTGTCGCATCAGGAAGCGCGCTGATTGGTCTGAATTACGTAAGAGCAAACCGAAGCGGCTGGGAATTCACTCATTTGATACAAACGATAATAATAAAAAAATCTAAACGCCTGCGTTTTCAGGCGCGCCGGCTTGCCGGGTGAAGGGAGGCAGCAGGGCCGGGTGCCCGTCCCGCCCGCCAGCCCGGCGTGCCCCTGCGCGAGGGACGCATCCTCCCCGCCCGCCCGTCGCTGCCCGCCTGCGAGGGGGTCCCCGCCACCGCGTCGCCCTCCCCGGGCACCGGCGCCGCCGGGGCAGGAGGGAGCTGCTGCCTCTCCCCCGGCGGAGCCAGGGCGCGGTAGGCTTCGACCGGAGCCTGGCCGCTCCGCTCCGACAGCAGAACGGCCAGCTCCGATACGCGTAATTTAAGGGAGAATATTGTATTTCCGACTGCTTCCTGAGACGCCTGGAGGAGGTGACTCGGGTGAAGTGCTGCAGGCTTTGGGACTGGATTGCTGCATCGCTGTCTATCGCTAAAGAGCAAAACGGCTGTATTATGCTTTATTCCGTCGTTAGAAAAAGCAGCAGCTTCATAAAATATTTATATTTCTAAAAATAATTGCTTTCCTTTCAAGGCCCTTGAAGTGAAACCTTATGATGGTGTAAGTGTTGTCCGGGTCATATTCCAAAGCATAAAAACCATAATGAAGCAGCCAGTACCAGCCACTTCAGAGGGAAGACCGACGGCTTTATTTAATTACTTTATGCAATACGGACTTTGCTTCTCAGCCTCGGACAATGAGAAATCCTCCGAATCTGCACAACCACCCAGGGCTGGAGGCGGCCGCGGCTCCCGCTGGAGCTGCGGAGGCACCGCGGGGCTTCGGTGGCTCTTGTGGCGTGGGAATGGGAGAACAGCGGCGCGGGAGTTTGGGGGTCCGAGGGGACCCGGGAGCCTCCGCCCGGCCGGGGGGAGCGCTGGGGTGGGAGCACCCCCCGTTACCTCTTGAACCTTTCTTTGCAAAGCTGCAAACGGCCAGAGCTCCCCGCGGCGGCCGAGGGCGGCTCGGGCTCGGAGGCAGCACCTCCGGGCTGCTCCCAGCCCGCGCCAGCGTCACCCCGGCCTGTGCCGCCGGCAGAGCGCGGCCGGGAGACGAAAGGTGAGAAATTGCCCGCGGCCGAGAGAGCCGAGAGAAAGAGCCCGGTCACAATAACCGTTGTGTGGAGCCTCTGCGGGCACCTTGCCTGAAGCCGTCGCTATATGCCCAGCGGAAGGAGCGGGCCGTGGGCGCGCACGGCAGGCGCCGGGCTCCGCGTCCTCCATAAAGCGCCCGGCGTACAGCCCCAGGGAGAGCTCCTGCAAAAAGAAAAGACGATTCCCTTTAGGTACTCTGAAGTCTCTTCAGGTTGCCCCAACTTCAAGCCGCGGCTGGCGCGCTGGAAGGCGGTGCTAGCAACCGCTGTGGAGAGCAGCGACCACACACACACACTCACACTCACACTCACTCACACACAACCATTTTCTATGAAAAGGGAGGACCTGCAAGGGGGGGCAGAGTGGGCTTGCCTCACCTCATTTTTTAAGAAACCCCCATCCGCACAGCCCAGCGGGGAGGAAGAGCGGCCCCGGCGCCCCGTGCTCCTGCTCCGGCAAGCGGCGATCCCCGCCCGGCGCGCGCGGAAATCCGCGGGATGCAGGAGGCCTGCCGAGCAGAAACTGGAGGGGAGCAGCCTCGCCGGGGGGCTGAGAGGCCCCGGCTTTGCTCGCCATCCTCTCCCTGTGACCTTCCCGTGAACAACGCCTTTTCACCTCAAAGTTTATTCTAAACAGTCGCTCAGTCGCGCACCAGGGTGGTCGCCCTTGTTCTTTTGTACGCCATAAAATAAGGCGCCTCGCGGCCTTTCCTGAAAGAGAAAGACGACCCTAGTTTGATAAATTCCAGGGAACAGCATGCATCTCACTCAGTTTTATTACCCTTGTCGTAAGGTTACAGAAATGCTGTTTCAGATTATCGGACTTAACCCGCTGCCAGCCCCCGCGGTGAATTAGCAGCCGCTGCCCGCGCCTTCCCGCTCGGCAGGGCTTTGGGCAGGCAGCTCTCCGCCGGACAGCCCGCGTCCGCGGCGGAGAGACACGGCGGAGGGACCCACTGTTGTTTTAACCTCACGTGCAATTTGTTCCAGTAAAATCTCCTCCGGGGTGTGAGTATATCACAGACGTCCGTTTTAGCGGCGTGATGTTTCTGCCTTCGCGAGGTACAAACCCGGCCGGGGAAATATCTCCCGGGTTGATTTGTGCCAACAGCTGAGTCACTTAAATGGTGGGATTTACACAGGCAGGAACAAATTGGACACCTGCGCCGAGAAAGCTGAGTTGAAGCCAAAATAAAAATCAGCCCCCAATTGTTCGGAGATGGCTCCGCTATTATGCATCAAGGGCATTGTCTTCGGCGAGACAATTCGTTTTCTGAGCTCATCCTCAAGATGCCATGGGAGAAAAGCGGCATCGTCTTTCTCAAATTCTCGTCGATTGCTCAAGATGACAGCATGTACATAAAAATCCTATAAATTCCGGCGTGTTCCGGCTTCGGGGTGTAAGAACCGGGCCTTACCAACATGGTACGGGGTAAAGCTTTGAACCACGGGTGTTATCCGGCACACAGCACTCGCTGCCACCGAGCGGGGAGGCAGGTGGCTTCGCACGCTGCGGGCGGCCGTGACGCAGCCGCACTGGCGGGCTTCAGGGTGGCTGCAAAGGGGTGCGCCGGTCAGGAGCCGGAGGACGCGGCCGAGGGCGCAGTCCCTGCCCTCCCGCCAGCCCGCTCCAGCGGCCGGCGCCGCGGCGGTAGTTCCACACGTAGCGCGACCTCCAGACGACGCGCAAAGGACTCGCCTGCGGCAGCGGTGCCACGGCTGGGCCGGAACAAAGCGAAAACTGAGTCCTGCTGGACCACGGCGCCATGAATTCCGCACTCCTCCCAGCGCGGCTCAGCGGAGAAACGCCGGTGACAAAGTCTTGCTCAGAAGAACTAAAACATGAGGGCAAAGAGCCGAGGCTACAGGCGTCGACGTCCCCCGCAGCCGCGGAGATGGCGTGAGCAGGCTGGAGGGTCCCGCGTGGGGCGGGGGGTGATGGTGCCGCGGGGAGCCGGGGTGTCTGGGGTCTTGTGCTTCGCCCAGCTCTGCAGCCCATGCTCGGGATCCTCGCTTCCCTTGTGATCGTACTTCAAAACCAGGGTCACGACTTAGAAGTAAGCAAAGGAAGTGGCCAACAAAGACATAAGGGCTTGTTTGATCTTTCTCTGAAAGGAGATAGGAATCAGCTCATAACAGAAAATGTGTAAGTGACAGCGCTGGGAGGAAAAGCCAGAAAAGAGCTGGGACCAGCCGCACGTGGGGGGTTCGGGCTCCCCGGCCGCGCTTGGCTGCAGCTGGAGGGGCAGCCGGTGCTAACCAAGATGCTTGGAAGTTGCCAGCTCTGGTCCCAGCTCCTCATCTGTACAACGGGTCTTCATAAAACCGAGATCCGCAGGCGAGCGCGTGGCTGTGGTCGCACATGAGTTAGATTCCCCTCGTTCTCCCTGGACTGCACGTGCAGGCAGGGAAATCCGTGAGGACGAGGCCAGGAGCCCCCACACTGGGGTGGGGGCCGTGCCTGTGCCGCAGATGCCTTCCTGAAGCTGCTCCAGTAAGAGTCGAGTCCGTGCGGAGGAGGAGGAGGAAGGGAAGAAGGAGGAGGAGGAAGGGGGGGTTAAAGCCCACGTAATGTTGATTCTCGCTGGCCCACGGCACGCTGCGGGCACGGGGCTGGGAGGCGAGCGGTGTAATCACCCCCGGCTGACCTGAATGCACGTTCCCCTTCTCGCAGGCTCTCCCGTCTCGACCAAGCCTGAGCCTCCAGCACTGCCTGGGGTTATACTTTTTAGTGCCAGGATTTAGAAGAATAAAATCTAAAAGCTGGCATGAGGCACGAAGCAAAGTTGCTGCCTACAACAATAACAGCATATTTTGGTAGCTGAATTGAATATGACCCCTCTTATACAGCAGGTCAGCAAATAAATCGAGGGATTAATTGCTGCTGTCGATACATAGCTCAGCAGTACCCAAACATTTACCAATGTGAGCTTAGCACTGCAGCCGCAATGCCGGAGCTGGCGTGTCCAGACCTGGCACCGGCGGCTGGTCCCGCTGCGCCTCGCGCCTCGCGGCGTTCAGGACGTCGGCTGGGTCCTCCTGCTTTGCTCCCAGCTCGATGCTCCGCACAGTGACTCCGGCTTCTGCCAGAGCCAGCCATTTCCAAACTGTGGTTTCCCCAAGCCACTTTTGGCCCTGGACGGTGCTCACGGCTCGCTGCATGCCCAGTAGCCCCGGGGCATGTCCCGGCTCTGTGCCCGCGGCACCGTGGTGGCTGTCCCCGTGTCACCCCACTAACAACAGTGCTTTCAGAAGGGAGCTGCTAATAGTCCCAGCACGCTGCTTCTCACTCTCTCCTCTGCTGGCAAACCCTGCCGGCAGCCTGAGCTGCCGCGTAAGAAGCAGCAAAAGAGCAAAAATGGCTCAGCTGCGCGCTCCGCGCTGAGCTACGGACTGAGGAACACAGTGTGCAGAGCGACCGGAGGGGAGCTAGCGCTGGAGCTGGCAGAGCCGCCGTGCGGGGCGGCGGGTCGCTCAGCGCGGAAGGAAGGGCTCTGCCCCGCTGGCAGCCCAGCGAAGGCACGGTCGCCGCCACCGCCGGCCAGCCTCGGCAGGGAGAAGCACGGCAGCGAGCCTGAAGACGGGGCTGCAGCCTGCAGAGGGGCCGCCGGTCCCGCGAGACTGCGCACAGTTTCCCTTCGTTAT